>NC_054479.1:140279295-140614295 GCF_017639515.1 Carcharodon carcharias
AAGGATGCAAAGGCTTTGGAGAGGGTGCAGAAAGTATTTTGCAGGGATGTTCCGGAGATGAGAGATTTCTGTTGCGTGAAAAGATGGGAGAAGCTGGGCTGTTCTCCTCAGAGGAGAGAATGTTTAGAGGTGATTCAACAGAGCTGTTCAAAATCAATGATGGGTCTGGACAGGGTAAATAGAAGCGATTCCCTGTGGGGGAGGAGCCGAGAACCAAAAGTCACAGATTTAGGGAGATTGACAAAAGAAGCAAAATCGACATGAGAACATTTTTTTTTAAGCAGTGAGTGATTCGGCTCTGGACTGTGCTGCTTGAGAGGATGGTGAAGGTGGATTCAATCATGATTTTCAAAAGGGAATTAGCTAAGTACCTGAAGAAATGAAATTTTCAAGGCTGTAGGAAAAGGGCAGTGAAGTGGGACTAGCTGAGTTGCTGTTGCAGAGGAGCAGCATGCACTCTTCGGGCCGAATGGCCTCCTTCTGTGCTGTAACCATTTGGTGATTCTAACGTGGCTTTCCCAGCCGTTTGGTTTGAAGACTCTTTAGCAAGATTTGCACCCGTCACACAACAAACGAAATCCCCATCCCAGTAAAAACAGGGTTTATGTTTAGATAAAAAAGCAAGTTTTCTTTTGTTTTGTATTTCGCATACATCTCCTTTTCTGCTTGTTTTCCAGGGTGTCGGGAGGGGAGTTGTTTGACAGGATTGTGGAGAAAGGGTTTTATACAGAAAAGGATGCCAGCACTCTGATACGGCAGGTACTGGACGCTGTGCAGTATCTACATAAAATGTGCATTGTTCACCGAGACTTGAAGGTAGGTTCTTGATGTCCTGTTCCGACTTGCCTGTTTAATAGATAAACAAAGCCTTGCGTTGCTAGAAGCCGTGATAAGCAGAAGGTTACAACCTAAAGTGACCTTTACAGAAGGATTAATGTTCATGTCTTTTAAATATTTCCTAATGATTTTCCCTGTACAAAAGCTACAACCAATAAATAGCAGTCCTCTTGGTATTTTCCATCTTCTAATTTCTTTCATCTCCATGAACACATTAACTGTGAAATTTCTCATGAGCTTAACCAGGCTTCCACTGTAACCCTGCTGCGAAACCAGCAGAATGTTCCAGAAAATGGTGGAACTTGTTTATGCAGGGTCACCACCAATTCTAGAAGCTTCCTGCATCTCCAAAGGTCAAGGGGACCTGATAAATATCCATATTGATTCATGAAAGCTAACACACACAAAACTTAACATATACATGCAATCAGTCAGAATCACCTTGCTAACTTGCCTTTGACTCTCAGGATTAGCTAAGGCTCAGCTAGAATCACCCTCATCTCCGAGCAAAAGGCTGTGCTCCAGAACATGAGCACAAAAACCTAGGCCGACAGTCCAGTGCCGTGCTCAGGGAGTGCTGTACTGTCAGAGGTGCCACCTTTCAGAAACGACATTAAACCAAGGCTCTCAGGTGGATATAAGATATCCCATAGCATCTTGAAGAAGAGCCAGTATCCTGGCCAATAATTATTCCTCCATCAATATTACGAAAACAGATTATCTTATCATTATCACAATGTGGGAGCTTGCTGTGTACAGATTGGCTGCCACATTCCCTATGTTATAACAATGACCACACTGTAAAAATACTTCATTGGCTGTAAAGTGCTTTGCAATGTCCACAGATTATTAGAAGTGCTATTATAAATGCAAGTCTTTTTTCTTAAGAAATTGTCAAATTTATTCTAAATTTGTTAATCATTAAATGTTCGAAGTGAGATTTGTTCTGACTTCCGGAAGAAATTATGCATAAAGTTGTGGAAGAAATGTTATTCCATCAGATACAGCCAGCATATGGAGACTGTCACTTCTCAACTCAATTCCAATATAAGAGATTGAGCCAAGATTTTTTTGAATATGGTGATAATCCTGCCACACTGGATCATGTTGCTAACATACCTTCAATCATCAGCATCACTGTTGTATCTTGTTAGTCCTGTATGTCAAGAATAATGTCCTGTTGTAACTTGATGCAGCATATTTGTACAGCTATGATGATATGATCTTTTAGCCTAATGACTGTTACAAAAGGTCTTTGTAAAGTAAAATTACTCAAAGATCAGATCATCTAAGATTAATTTCAAAATTAACCAGAGCCTAGGTAATCTGTAATGATTGATACAATGGAAGAAATTTAAAATTGACCCAGCAGGAATTTGCTTTGTCTCCGCTAATTTTTTGTGGGCCAGCCCAGCAGTACCAGTGATTCAGTATCAATGTAATTCTCCTGTTTAGATGTTGCAATCTCACACTGCGGTCAGAGAGCTGCCAGAACTCAGGATGTTGCTCCTTTCACATGATGAGCTTCCAGCAATCCACCCAATCCTTGTGAATTCACTCAGGCCCATATGTCTTAAAATGGTAAATGAATCTGATAGGTTAACTCCGTAGTCCTGAGCTACATCTGTATAACAACAACTCCCTTTTACAAAACATCCTTCATACAGTGGAAGGTCCAGGAGCACTTCACAGCAGTGTTAGCAAACAAAATTTGACACCAAGCCACAAAAAGACATATTAGAGTAAGAGAGAGGAAGGTTCTAAGGAGTGTTGTAAAGGAGGAGAGAAGCTAGGGAAGTGGAGAGGTTTAGGGAGAGAGTTCCAAAACCAAGGGCTGAGACAGCTGAAGGCAAAGCTGCCAGTGGTGTAGCGATTAAAATAGGGGATGTGCAGAATCCAGAATTGGAAGAAAGCCAATGTTTCGAAGGATATTGGGAATGATGAAGGTTTCAGGGATGGAGTGGAGCGAGGAGCCCACGGAGGGATTTGACAGTGAGGATGATCATTTTAAAATTGCGGCGTGGCTAAACCGGGAGCCAACATAAGTCAGCAGGTGCAGAGGTAATGGATGAATGGGGGATTGGTGCGAGCTAGGATACAAGCAGCAGAGCTTTCACTGAGCTGAAGTTTTGGAAGGTGAGTGACTTGCCAGGAGGACATCGGAATATTCATTTCAGAAGGTAACAAAGGCATGGATGAGGGTTTCGGCAGCTGATAGGCTGAACAGGGGCAGAGATAGTTGATGTTACAAAGGTGAAAGTATCCAATTATTTTAGCAGTGAGACAGTAATTCCTGCAGCACCTTCTGCCAGCAACACCTTCCTATTAAGGTGTTAGTTCCTGCTCATGTAACACAAATGCGGTGGCTATAGAGTCTCACCATTAGTATCCATCCAAAAGCTGAACATCTCTTAGGGCTGTTTTACTGATAACAGTGAGTGCTTATGATCACAGGAGGAGAATTGACTTGGGAAAATTCCATAGTCTGAACACAGCTGGCATCAGTAGATGTGACCATTAGCCTAGTATTGAGTATCATTATATTACTTCAAGTGTGCATGCTTAATTCACTAGTTCACACTGCCAGCCTCAGTAAATGGACTCAACCATGCCCCCTAATGCTCTCAGAATTTAAACCACACTGGCAATCAAACTCAGAAGGAAGATAAATGTTAAAGCTAGGCTTTTTAAAGAGTCGTTCGTGGGATGTGGCTGTCACTGCCCAGGACTGATTGTCCATGAGAAGCTGGTGCTGAGCTACCTGCTTGAATACAACTGAGGGGCTTGCTCGGCCACTTCAGAGGGCAGTTAAGAGTCGACCACATTGCTGTAGGTTTGGCGTCACTCTGCTACAGGCGAGGCTGGGCGAGGATGGCAGACTTCCTGCCCAAAAGGACATTAGTTTCATGGCCAATTAGCTTTTTATTCAAGATTTAATTATTTCAATTTAAATTCCTCAGCTCTCATGGTCGTATTTGAACTCATTCCACTAGATCATTAACCCAGCGTTTTGGTCCTGGATTGCTAGTCCAGCAACATAACAATGATGCTACTGCACCCTTCATTAGCTGTTATTAACTGTTTTGTGATCAATGTTTTTAAATGATTGAACTCATTCCCTAAATGCATTTTTCGATAAATTCTAATATTGCAGTCTGTTTAATTTAAAAGTAGGATTCTTTCAGCTTGGCCTGACGGCAGCTAGGTGGAACTGACAGCACTGTAGAACATTCCAGAAACTGGATTCACCTGTTCCAAATAAATCCTGGAACAGGAAAAGACATTCCTATTCCTTCCATAGACCCTATGCAACTTACCAGCTGGTTCATCTTCAGACAGAAAATTATGCATAATACCACTTTTATTTTCTAATTGTTAAACGTTTCTCTTTCCCCAAAATGAAGAAAATTAAAAATAGTCTTGTGTGTTTTTCTTCTCAAATCTTTACTCAGCCAGAAAACCTCTTGTACTTCAGCCCTGATGAAGAATCCAAAATTATGATCAGCGATTTTGGCTTGTCCAAAATGGAAGGCACGGGAGATGTTATGTCTACAGCATGTGGTACCCCAGGCTATGTGGGTAAGTGATTTGCTTGAAATGGGCAGTTTGGTAAAGCTCTAAGCATGCTAAAGCTTTTATCTGATTTCATATTGAATTTCAATACATGAACAAGCCTGTAAGGAGAAAACATAGCTACTGGAATGTTTCTTATAACCAAGCCTGATCTTGTTCCAACACAAAGCTCAAGAGAGATCCATATTCAACATGTCAGCCACCACAAGATCAACTGCATTCCTATTTTATTCTTTGTTTGTATGCATGTGACATATGGGAATTATAGAATGAAACAACACACGAGGAGGCCATTCACCCCATTGTGCCCATGCTGCCTCTTGGATGGAGCTATTCAAATGATCCCTGCTCTGTTCCTATAGCCCTGTAATAAATTTGCCCTTCATGAGAATTTTGCTGCCCAGAGAAAATTGTCTGAATCTGAGTTAATATTTGTGCTATCACTTTGAAAGTATCTTTCTGTACAGCGCAGGTATTTTACTGTTCTGTTTGGAAGCGTTAGAAATGCATTTTCAGAGGGATAATAAACACTTCATTTCATTTTACACATCAGTAGACTATTATTTTATCTTAATGCAAAGTTCTAATCTGAGAGGTTTTTGCTCTAGATCGCTGTTGATTCTAAGGATTAGACACGTTTTTAGGTATCCACAAAGTGACTCTGCCTCTGCTCTGTTGAAATTTACTGTTTTGGTCAGTGTTTTCCTAATGATAAAAGGGCAATTTAACAACTTGGAATAACAAGGCTTCAGCTTTAATTTCACATCAGGAAACCATGAAGCGAAGGTTTCGTGTGCTGCTGTAGCTCTCCTCCCATTATGTCATTATAACAACCACCTTCAGAACATTCTCACGGTGGATGCTTCAAATTTGCATATCGCAAAATGTGCCAAAATCATAACGTTCATCCTGTGCTACACTGACTCATAGCAACATCGGAGCCATTTATCCCCTCAAGCCTGTTCAGCCATTCAATGAGTCACCTCAGATGGTAATGCGAAATCAGGCACTTCCCCACAGCGAGAGTTGGAAAATCAGCAAGATGGTCACTACTGGCCTCTAAGAGCACCCAGTGCTGGTCAGTTTCAGAGCAGCAAGAACAACGATAACAACAACTTGCGCTTATGTAGTACCTTTATTGCAGTAAAAAAATCCTGAGGAATTTCATTGGAGTGTTATCAAATAGAATTTGACACTGAGCCACATAAGGGGTTACGAAGGCAAATAACCAAAAGCTTAGTCAAAAAGTTAGGTTTTTAGAATTTTAGCCAGTGCAATGGCTTATGTTCCTGCTCCTGCTGTCCCTCAAGAATTTATCCTTGCCCCACTCCTATTCCTCACTTACATGCTGCCCCTTAATGACATCATTGGAAGGTGCAACATTAGCTTTTACAGGTACGCAGATGACACCCAGCTCCACCTCACCACCACCTCTCTCACCTCCTCCACTGCTGCTAGATTATCGGACTGCTCATCTGACATCCATCCAGTACTGGATGAGCAGAAATTTCCTCCAATTAAATATTGGGAAGACTGAAGCCATCATTTTTGGTCCCCACTCCAAATCCATTCCTTAGCTGCCGACTACATCCCTCTCCCTGACAACAGTATTGAGATTAAACCAGGCTGGTCACAAAGTTGGTGTCACATTTAACCCTGAGATGAGCCCCCAACCACAGTTGCACCATCGCTATTTTCATTTCCATAACATCACCCAACTTTACCCATTTCAGCTTATCCGCTGTTGAAACCATCGGTTTTTACCTTTGTGACCTATATACTCAATTATATCACGAAACTATCATATTTTTCTTAATATGGTTGTAGGCTTATGGATGTGAGTGTGAATGGCTTTGCCTGTATGACTAATTTAATTAAGACTTGAGACTCTTAGACCACAAGATTGAAATTGTCAAAAGATTTAGAAGTAAGGCGAACTTTTGGAATGGAGATGGATAAGCTAGGATGAGGGCTCCACAGATACGGTGCAAATGAAATTTGCATTTTTTGATAAGTGAAAGAGTTGTTTGATTTTCAAAGGAGTGGCGTAATGTTTACAACTGGCAAGATATGTGAGGCAAAGCAATACGTTTATTTTTCCCAAAAGGAAAAAGCCATATTGACAACATGAAAGATTATAATATTATGGGAAAAATACATTTCTAAAGACATGTACAACAATGGGATTTTACACATTAAAAAGTGATAAACATATATAAAGAAGGGAGAAAGGCTATGTGGGGGTGTGACCATGGAAAATCTGGAAATGTGCACCACGTGAACCTGACTTGGAAGAAGTCGTAGCCATTCTGAAGAAATGCTGATCCAGTAACTAAAGTTGTATTAAAAGCCTTTAGAATTCCACTGTCGAGTGGATGCTGTGGTAACCTTGCTGAATTGCTTTTATAAATTTAAAATCTATTTGGACTGTTGCCTTAAAGTGGGTGTGTAGTTGGGAATCAGATTAATTAGGAATTTTGGGATTTATTATAATATCAAGTAACTAATCTTATGTTGTGTTTAAATTCTTTTCTTTTGTTAATAAATGTTTTAGTTTAATTTTTTAAATCTCTAAAGTTGTTAGTGGACTCATTACTTCTGATTCTAGTGCATAAATCTTCTCATAACAAATACAAATTGCAAAACTCTTGCAATAGCGTGGCCGAGTTTCCCTTGTGAATTTAGTCTGACTGGCACATACCACCTCCTGTATCATAACAATTATTACATCACACTCCTGGCCGATCTCCCACAGTCTACCCTCCATAAACATGAGGTCATTCAAAGTTCTGCTGCTGCCCATGTCTTAACTCTGAGTAAGTTACCATTCCCCTATTACCCCTGTTGACCTACATTGATTCCCAGTCAAGCAACATCTTGATTTTAAAATTCTGATCCATGTTTTCAAAACTCTCCATAGCCTTGCCCCATCATTTCTCTCTAATCCCTCCCAGTACCACAACCCTTCGAGGTAGCTGTGGTATTATAATTCTGGCCTCTTGAGCATCCCGATTTTAATCACTCCACCATTGATGACACGGCTTCAGCTGTCAAAGTCCGAAGCTCTGAAATCCCCTCCATACATCTCTCTGCCTCTCTACCACTCTTTCTTCCTTGAAGACTCTCCTTAAAACCTACCTCTTTGATCAAGCTTTTGGTCATCTGACTTAATATCTCCTGATGTGTCTCGGTGTCATATTTTGATTTATAATGTTCCTGTTAAGCAACTTGTGATGTTTTAATACATGAAAGGCACTATATAAATATTAGTTGTTTGTGTCGCTTTTTAAGTAGCATCTTAAATGAGGAAAGAAAGGTTGAAAGGCCGAAAGATTCAGGGTGGGACGTTCAGAGCTTAGGGCTTCAGCAGCTGAAGGCGCGGCCACCAATGGTGGAGTGATTTAAAATCAGGGGCGGCCAAAAGGTCAGAATTGGTAGAGTGTAGATATTTTGGACAGTGTTAGGGCTGGAGGAGATTAAAAAGAAAAGGCGGAGCAAGGCCATGGAGGGATTTAAAAACAATTATAAGATTTTAAAATTGAGTAATTGTTTAACCCTGAGGCAATGTAAGTCGGCGACTACAGGACCAATGGATGGATGGGATCTTGGTGCAAATTAGGACACAGGCAGCAAAGCTTTGGTTGAGCTTAGTTTTCTAGAAAATGGAAGATGGGAAGCTGGCAGGAGCGCATTGGGATAGTTAGGTTTAACAACGTCAAAGGCATGAATGAGACTTTCAGCAGCAGCTGAAGTGAGACGGGGTGACGTCAGGCAGAGTTACAGAGTTGGAAACAGACCCCTCGGTGGGCGGGCGGGCCCCATCGGCTCGGCAGTGAGCGGACAGCCGACCCCCGTCACCAAAACAGGGCCCAGCGCCATTTTGAGTGGGCGGGCCAATTAAGGCCCACCCAGCGGCCTTCCCGACAGGAAACGCTATGCACTTCCTGTGCAAGGGGGGGGGAGGGAATCCCCCGCTGTCAGAGTGCGCTCTTTCGTGCACTGCTCCCTGAGACTAAGTGCTGTCTCAGGGAGATTACTGACAGTGTACAAAAGTTACAAAATAGAGAAATAAAAATATTAACATGTCCCCCTCATGTGACAATGTCACACGAGATGGGACATGTTAATAAATATCACATCGCATTTATTAAAGTTCTTAAAAAGGAACATGAAACCTCATCCCGCCAGTGGATGAGGTTTCATGTATTATCAGAAGCCAGCCGGAGCTCCTGGCCTGTCCACCAGCCTTAAGGTTGGACGGGCAGGTCCTTTAATTACCTTAATTACCCTGTCAGTGGCCTCAATTGGCCATTGACAGGTCGGCGAGTGGACAGCTGATTTCTCTGTCCGCCCACCTTCCTGAAAATTTAAAGGGACCGGGATGACATCGGGGGTTCCTGCCAACGTCACCCCGGGTCATTTCCTGTCAGCGAGCTGGCCCCGCCCCCAAATTACCGACGGGAATATTCTGACCAGTCTTTCTGACTGTGTGGGTATGCAGTTGGAAGCTTATCTCGGGTCAAATACGACACCAAAGTTTAGCCTCAGGCAATTGCCTGGGAGAGGATTGGAATCGGTAACCAGGGAACAGAGTTTGTGGTGGGGATCAAAGAAAATGGCTTTGGATCTTCCTAATATTCAGTTCGAGGAAATACCTTGTCATCTAGTACTGGATGTCAGTCAAGGTGTTTGACAACTTAGAGACAGGGGGAGTTGGGAGAGGTGCTGTTGAGGCGGAACTGGGTGTCGTCAGTGTATGTGTGAAAAACGATGTTGTGTATTTGGTGATGTTGCCAAAGGGCAGCATGTACATGAGAAATGGTGGGGGAGCCAAGGATAGATCCTTGGGATGCACCAGAGGTAACGGTGAGAGAGTGAGAAGAGAAGTCATTGCAAGTGATTCTCTGGTTAGGATTAGATAGATAAGAACGAACCAGGTGAGACCAGTCCCACCCAGTTGGATGATAGTGGAGAGGCCTTGGAGGAGGATGGTGTGGTCAATCTTGTCAAAAGCTACAGACAGGTCAAGAAAAGCAAGGAGGGGAAGTTTACCATTGTCGCAGTCACATATGTCACTTGTAAGTTTGATAAGAGCCGTTTCAGTCCCGTGGCAGGTGCAGGAACCTGATTGGAGGGATTCAAACATGGAATTCCTGAAAAGATGTAAACGGATTTGGGAGGTGACAGCACATTCAAGGACTTTGGCGATAGGGAGGTTGGAGATGGAGCAGTAGTTTGTCAGGACAGAGCCATCAAGGGTTTTTTTCAGGGCAGGAGCCACAGCAGATTTAAAGGAGAGAGGGACAAAACCTGAAGAGAGAGAACCATTTACAATATTGGCTAACCTAATGGCCAGAAGGCAAAGTTGTTTGATCACCAGTTTAGGGGAAATAGGGTTGAGGGAGCTCAGAGGTAGATCTCAAGGACAAGGTGAGCTCAAAGAGGGCATGAAGGGAGATAGGGAAAAAAACTAGAGAAAAATATGAGTTCAGGGCTCGGGCAGCGAGGAACCTTAGAGAAAGTTTAGCCCAGTGGATTAATGGAAGGGAGGGAACTGACAAAGGCAACTGATCCGATTGCCTCGGTCTTAGTGACAAAGAGTGAGCTCCTCGCATTTATTGTTGGAGGTGATGGTGAAGGAGACAAAGAAGTGCTTTTAAGAAGACGGTTTGAAGTAAGGAAAAGAAGCTAGGAGTTACCTTTGCATCCCAGGATGATTCTGGAATAGTGAGCAGTTTTAGCTGGTGACAGCAGGACCCAGTAGGGCTTTATGTAGTCCAGCCAGCTCTGGCAGTGCTGTGACTAAACTAATTGTCCACCATATCCCTTTAGTCTGTGTCCTTTGGACTTAATGGAGCAATGAGAAGATTAATTTTTAACAGCCATGTGATTCATGAAATCTGATAAATGACAGAACTGGCCCTAAAAACATATTTGTTGACTGCTGTTAGATAATGAGTAGATTTTTAAGCTATATTTTTAATTTGCTTTTAAAATGCAGTTTGTTTTCTGAATATTTTAGCTTCTACCTTTATCTTATGTGAATGTCCCGGTCTTTAATTTGCTTGAGGTAAAAACAAATTAAAAGTGATTTTATTTCATTGCCTTTTGTTTCCTGTTTGCATGTCTGTGAAAATCCGTTAATGTGATTGGCTGCTTAGACAGCCGGATGTCATCGCCCCATGTCATCCAAGGTGGGAATCCCCTGGAAAGGACGTTGCATTCCATTGCTGAGGCAGTGCACGGAGATAAGTGGCAGGAAAGATGGTGCAGGAGGGAGGGCTGTAGATTCCTGGGACACTGGGGCTGGCTCTGGGGGAAGATGGCACCTGTAGAAGCCATATGGGTTGCACCCAAACAAAGCTGGGACTGAGTTCCTTGCGGGGCATTTTGCTAGTGCTGTTGGCAGACCTTTAAACTAACTCGGCAGGGGTGTGTGAACCAGGAGAGGATATTAGAGAGGAATACCAAGGTGCACAAAATATTGGGAGAGACAGATAGCACTAGTATGGAGAATAGTAAGTTAATAGGTGGAGTAGGAGCAAGGAAGAAAGTCGCGAAGTCTAAATTAGGGTTACTGTGCATGTATGTGAATGCACGGAGTATAGTAAGTGTTATGACACATCAGTTGGTAAAGGCTGTTATTTAAAATCCCAGAGGGAAACTTTAAACAACTGTCATAACCTATATTTTCAAGTGGTATGTTTTGAGTTGCCGCTGTAAATTCAGGAATAGGGCCACCGGTTCTCGAGAGGTTTTTATATCAAACTACATGGGACATTTGTTAATTTACACAAGTTAAACATATACACATGGCTACAAGTTGCTACTATCATAACTTTTTAACAAATTCCCAAACTAATCTCCACTAAGGCAACTTAAGCAGACACCAGGCAAAGCATTTTCACCTTACACATTCAAAATGAGGTTCCTTTCACTTTGGTTCCTTTGCAGACAGTTGTAGGCTTACAGCTGCTTTGATATTACATACCTCTGCCTCCACACACAAAACTCCCTTCTCTTATACCCAGCACTTCTCTTTGAATGTAAATTCTCATTGTATCACCAGGCCCTTTGAATTCCACTTCTAACAATAAAGCCCCTTTCATAGTTCCAATTCTATTAGTAATATAAACATTAATTGGTCTCTCCTAGCTAGGTGCAAGATTTCACCCCCAGACTTTGAATGCCCTATTCAACAAAATGCATATGTTCTCTACCTCTATGTTTACATCTCAAGGCTACTATACATCAAAGCACCCAGATTAGCTGGCTTTAATCCAATTAAAACACACATAGACACACTCACAGATTAAACCTTTATTTTAAAATAATAATTTTCAATAACATTATGTACATTAATAGCTTTAGGACAGTAAGTAAGATTGGGGAGTTGCATGCGCAGATTGTCATGTGGAACTATGGCCCTGGTGGAATCTAGTTTGGGTTCCGACAGGATCACTCAGCTCCTGACCTCAATACAGCCTTGGTTCAAACATGGACAAAAGAGCTGAACTCTAGAGGTGAGGTGAGAGTGACTGCCCCTGACGTCAAAGCTGTATTTGTCTGAGTGTGGCATCAAGGAGCCCTAGCAAAAGCTGGAGTCAATGGGAATCAGGGGCAAAAGCTAGCACAAAGAAAGATGGTTGTGGTTGTTGGAGGTCAATCATCTCAGCTCCAGGATATCACTGCAAGAGTTCTTCAGGGTAGTGTCCTAGGCCTAACCATCTTCAGCTGCTTCATCATGACCTTCCTTCCATCATAAGGTCAGAAGTGAGGATGTTCACTGATGATTGCACAATGTTCAGCACCATTTGCGACCCCTCAGATACTGAAACAGTCCATGTCCAAAGCAGTAAGACCTGGATAATATCCAGGCTTGGGCAGACAAGTGGCAAGTAACATTCGCGCCACACAAGTGCCAGGCAATGACCATCTCCAACAAGAGAGAATCTAACCATCGCCCCTTGATGTTCGATGGCATTACCATCACTGAATCCCCCACTATCAATATCCTGGGGGTTACTGTTGACCAGAAATTGAACTGGACCAGCCATATAAATACTGTGGCTACAAGAGCAGGTCAGAGGCTAGGAATTGTGTGCCGAGTAACTCGCCTCCTGACTCCACAAAGCCTACCCACCATCTACAAAGCACAAGTCAGAAGTGTGATGGAATATTCCCCATTCCTGGATGAGTGCAGCTCCCACAACACTCAAGAAGCTTGACACCATCCAGGACAAAGCAGCCCGCTTGATTGGCACCACATCCACATTCACTCCCTCTGCCACTGATGCACATTGGCAGCAGTGTGTACCACCTATAAGATGCACTGCAGAATTCAACAAGGCTCCTTAGACAGCACCTTCCAAACCCACGACCACTACCACCTAGAAGGACAAGGGCAGCAGACACATGGGAACACCACCACCTAGAAGTTCCCCTCCAAGTCACTCACCTTCCTGACTTGGAAATATATCGCCGTTCCTTCACTGTCACTGGGTCAAAATCCTGGAACTCCCTCCCTAATAGCACTGTGGGTGTACCTACACCACATGGACTGCAGCGGTTCGAGAAGGCAGCTCACCATCACCTTCTCAAAGGCAACTAGGGATGGGCAATAAATATTGGCCCAGCCAGCGAAGCCCACATCTCATGAATGAATAATTTTTTAAAATGTCACGGCAATAACAGAGACCTGGCTCAAGGAAAGGCAGGACTGTGTGTTATATATTCCTGGCTACAAGATGTTCAGAGAACACAGCAAAGGAAGAAAAGGAGAAAGGGTGCCGGTATTAGTTAAGGAAAGCATTGCAGAGCTGGAGAAAGAGGATGTCCCCGAGGGATCAAGGACAGATCGGTTTGGCTAAAGCTAGGGAACAAAAAGGGTGCAATTATGTTGCTTGGTGTAGTCTATAGGCCGCCAACTAGTGGGAAGGACGTAGAGGAACAAATCTGCAGGGAAATTACAGAGAGGTGTGAACATTATAGAGAAGTTATAATGGGGGACTTGAATTACTCGACTGTAGACTGGGTCAGTGGTAGTGTAAAGGGCAGAGAGGGGCAAGCATTCATATAATATGTTCAGGAGAATTTTCTACAGCAGTATGTGTCCAGTCCAACAAGAAAGGATGCACTGTTGGACCTGGTCCTTGGGGCTGTGCTGGGACAAGTAGATCAAGTGTCAGTGGGGGAACATTTAGGAGACAGTGATCATTGTATCGTAAGATTTAGGATGAAGGTAGAAAAGCACAATAGGCAATCCAGAGTAAGAATAATTAACTGGGGGAGAGCCGACTTCAATGGAGCAAGAACGGAGCTGAGCCTGATAGACTGGAACCAAAGGTTGGCAGGAAAATCTGTAGCTGAGCCATAAGCTACTTTCAAAAAAGAAATGGTTTGGGCACAGTCATGGTATATTCCCTCAAAAGGGAAAGGTAGGACAAACAAATCCAGAGCTCCCTGGATGTAAAAGGACATAGAAATTAAGATAAAGAAGAAAGAATGTGCTTATGACAGGTGTCAGGTAGCAAAAACAATTGAGAACCAAACTGAATACAGAAGGTTCAGAAGGAGGTGAAAAAAACAAATAAGAGAAACAAAGAAGGATTATGGAAAAATACTGGCAGCTAACACAAAGGGTAATCGCAAAGTCTGCTATCAGTACGTAAATAGTAAAAGGGTGGTAAAAGGAGGAGTATGGCCGATTAGGGACCTAAAAGGGGATCTACACATGGAGGCAGGGCGTATGGCTGAGGTGTTAAATGAATACTTTGCATTTGCCTTTACCAAGGAAGTTGATGCTACCCTGGCCATGGTGATGGAGAAGGAAACTCTGTCACTAGAAGGGTTCAAAATTGATTAGGAGGAAGTGTTGGATAAATTCTCGGTACTTAAAGTTGACAAGGCTCCGGGACCAGATGAGGTGCATTCAAGAATATTGCAGGAAGTGTCATGACCATGGATCATAGCCCCAAATTATTTATGGACATCCTGAACTTTTAAGTAAGACATGCATTTTTTAGAAAAGGACATACAAGTAAAAGCTGGCTGAGACTGTGAAGTAACCACTTGCTGGAAAATTTCCATGTGGATTACACTTGACCAACTAGTCCAGAGAGAATGGGACGTCACACCTAAAAGGTGTCAAAGTCTCCTTCAGACAGAGACACTTCAAAGGAGGAGATGTAATGCTAAAACTGAACTGTAATCTCCTGTGGTTGCAGAGATAATGAAGGCTGGTTACCATCTTAGCAGAAACCATCTCCTGTTGAGTTATATCCCAGACTGTGGACATGAGCTGAGTTGAAAGAAAGCAGTTTTTGGGTGAAGGACATGTTTGCTTTTCCCTTCCAGGAATACACAAGAAAATGGGTCAAAAACCAACTGCAACCCTGTTCTCTGTATGCTAGTTTTGGTATTCTGTTCTGGTGTTAGTGAGCTAAAGAACACCAACTAGGTATCCCTGCATTTGCAGGTAAAACGTCCCTCTCTGATTGCTGGATCAAGCCACAAATCAGCAAACCCACAGTCGAAAAGGAAACAGAACAACTTCTTTCAGTTAACCTGCAGAACCAAGAATGTCCAAACCTAGTGCTCAACTGCCAAAGTCATCTCTACTGGAATCATCCAACTTAATGGCTTAAGTGAGAGTGGAAATTGCAGGGGCACTGGCCATAATCTTTCAGTCTTCCCTAGACTCAGGGGAGGTGCCAGAGGGCTGGAGAATTTGCAAACATTACGCCCTTGTTCAAAAAGGGTTGTAAGGATACACCCAGCAATTACAGATCAGTCAGTTTAACTTAAGTAGCGGGGAAGCTTCTAGAAACAATTATTCAGGATAGAATTAATAGTCACATGGAAAAACATGGGTTGATTAGGACAGCACAGATTTCTAAAGGGGAAATCATGTTTAATTAACTTGCTGGAGTTTTTTGAAGAGGTAACAGAGAGGGTTGACAAGGGTAATGCTGTTGATGTTGTCATGATCCCTAGCTGAGGTTACCCTGAACAAGCCTAACCCCAGGGTGGAACGCAACTTGATAGATCCTAACTTTTTATTTCTTTGCTTACATACATGGAGAGTAGCTACTGAACAGAGTCACAGGAGTCAGCTGATGAACTTTTAACAAAAAGAATAAAACATTGATTCAACAAGAAAGTATGAGCTATATTACATATTCCTTCACTGACAGTTATAACTTTACAGATATATACAGATTTGTAAGGATAACACAAGTTACAAGAGCTATCTTATGCTCTAATGTTCACAGTAAGTACACACCCTGTGGCCAGACACACCACACTCTGAAATGAAGTGACAGATGCCACCTCAACCAGATGCTATGGATTTCTCCTCAACTTCCCCCAAACGCTTGTCACACCATGAGCCAACCAGCCTCACTGAATTCTGTCTTTCACACGAAGGTTTCCAATCTTCTTTCTCTAAGAACTCGCTTTGGAATCTTCTCTGAAATCAGTGCTTTGTCTCAGATGCCTTCTGCGAGGGTTCACCTCCAGCTCTCCTTCCGATGTTCCTCTCCCCTGGGACATCACATACATTCAAGCTGTCTTCCACACACTCTCTCTCAGCTGCCAATAGTACCACTGCTTCACATGCCCATTGCAAAGGGTTACAAACCTTCAGTTGTCTCTTTGGACCTTCTTGCCTCTTGCAAGCTGTTCTCACTTTAACTCTGCTTTCTGCAGCTTTTTTCTCTTTAAATCTGAAAATTGAAGCCTTTCCCTCTGCCCCTCACTCTTAACTTCATTAACAGAATGTTTTCCAGGTTCCTGTCCTTCCTTTGAGTAGAAAGTCTACTTGGGACTTCCTCCTATTCCACTCCCCTGGATTTTGGGGTCCTTTCTTTAGTTTGGGACTGACTATCTGTCCTCTTTTCTAGTCTCTCTCTGGCAGCTACTGAACTCAAACAGCTTCCAAAATAAATTGCTGTTTCTCTTCTGTGTGTGTCTGTGGGAGGGACCTACTCTCTGGACTCCTGTTGCTAGATAACAGCACTGTTTTTTTCTACTCTTGCTTGCTTAACTTAGCCTACAGTCATAAAACTCTCATTAGAAATGAAAGCACCTTTTAAGGTGAAACTCAAACACAATTTGACCTTAACACACAAATACAGAAATACAAATCAAACTTAAACTTTAAAGCTAAAAATCATCCTTAACACCCACAAATATAAAATAATTTACTTAAACTGTCTCTATTTCCTAACAATGTGGTGTACGTGGACTTTCAAAAGGTATTCGATACAGTGCCACACAACAGACTTGTGAGATAAGTTATAGCCCACGGAATAAAAGAGGCAATAGCAATGTGGATACAAAATTGGCTGAGTAATAGGAAATAGTGAGTAATGGTCAATGGGTATTTTTCAGGCTGGAGGAAGGTTTGTAGCGGAGTTCCCCAGGGGTCAGTATTGGGACCCTTGCTTTTCCTGATTTTTATTAATGATCTAGATCTTGGTGTGCAGGGGACAATTTCAAAGTTTGCAGATGATACAAAACTTGGAAGCATTGTAAACTGTGAGGACAGTGTAGAACTTCAAAAGGGCATAGACAAGTTGGTGGAGTGGGCAGATAGGTGGCAGATTAAGTTCAATGTGGAGAAGTGTAAGGTGATGCATTTTGGTAGGAAGAACATGGAGAGACAATATAAAATAAGTGGTACAATTCTTAAGGGAATTAGGGAGCAGAGGGACCTGGATGTATATGTGCATAGATCATCAAAGGTGGCAGGACAGGTGGAGAGAGCAGTTAATAAAGCATACAGTATCCTGGGCTTTATTAATAGGGGCATAGAGTACAAGAGCAAGGAGGTTATGCTGAACTTATGTAAGACAGTAGTTAGACCTCAGCTGGTGTATTATATACAGTCCTGGGCACCACATTATAGGAAGGATGTGAACATATTGGAGAGAGTGCAGAGGACATTTACAAGAACGGTTCCAGGGATGAGGAACTTCAGTTATGAAGATAGATTGGAGAGGTTGGGACTGTCAGGAGTTTTTTTAGAGGTGTTGAAAATCATGAGGGGGGCTGGATAGAATAGATAGGAAGAAACTGTTCCCGCTCATAAAAGGATCGAGAATGAGAGGACGCAGATTTGAAGTGATTTGCAAAAGAAGCAAATATGATGTGAGAAAAAAAACCTTTTCACACAGCAGGTGGTTCGAGTCCCGAATGCACTGCCTGGAAGTGTGGTGGAGGCAGGTTCAATTGAGGCATTCAAGAGGGCATTAGATGATTATTTGAATAGAAACGACGAGCAAGGATACGGGGAAAAGGCAGGAGAATGGCGCTAGGTCACAATGCACATTTGTGCATTTGAGCAGATGCGGACACAATGGACCGAATGGCCGCTCTCTGTGTCGCAACAATTTTGTGATTCTGAGATAGAGCTGAAATCTCTCAGCGAGGCTTACTTTGAGGTGGAGAATGAGTGCCATTGCTTCATCACTCAGCACAAACACTGGGCCATTATAATAAAAATTGGACTGTTGACGAGATTTCTTTCGATTCAGATTTTCCCAGTTAAGCTGGAGAAGTGTGTCTGTTTTGCAGCAGTTCCTATCCCCTATTGGTTTTTTCATAGCAGAGATTAACATTAGGGCAGCAACCACACATAAAGAAAAGATTCAAAATGAGGTTTCAGTTGATAATAATACATTTCACAATCCTAGTCCTGTAGCTCATTAAGCTTCATGTCTACGCCTTGTAACTCAACTCAAAATGATTCGATATCAAGTACTCTTTAAGGTATAAGCAAAAATAAAAGCAAAATACTGCAGATGCTGGAAACCTGAAACAAAAACAAAAATAGCTGGAAAAACTCAGCAGGTCTGACAGGATCTGCGGAGAGGAACACAGTTAACGTTTCGAGTCCGTCTGACTCTTCAACAGAACTATGGAAATATAGAAATGAGGTGCAATATAAGCTGGTTGAGGGGGGGGTGGGACAGGTAGAGCTGGATAGAGGGCCTGTGATAGGTGGAAGCAAAGAAGAGATTGCCAAAGATGTCATGGATAAAAGGACAAAGGGGTGTTGACAGTGGTGATATTAGCTAAAGAATGTGCTAATGGTGACATTAAGGGTAGAAAGCAGGAAGAGCAAGTGGGGGTGGGGGGAAGGGATCGAAATAGGCTAAAAGGTGGAAATAAAACAATGGATGGAAATAAATTTAAAAATAATGGAAATAGGTGGGAAAAGAGAAATATATTTTAAAAATTATAAATTATTGCAAAAACGGGGATCGGAAAGGGGGTGGGGATGGAGGAGACTGTTCATGATCTGAAGTTGTTGAACTCAATGTTAAGTCCGGAAGGCTGTAAAGTCCCTAGTCGGAAGATGAGGTGCTGTTCCTCCAGTTTGCGTTGAGCTTCACTGGAACATTGCAGCAGGCCAAGGACGGACATGTGGGCATGAGAGCAGGGTGGAGTGTTGAAATGGCAAGCAACAGGGAGGTCTGGGTCATGCTTGCGGACAGACCGAAGGTGTTCTGCAAAGCGGTCACCCAGTCTGTGTTTGGTCTCTCCAATGTAGAGGAAACCGCATTGAGAGCAACGAATGCAGTAGACTAAATTGAGGGAAGTGCAAGTGAAGTGCTGCTTCACTTGAAATGAGTGTTTGGGCCCTTGGACAGTGAGGAGAGGTGAAGTAAAGGGGCAGGTGTTGCACCTTCTGTGATTGCATGGGAAAGGGCCGTGGGAGGGGATTGAGGTGTAGGGAGTGATGGAGGAGTGGACCAGGGTGTCCCGGAGGGAACGATCCTTGCAGAATGCCACCGGGGGGGGTGAAGGGAAGATGTGTTTGGTGGTGGCATTATGCTGGAGTTGGCAGAAATGGCGGAGGATGATCCTTTGAATGCAGAGGCTGGTGGGGTGATAAGTGAGGACAAGGGGGACCCTATCATGGCCTTGGGAGGGAGAGGAAGGTGTGAGGGCGGATGTGCGGGAGATGGGCCGGACACGGTTGAGGGCCCTGTCAACCACCATTGGTGGAAAACCTCGGTTAAGGAAGAAGGAAGACATGTCAGATGAACTGTTTTTGAAGGTAGCATCATCAGAACAGATGCGACGGAGGAGAAGGAACTGAGAGAATGGATGGAGTCCTTACAGGAAGCGGGGTGTGAGGAGCTGTAGTCGAGGTAGCTGTGGGAGTTGGTAGGCTTGTAATGGATATTGGTGGACAGTCTATCACCAGAAATTGAGAAAGAGAGGTCAAGGAAGGGAAGAGAAGTGTCAGAGATGAACCATGTGAAAATGATGGAGGGGTGGAAATTGGAAGCAAAATTAATACATTTTTCCAGGTCCAGACGAGAGCATGAAGCGGTCATCGATGTACCGAAGAAAGAGTTGTGGGAGAGGCCTGAGTAGGACTGGAACAAGGAATGGTCCACATACCCCATAGAGAGACAGGCATAACTGCAGTCCATGCGGGTACCCATAGCCACACCTTTTATTTGGAGGAATTGAGACAAGTTTAAGGAGAAATTGTTCAGTGAGAGAACAAGTTCAGCCAGACGGAGGAGAGCAGTGGTGGATGGGGATTGTTCGGGACTCTGTTTGAGGAAGAAGCGAAGAGCCATCAGACCATCCCGGAGGGGGATAGAGGTGTAGAGGAATTGGACGTCCATGGTGAAGATGAGGTGGTTGGAGCCAGGGAACTGGAAATTGTTGATATGATATAGGGTGTCAGAGGAACCGCGGATGTAGGTGGGAAGAGACTGGACAATGGGAGAGAGAATGGAGTCAAGATAGCAAGAAATCAATTCCGTGGGGCAGGAACAGGCTGACATGATTGGTCTACCGGGGCAGTCCTGTTTGTGGATTTTGGGTAGGAGATAGAAGTGGTTCATCCAAGGTTGGGAGACTATAAGGTATGTTCTCTGTGATAACTTTTACAAATCAACAGTCTTTAGCAAAATGTGTAGCTCTCGCAGAAATTGAGCAGAACCCTTGTGGTACAACATTCGACTCTTCAATGAGAAACCAGAAATTAAGTCATAACTTTATAGATACTTGCACTTGTGTTTTCTATGTTAACTGAAGGAGGATGGAAAACTGGCCAGGGATGAATTTCTCCCCAGTAGCTCAATTGCCCCTTCTGATTACTTGACTAAAAGTGTCACTGGCAGCTTCGGTAGGTCTAATGCCAACAGAAGGTGTAGAATCAGAATTGGTCTTGTGGCCTCTCCTTCCAATAAACCACCTGGAATTTCCTGTCTTTGTTAATTCTGCCCAACTTCTAACTGAAAAAGGTTGATTTTTTTCCCTGGCCAGGTAATCAAGAAACTCCAGGATGTCGACATCACATTGCCAGTGTATATTATTCCATTGTCAGTTGAGCTCAATTGATGATCCATCTTTGAATCAGAGTTGTGGTTTTAAGCCTCACTCAAAAGACCTGAGCACACAATATAGGTTGATGCTCCATTACCACGCTGAGGGGATGCTTGACCAGCGAGAGCGATGTTCTTCAGGTGACACGTTAAGTCAAGTTCTCACTTGTTGGTTCCAGTAGGCGTTAAAAATTGGAGTTCCCTCAGTGCCATAGCTGATGTTCCTTTCTC
Source organism: Carcharodon carcharias (assembly GCF_017639515.1). NCBI lineage: Eukaryota > Metazoa > Chordata > Chondrichthyes > Lamniformes > Lamnidae > Carcharodon > Carcharodon carcharias. The sequence continues at coordinate 140,300,292 of NC_054479.1, forward strand.
AACCCACATTCCTCACTTTGCTAACTGCACAATGTCCACCATGTTTGCCTGTATGTATTAAGGTAATTCATTGTACACAAAGCAGCTTGAGACTGTCTTTGAGATGTGATGAAATGCTTTTGTCCTTCTCTGCATGGCAACTTGTATTCAAGAATCCATTTGCACAGACCCGCCTCTGTGTATAACCACCTCTCACTCTTTCCCTCTCAACTGAGGAAGATGCTGCGGATGTGGGAGAAAAGGTGCACATTTCCAGGAGTGAGAAAACCCAGGAGGAGTTTGAAAAAAAATCCCAAACTGCAATTAATTCCTGACAGGGAATGTTCATTGAGTGGAATTTAAAGGTTTAAAGAAGTTTAAATGGTTTCCTGGAAAAGTACTGGGCAACATTTGTTTTCAAATTATCTCACGAAAACACCTAAACCAATTCCCTAAATTTGCATCACAGAGGAAAGCTCACCCGGCCTAAACTCATGCTGTGACTTCTGAGGTTAAGATAATTGCAGAGAAAATCATGAAGGAATTATCATTTATAAATGTTCTACCTTCAAGTTTTGGAAATAGGAGTGCTCCTTTTGTTTAATATTTTCTTCAGTCTTTATTAGCCAGTAATTTAAACAAAAGGAGTATTTGCCTCCATTTTCACTTAAGCTTCCAGCTTTGTTTCTATTCTCTTTGCCCCATTCATTATTACTTGCCTGATAGGGTCGGCATTTGACTCCCTATATCAGTGCTGCTATGTAACTAGTTGCTCAGTGGTGTCTTGTTGGGGGTGGGGTTTGGTGGGCGGGATGCTGGTGGTCAGGGGAGGGGATACATTTCCTCCATCTCCCTAGACAATAGTATCCCTGACGGGCAGATGAGGGGCCGTTGTGGGGGCCAAACCCATTCCTTGAGTGCATAGTTTGACCAGACCCATCAAATCACCACAAAGCAGTAATTGTGTATAGGGCAGAGAGGCTCACTCTCCACTTGCGTTTTCTCGTTTCACATTTAACGACTGTGGACCAAATTTGCATGACGATTATTTGAGCACAAAGATATAAACTGAGACCAATTTATATCCTGTCACCCTTTCAACAGAGAAGCATTATTCAGAATTTTATTTGAAGGAGTTTTATTCATGGTAGTTGCAAGGGGATGAAAAACAGGTTTCAGATCTGCAAATAATCAGCGGGTTAATGGAAAGCAACTGTACTAAGTCAGATCTAATTTTTACTATGTTAAGGCTCATTACTGTGGTGAACACTCCAAATGGTGTAAAGAGTAAAAATGCAGGAAGTAGTTTACCTCAGTTTATCATAATCCTCCCTGTAGTTGAGACCTGAGTGATGACAACCCAAGGAAGGCAATAGACTCAATCCAGCTGACCATAGATCAAATTGGGATAATTGTTCTGAAACTTTTTAATCAGAATAGTTGGACAAGGCTCAGATAATATCATGGGATTTGTGTAATTCAGTAGTAAAGTGCATCAGGATTTATTGAGCTTGGCCCTAATGTGATTCCCTCAAAGCATTGAACCCCTAAGTTTTTCTTATCTGAAGTCCTAAAACAATAAACTTCAATGGCATGTAATACAGCGTGTGTCAGGAAAGCTTCCATATGCCACTGTGCTCCTCCCTTCCACAGTTTATCATATCGTAGATACAACTCCAGCTATCTTAACCTAAAAGGAAGAATAATTGAACAAAATGTCAGAATCTCTACACATCCTCATGTGGTTCCCCTCCATGGCAAAAGAATGATGATGTATTTGATCATTTTAGTTATTGTTTATCGCTATAACTGTTTAAGCTGAGATTGCCTGGCTTAGATCAGTTTTACACATCATAAATTCTGAATGTTCAAATCATTGGATATTATTCTAGCGAACAGCTTGATTATGAGGATGCAGTTATCCAAGTTCAATCCGGAGAAGTGTGAGGTAATGCACTTAGGGAGGGCCAACAAAGCTAGGGAATACTCAATAAACTGAAAGTTATTAAGAGGGGTTGAGGAAGTGAGACCTTGAACTGTATGTCTAAAAGTCCTTGAAGGTGGCAGGACAGGTGGACAAGGTGGTCAAGAAAGCGTATTGGAATGTTTTCCTTTATTGGGTGAGGTATTGAATACAAAAGCAGGGATGTAATGAAGGAACTGTATAAAATGCTGGTTGGCTGGAATTTTGTGTGCAGTTCTGGTCACCACGTTACAGGAAAAACATAATTGTTCTGGAGGGAGTGCAGAGGAGATTTACAAGAATGTTGCCAGGGCTTGAAAATTGCAGCTATGAGGAAAGATTGGATAGGCTGGGGTTGTTTTCCTTAGAACAGAGGAGGCTGAGGGGTGACCTAATTAAGGTGTCCAAAATTATGAGGGGCCTAGATAGAGTAGACAGGAAAGACTTGTTTCCCTGGCTGAGGGGTCAGTTACCTGGGGCCATAGATTTAAGGTGATTGGTAGAAGGATTAGAGGGGACATGAGGAAAAGTTTCTTCACCCAGAGGGTGGTGAGCATCTGGAATTCACTAACTAAGTTGGTGGTTGAGGCAGAAACACTCAACTCATTTAAAAGGTACCTGGACCTGCATCTGAAGCGCTGTAACCTGCAAGGCTACAGACCAGGTGCTGGAAAGTGGGGTTAAAATGAGCGGCTAGTTTCTCTTTTCACTTTTTTGGCCGGCGCAGACATGTTGGGCTGAATGGCCTCTTTTTGACCATAATTTTTCTATGGCTCTATGGTTCTAAGTGAGATTGCTTACAAGTTACTTAAATGGGATTGCAGACTGGAGTGATGGAGTTGGTAATCTCATTATGTCACTAGATGTGTTTTGGGCTCAAATATTTGAGGTATTTTTCTCAATTCCTGGTATTGCCACATACATAATCCTCAAAGAAGCCAAGGTAGACATAGATTGCTCATTTTGCCTCTGCTTTGGCACAATCTCACTGGTCCTGCCTGAATACTGCATCAACACTACCCTTAACAATCATGAATGTTGTTAACATCTAATCTCTTGGTAGTACAAGACTTGAGTTTTGCTGAAAAAAGAGACACATCAAAGCTTTTCATCTTGCACTCATTGTGACACTTTGCAGAATAACAATACAAGGGGAAAACAACAATTTATTATGCATGAGAAGAGAGGGCTTCAACATGTCTCTTTTCTCAGCAATACTCAAGTTGTTAACATCATGTACTGTGTGGTAATTGTTTGTGTTGCAGTAGAAATAGTATAATTACCTGAATAAATGCAACTCAAAACCAATACAATGCATCACTTTCATTAAATACATGTTTGTACTTTATTCATTCATGGATGTGAGCATTACTAGCAAGCCAGCGTTTATTGCCTGTTCCCAATTGCCCTTGAGAAGGTGAGATTGATCCGCCTTCTTGAACTGCTGCAGGCCTGGTCATGTAGGTACACCCACAGAGCTGTTAGGGAAAGAGTCCCAACACTTTGAGGATGAGGGAACAGCAGTTCGGTTTCAAGTCAGGATGGGGGTGTGACTTGGAGAGGAAGTTGCAGGTAGTGATATTCCCATGCATCTGCTGCCCTTGTCCTCCTGGATGGTATAGGTCACAGGTTTGGAAGGTGTTGGCGAAAGAGGCTTAACGAGTTTCTGCAGTGTATCTTGTAGATGGTATATACTGCTGCCACTGTGCATCAGTGATGGAGGATGTAAGTGTTTAAGGTGATGGATGAGATGCCAATCAAGCGAGCTGCTTTGTCCTGGATGGTGTCGAGCTTCTTGAGTGTTGTTGAAACTGTACTCATCCAGGCAAGTGGGGAGTATTTCATCACACTCCTGACTTATGCCTTGTAGATGGTGAGAGGTTTTGGTTAGTTAGGAGGTGAGTTACTCGCCACAAAATTCCCAGCCTCTGACCTGCTCTTGCAGACACAGCATTTATGTGCTTGGTCCAATTCAGTTTCTGGTCATTGATAACCCCCAGGATGTTGATAGTGGGGGATTCAGCAATGGTAATGTTATTGAATGTCAAGAGGAGGTGGTTAGGCTCTCTGTTGTTGGAGATGGCCATTGTCTGGCACTTGTGTGGCATGTATACCATTTGTCAATCATCAGCGCAACTCTGAATGTTGTCCAGGTATTACTTTATGCAGGTGTGGACTGCCTCAGTATCTGTGGAGTGGAAATGAACATCGACAAACACACACCCTCACAAACACACACCCTCACAAGCACACACCCTCACAAGCACACACCCTCACAAGCACACACCCTCAAAAACACACACCCTCACAAACACACAATATCATCAGCGGATATCTGACGTTATGATAGAGGGAAGGTCATTGATGAAGCTGTTGAAGATGGTTGGACCTAGGACACTATTCTGAGGAACTCCTGCAGCAATATATCAATGAGTAATACCAATAGACAGGTAGGAAAGGTTAGGGATATTTGAGGTATAAAGTGATCTTTCGCCCGTCGTTTAAAAAAACAATGAGATGGTATTTCCTAATCATTATTATAGTTGGTCAGGGACATTCTTCCCATACAGACCTTTATCAGGGGATTAAACCTGCATGCTCAATATTTTTATAAGATATATATACATATCCTCATGACTAATTTTTAAAATTTAAAAAACTGAACAAAGACCTTTTGAAATGGCTGAAACTATGTCTGCCCGTGACCTCTAAACAAAAGGAGCTCTCTGGAAGTTTTAAAGAAACTGACACCTCGCTCTCTCTGAAGGGATACCAGTGACCCCCTATGGGCTGCAGAGACCAAATTCAAAGAGAACCACGCAAAGGCCATCTGCATTTCATAAGCCAAGCTAGCTAACCAAAGCCTAGCTATCTGCTTGGACAAAGGACCCCACAATCTTCCTTCCAAGTCTTAATGGTTGAAACACTTAACCATTTAGGGAACCTAGACAGGGGATACATATCCTTTGTCAAAGACACTGTGAAGAAGTGGGAATCATATGACATGACCCCCTAATTGGTGGAACCAGTAATATCGTCTTGTGGAACTGCAAAGCTCAGCCTGCCATCTTAACATTTACAAGCAGCAGCACAGAAAAGGGGATCTGCACAGATTGAATTCCTGGTCACATCTACACTGTTTCCACTGGAGCTTCTGCACCATCACCTACAAGAGTAATTCATCTCTGCATGCCTATCTTCTCACGTGAAGTCAGCTCCACTGGAAAAGTGTAACATACAGCATCGGCTTTCAACCTGCCGACTTCTGTGAAGGAACACCTCATTGAACTTTGATTCTGAATTCTGGACTCACTTGAAACAATAAATCTGTTCTCTTTGGCCTTTGCCCTGTAAATCTTTCTTTTCTCTATCCCTCTTTTACTGTCAGAGTGCACAAGGAGCTAGTGACGACCGCCCTCCCTTGTTTTGATCGCGTGCAAATAAACTAATCGTTTGAGTTCACCTATCACAAGTTTATTAATAGAAATTGGGTCACACCAAAACTGTTGGGTTGGGTAATAGATCACCGCTTATAAAGAAGGAAGCAAATCAAACACTTTTCTGTTGATGGATGCATGGTGAGAGGAGAATTCAGGGCTGTTTAAATTAACCCCCATCTTGTCCGTAACACCTGCTATTTTTGATCTTTGCTCCTGGTTTCAGCAGCTCGAGTGATATGTTCTTTTGAAAAGAGTGATCTTCTTGCTTTTTGGAATGATTCCATCCATTTCTATAAAAGGCAACACTCTGGACTGGCATCAGAGCCACCTGGGGATGTCAAGGTTGGGAAACTCTAGCTCCAGCTGGATATTATGGATCCCTTGCTTCACTTGTAGAGTTGACCCTCAAGGAAATTGCATGTTTTGGACTTCAGCTTGATGTTGCTTTGGAGAATGGTTTCCAGACCTGTTAATTTGATCATCAGAATGGATGAATGCCAATGACTAATAGCTGCATGAAAATCTCTAAAATGTTGGGGAAGGTGGTGGTGCTGTGGTGATGTCAATGGACTAGTAACCTAGTAGGCCCAGACTAATCCTCTGGGGGCATGGGTTCAAATCTCACCACAGCAGTTGGTGGGATTTAAATTGGATTAATAAAATCTGCAATTATAAAGCTAGTCTCAATAATGGTGACTGTGAAACTCTTGGTGATTGTTGTTAAAACCCATCTGGTTCATTAATGTCCTTGAGGGAAGGAAATCTGTCATCCTTACCCAGCCTGACCTACAGGTGACTCCAGATCCACAGAAATATCGTTGACTCTGAAATGGCCTAGCAAGCCACTGAGTTCAAGGACAATTTGGGATGGGCAACAAATGCTGACAATGCCCATGTCCCATGCATACATTTTCAAAGGAATTCTGTTTTATCTCGTTAAGATTTGAACTTTGATGATTTTATGGTTAGTTGTACCTTCACCAGGTTCAATATTCTGGAAATGTACTACAAGCATAGCTTCAACCCAAGTACACTCAAAGCTGCTTCATTACAAACACTTTGCATTTACCTTTCAGAATCATCCTATGCTCTAATAGCTCTAACATTGACTTCACTGCACCTCCAAATTTGATAACTGGAGTGAATAAGTTTTTAAAATGTTATTGATGTTTTCAATGTGATGCTGCAACATATAACTGTGCAAAATAAAATAGAGAGAACATTGTAAGCACAGGGTGTGTGTTTGTCGATGTTACATAGTCACAAACCCAGCCCTACAGTAATTTTAAACTAGTGACTAATGAATGAATAGCTGACATGGTAGGGAACAAAATCTCTATGAATGACAGAGGCCGAGAGATCCTCTGTCATGTATAATTAGCAAGGAGGATAACTGAAAGACTAATTGGTGACTGTCAAAGGGGCAAGAGAAAAATGTAATTAATGGAAGGATTGACACTGAGTTCATGTTTTGTATTGGAAACCCTTATCTCTCACATGGAAAGTGAGTAAGATCAAGCCAACAGCAACCATGAGTGTACATTTCTCCATTTGGCACTGATAGCAAAAAAAGTGGATGCAATTATAACAGAAGAAAAACGTAGTTCTGGGATTTTCACAGCAGTTTTGTTTGACAAGCAGAGCATTCAACTGTATTGCTGACCCACTTCCAGGAGGCGGCTGGATAGTTTTGTTAGCATCAATACACATTGCTTCCCGGGACAGTGAAATGGCCACGTGAGAGTGTGTTCTGACCTCCAAGCACTTGCCTGGACTTCAAAAACAAAAAAACTGCGGATGCTGGAAGTCCAAAACAAAAACGGAAACAGAATTACCTGGAAAAACTCAGCAGGTCTTCCCCGCCGATGCTGCCAGGCCTGCTGAGTTTTTCCAGGTAATTCTGTTTCCGTTTTTGTTTTGCATGGACTTCAGTTATTCCACTGAACTGTCTGTAATGTCCATACCTTATTGCTCGGCGATTGGGTCCTTCTATCTTGGACTCGAGGTGTGGGACTTGGTCCGTAGACAGACTGCAGACTGTGGACATACTCTGGTATCTGCTTAACACTTGTTCATTAGAACGACATCCTTCCTAAAGCCTGGTGCCCAGAATTGGACACAATACTCCAGTTGATGTCGAACCAATATTTTAGAAAGATTCGTCAGAACTTCCTTCCTCTTGTACTCTATGGCCTGAATTTTCACTCCCAGGTCAGGAGCGACAGTCGGAATAATCCCTGGCTCCACAAAACCCACCAGGAAAAGTTGCCCTGGAAGTTGGAATTCTCTAGGAGTTGGTTCCTCCGCTCCCGGAGCGAGCGTGGAGTCTCCTGGTGCAGCGGTGGACAATCTGGAAAGCCTCCCTCTGTGCTCTGGTGCTGGGTCCAAGACTTTTTTAAAAAGCGGTAAAACAAAAAAAAAACCCCGCAGCCCTCGCCCCACACGCTCCCTCCATGCCCCATCCATGCCACTTTATGCCCCTCCACCCACCCCATTGCCCCTTGTACCCTCTATGCCAACCTATGCCCCCCCCTGCATCCACCAATGTCCTTAATAAGCTGTATGCTAACCTATGCCCATCAGGACCCTCATGCTCTCCATGCCAGCCTATGACCGTCTACCCAATACCTTGGCCCTTTATATCCCTATGACAAATTGATACCAATTCATGCCAACCCATGACCCCCTCACCAATCACCCTTTGCCCTTACACCCACCATGCCAACTCACCCAGTATCCACAATGGGCAGACATCAGGACTAATGCTGAGATTAAATAAAATAAAGTCCTAAGTGTCTATTGGAGACTTTATTTTAAAAAATCAATCTCATTCATAAAAAAGCATTCACTACATTTACATTCCTTTAACTATATTTCATTCAAGTGCTTGGATCCCTTATAAAAATAAAGATTGGAATTCATAGTTACACTTCAAAGAGTTTATAACCATTTAGAGCTGTCAGACTGTGAAATGTAAGGCACCCTACTGTGATAATGGAAGGTTGTGAAATCAGTCATGCAGCACTAATCAATGGTAACCTTCCGGCTTATGTCAACAGACAGAGTGCAAGCAATGATTTTTTTTACATTTTAAAAAAAATACAGGTGAGACTTTTGCAAGCCTTGACAACTTGACAATTGCCTTTGACAGGTTGACATTTCATTTTGATACTTTTGACAGTGGCTTCTGACAGCCCATCTTGACACGTTTGACAGTTCCAATGAGCCTGAGTGAGGTTATGCATGTTTTATACTCATTCAGGCCTACTTTTAACACTACCAAGGAGTACCAGACCTCTCCCAAAGGGCACCTGGCCTCACCCAAGGGGCACCTGATGTCCCCCCATAGAGAATCTGACTACCCCCAAAGGTGTCCAAGGACCATATCCAAAGGGATACTTTACCTCTCCAAAAGGATATTCCACCTCTCCAGAGGACTCCACAAAGTTTAGGCCTGTTCCTACCAGGCCTAATCTACACACGTTGTATTTCCCACTCCTAGCTAATGAAAAGCAGATGTGATTGGAGGCAGCTCCTGCTTTGTATGCGCAGCTGCCTCCACGAAACGTGTTTGCTTCCAACCCGGGCTCTTTCCTATCCCCACAAAAATGGTAATTACCATGTTCGGGGATGGGACTTCCGGGTTTTGGTCTCTTCCACCATTTCCTCAACAACAGAGAGGCTCTCCACTGTTGTGAGAATCTAGGCCTGTGGCTCTATTTAAAACCCCAGGATCCCATATGCAGCTTTAACTACTTTCACAGCCTGCCCTGCCACCTTCACAGTTTGTGCACACTTACTCCCAGGCCTCCCTGTTACTACACCCCCTTTAGAATCCCACTCTTCATTTTATTTTGCCTCTTCTCATCCTTCCTACCAAAATGCATCACTTCACACTTCTCTGCATTAAATTTCATCTGTCACTTTTCCCTCCATTCCACCAGCCCTAATGCTTTGTTGTTCAACTACCCTCATTCCTCTTCAAGTCTATCACTGTCCTCCTTACAGTTCACAATACTTCCAAGTTTGGGTCATCTTCAAATTTTGAAATATTTGGACATTTTGGCAGCTTCCTGGGACTTTGATCACCCGACAGGCCTTTCTAAATTCTGAATTATTGTCGTGTGGTGTCAATATTTTGTTCTATCTTTCACTCACTCGCACGTAAGCAGGCACACAATTATGTGACATACGGACTGTTCTAGGAGGAGATCATTCTGTCCCTCAAACTTTTTCTACTATTCAGTTAGATCATGGTTGATCTCCATTTACTGGCCTTTGTTCCATATCTCTTGATACCCAAAAACCTACCCACCTCAGACAAGCGTCACACAATGTGAGTTGCCTGTTGTCATTGATTTCAATATTCTTGAAGGACACACTTATTTCATGGAGATTATTACATCACAAGTGAGATGCAATCATTTTGCAAATGAATTTGCAGAAACCATAGAAAATAAGGGAACATTTAACCTTTCATCCATAGGAGGGCTGTTTACATCCATTTCCTCTGTTTAACAGACTGTCAACTCACCCACTTTCTATGGAACTGTGTCAATTGCTTTGTTGTTCAACTACCCTCATGTTGCAGGTACAAAACTGCTCTGTTGTAACAATTTGCTCAAGTTCATTGGGAACAACAGATTTAAACAGATAAGCTGAAGTTGCCACTAGCGCTCAAATTGAAATGTGATTATCTGTTGAAAACTGTTTCCTTTTCGAATTAAGAAACCTTTTAGATTAAAAACATGAAGTTCATATTCAATTTTATGCTAAATTATTGCTGCATTGAGCAGCAAATGATTTCTGATGCTCAGCCATACACTCTGAATAAATCACAGTGACAACCAATGCCAGGATTTTACAGCCCCTCACACCCAGGCGAGATATTACAGTCCCGCCAAATTGAATGGAGGTTTAAATGGCTCGCAACATCCACCGGGGGGAGACACACCGTGCCGAGCCGTGAAATGCTGGCACATTTTAGCTTTTGACAAAGCCTATTTGTAATGTATCTGACAGCAGACATTCGCCTCTGAAATGCTTTGCACTAATTTGATATCTTTAAGTCATCGATGAGTGTTGATTGGGAAATATTGACTTCTGTTGTGCTTCTTTTCCTCGCCCCTTGCCTTACCATTAATTCTCATTGTTTTATTTCCCCCCAGCTCCAGAGGTTCTGGCCCAAAAACCCTACAGCAAAGCCGTTGACTGTTGGTCCATTGGAGTCATTTCTTATATTCTGTGAGTTTGGCTTCTCCTACAGTTCTGCATGTGAATTCAGTACAGCCGATATCAGTCACACTTGCCTGCAGCGTCTTTTGATGTGCTCTGTGCTGCAAATAGGCTGTGACAGGTGATATTAAAGTCCAGGTTTATTAAGTTTATGAAGAGCTGCTGGTAAGATTTCTGAACTTAGCATATTGGATCCATTAGAACTGTGAAGTGATACATTTTGGTAGGAACATCCAGTCGAGACAGTATAAAATAAAGGATTCAATTCTAAATGGGGTGCAGGAGAAGAAGGACCTAGGGTATATACAGATAAATCATTGAAGGTGGCTGGCCAGGCTGGGAAGTTGTTAATAAGGCATACACGGGACCCTGAGCTTTGTAAATGGGAGCATGGAGTACAAAAGCAAGCAAGTTATGATGAACCTTTATAAAACACTGATTCAGCCTCAACTGGAGTATTGTCTCCAACTCTGGGCATTGCACTTTCAGATGAATGTGAAGAATTGAGGCAGAAAAATTTTACAAGAATGGTTCCAGGGATGAGGGTCCTCAGTGTGGGTAGATTGGAAAAGTTGGTCTGTTTTCCTTAGGGAAGTGAAAGCTGAGAGGAGACTTGACAAAGGCGTTCAAAATCATGAGGGGTCAGGACAGAATAGATAGGGAGAAACTGTTCCCATTGGTTGAGGATTGAGAACCAGAGGACACTGATTTAAGGTGATTGGCAAAAAAAACCAAAGACAATATGAGGAAAAACATTTTTATGCAGCAAGTGGTTAGGATCTGGAATGTACTACCTGAGAGTGTGGTGGAGGAAGATTCAATTGTGGCTTTCAAAAGGAATTAGGTAATTACCTGAATAGAATAAATTTGCAGGGCTACAGGGAAAAGACAAGGAACTGGGTGAGCTGGTCGTGCAGAGAGCCAGCACCGACACAATTGACTGAATGGCCACATGTGCTGTAACCATTTTAAGATTCTAGGATTAGTTATTTGGTATTTCCATAATTCTCCAAAATATTTCTAGTCCAAAGTAGTGTTACTGACAGAAAACCATTATTGCTTCCAATTTGTATCAGAGTCTTAGATAATCCTAAATCAAACAACAAGGCTATTTTGGAAGACAAATAGTTTTTGGTTTGTGCTACTAAATAATAGAAGAAAGAGCTACTTACATTTCTACCTTTATGAGCTCCGGACATTCTGTAGCACTGTGCCATTGATGAAGTGCAGCACTTTTGAAGTGTAATCACAGTTGTAATGTGGGAGACATGGTAATCAGTTTGCTCAAAGCGTTCTCCCACAAACAGCAACCTGATAATGACAAGATAATCTGTTTTAGTTATGTTGATTGAAGGATATATATTGGCCAGGACACCAGGGAGAACCTGGAATGTTTTGCTAGTTTTGCTCCCCGAACTTGGTAGGGATGTTGAGGTCCTGAATAGGGGGGTGACTAAAATAAGAACCAGCCCTGGGACTCTCTGTGGTCAAGGCTGGCTGGGAGGAGTTTCATTCACGAAAAGTAGGCTCCAATATCTTGAGCCGTAACTTCCGAGCTCCAGGGCGGTGTAACTGAATGGGGTATCCCAAAGATGCGCTGGGGACCACAGCCCCTCCCCACCTCCGGAGGTTCCCAGGTAAGAATTGCATGGCAATTGTCTGGGAAGTGCAAACTTCCAATAGGCAATTGTCCTGCACAGGGAACCATCTGAAAATGTGATTTAAATAGCAAACTTTATTAGATGTTCTGACCAAAAGTTAAAAGAATTGAAACTGCTTCTAGCTTCTGGGTAACAATTGTACAGATCCACACCAGCCCCCTATAGGATTCCTCCTATTATCCGAATCCCCAGAAGGCTACCCCACCCTCTGACTGCCCCCCTTCAGTGGGACTCCTACCGCCCAAAAGGGATTCTTCCCCACAAGACTCCTCCCACCACCATCCTCCCCCCCAAACCACCCCCCTCCCCCCCAACAACACCAAACCGCAGGGGACTCCCCCAACTAACCCCCAATGGGACTCCCTCCCGATGGGAACTCCCTGCACCCACCTCAGGACTCCCCCACCCTCCCCCACAGGACTATCCACCTCCATGGGACTCACCACCCCTGCCGCACTGACTACACCCCTCCTCCATGGGACACTGCACCCCCACGGAACACTCCCCACCCCCTCCCGATTATCCCCCAACAGGGGACTCCCACATCCCCCATTTACCCCCATTTAAATGTAGTTAACACATTTGCAATGAGTGTAGAGAAGGTTTATAGATCACAAGCACCTTGCCTTGATTTTCTGATGAACACTGTAGAGGAGTCCTGGGCCTAACCAAGTATAAAGGTTCAGCCATTTAGGACTGAGATGAGGAGAAATTTCTTCACTCAAAGGGTTGTGAATCTTTGGAATCCTCTGCCCTAGAGGGTTGTGAATGTTTAACCAATAGATTTTTGGATGCTAAGGGAATTGAGGGATCTGGGGATAAGGGGGTAAAGGTTAAGTTGAGCTGGAAGATCAGCTATGCGCTTATTGAATAGGTAAGCTCAAAGGGCATCCCATCATCCTCCTGCCATAACACTCCGACACACGGCAGTGATCTGGCTGTGCTGGCTCTTCAACAATCCCAGGCGTTTCCAACTTGCCTCAGAAGAGGTGGAAGTTTCAGCTGCTCCTTAGAGGCCAAATGTCACCAGGTCCAACTCAAGAGATGAGTCTCCCCACACTGGAAGCTCCTGGTTGCCTGGATGGCATGGCAGATGAGTTAAAGCCTCCCAGATCCCAGTGGATGGAAGTGGGCACAGCTGGCATGATCCGGACCAGTGAAGTAGCAGAGAAAAACTGAATTCTCTTTAAGGAATTGATTTTGATCAGGCCTTTGACCAAGGGAGTTGATCCCAGCTTTATGGGGATCGGCAAGAGTGTGGAGGAACCTGTGGAGCCACTGGATTTTCAGGCCGCATGGACCCTCATTAGGTACAAATTTCAGCACTGGTGAGTGTGATGTTGGCATCGCAGGGAAACTTGAGGCTCTGGCTTTTACTGTGCTTGTTCCTTGCTACTGCTTATCTGGAGCTGCAACATATAAGGACTTCCACAAGCTGTTGATTGAGTCCCTTTGGGCCTCAAGAAATTTACTAAAACACCAAACTAAAATTAACTCAATTGGTGTCCCCAAGGGTATGTTTAGAAGAAGCACTAAGTTAATCATCATATTTACCACTGAGAGTAGACCAGCTCCTAATTTCTGACTCTCTTTAATTTTATGTCTACTGATTAAAATATTCATAGTTTCAATTTGCTAAATGCAGGTTGAATATGGAAAGCATCATTAATCCTTTCGCCCTGTGGAATTAACATGGACTGCAGATGGTTTATAACCACCATTTATTCTTATGCAATCAAATTTAAGAACTTAGCCCTAGGGCATAATAAAAAATATGGAGTACAACTGGAATCTGCATTTTAACAACTTTAATACACTTCCTGCTATAAAATGACATTATAAAGTTGGGTTACCAGGGTTGTCAGCAGTGAGCGTTCATTCATTAGCTCAGTTAGTGACGAAGCAACTGCGCTCATCATTGACCTCAAAGAAAACAGCCTCCGATCTAGCAATCTCCGTGGCTTGGGGTTTCCCCTTTCCTGATCTGAGTTTGAATCTGCTGCCAAGTCAGGGGGTTCTCCAGGTATCCAGCTGCAATGATGTCATTAATTAGGGTAAGCAGCCAATTACACTGAAGTATTCTCACAGACTACACATCAGGAAGTAAAAACCACTAAATCTTTTTACTTTTAATTGTACAGAGAGTGTAACAATTAAATGTTACAGAGAGTGAAATAAATGATTGAGACATAGAGATGGGATTAAGTTAGAAGCTGAAATAGCCTAATCAATTTTAAAAAGAAATATTTTTAAAATGTGTGGAATTTTTTATCATGAAGGAGAAATTTGACATTAAACAGATATAAAATTACATTTTCAGGACCTCATTCAACAAGCACGACTAATAAACTAACAGTTTAAGTTTCCATCAATTCAGTGATTTCTAATTGATGGCATTCTGTGGGGACTTCGACAGTGCTTGCTCTCGAGAAGCATAAAACCACTGACAGCACCTTCTGTGTTTCTGCATTTAACTGCATGTGTGGAATCCAGAGGTTGCTGTTAGTTTCAGCAGAGTCATAATGGTGAATACTGACAGTTTCACCATCAGTGCTATGGCAAAACCTATTGCAAGCCCCTGTGAATTGTATTTTTGTCACTTGAAACCTATGGCATAATTTGTTTCGTGTTCGTTAATATCTTTTATTGCTGCGGAGTGCAATCTTTTTGTTTAAACATGAACATTTCACTAACTACAGGTTAGTAGCGTGTTACAACTCCCACCATGGGGGCAGTACCGAGTGATGAGATGCTGGTGCTGTGTTTCCAATCTCAACCACAGGAGTGACAGTTGTAGGGAGACTAGAGCAGTATTAGTTGCTTTCTATGCCAGATTATCCACCACAGATAATGAGACTTTTTAAATGTATTTGTTCATGGAATGTGGACATCACACACATTCATTGCCCTTGCCCTTGTTCAGAGCACATCTAGGGGTCAACCACATTGCTGTGGGTCTGGAGTCACTTGTAGGCCTGACTAGGTAAGGATGGCAGATTTCCTTCCCGAAAGGGAATTAGTGAACCAGATGGGTTTTTACAACAATTGACAATGGTTTCATGGTCATCAGACATTTTAATTCCAGATTTTTATTGAATTCAAATTTCATCATCTACCAAGGTGGGATTCAAACTCAGGTCCCCAGAGGATTACCCTGGGTCTCTGGGTCACTAGTCCAGTGACAATACCACTACACCATCACCTCCCCCTAGTGCATGAAAACAGGAATTCATTCCATTTTTTAAACATGGTATGGGTTTCTGTTCCACAATCCTTGCCAGTAATCTGTTAAATATTTCTTACTGAATTCAAAATTGTCTGCAGATCCCATTTTCCTTTGACACCATTCTCCATTCTTGTGACAAGCCTCTATCAAGATTTCTGCCACCCTTGGCTTCTCATTCCATTGCCTTCATTTCTCCAGTATAATGTTTAATGATTTGTTTTACTCTTGGAATGTGGACATTATGGTCAGGTGGCATTTGCAGACCATTCTTAGATATTGATGGACCTTTTCCTTGAACTGTACAGTTTGTGTGCTGATAGAGATCTCATTATGGTGTTAAGTGGCAACGATCCACCACTATGACTGCCTATTTGCACCTTTGTAACATTGACCATTTCCACTCCTACCTCAACTTATCTGCTTCTGAAACATTCGACCATGCTTTGTTACCTCTGGACTCAGCTATTCCAATGCTCTCTTGGCCAGCCTCCTATCTATAAAGTTACGCTCATCCCAGACTCTGCCAGCTACATGCCAAATCATTCACACAACGTCCCTATGCTCACTGACCTACGTTGGCTCCCAATTCACTCGCATCTTGACTTTGCAATTCTCATCCTTATATTCAAATCCTTCCATGGCCTTGTCCCTCCCTATGTCTGTAAGCATGTCCAACCCTACAACCTTCTAAAGACTCTGCATTCATCTCTTGCGCATTCACCATTCCCTTCACCCGACCAATGGCAGTTGTGACGTCAGTTATCTAGACTCTAAGCTCTGATAGTTCCACCCTCCCTAAATCTCACAGTCTCTCTGCCCCTTTCTCTTAAAACCTACCTCTTTGACCAAGCTTTTGGTCACTGATATCCTAATGTCACCTTCTTTGGCTCAGTGTCAGTTTCATGCTGATTACACCCCTGTGAAGCACTCTGAATTGGAAGGAGAGTGAATTGCAGTGTAAACATTTACACCAGAATTTATAATAGAATTACAAAATTAAGGGCAGAAGGTATAGGTTTTAAATTCTACCTACCATGCTCCAATAGAAGAGGGGCCAGTCAGGAAAGGCTTCTGTTTGTGAGCAGATTGCAGGTATCAACTTGCATGCTAAGACACTGTAATATAGTTTATCACATTTTATAGCTATTGAATTTTTTCAAGACAAAGTTAAACAGATTTTCGATAGACAAGGGTTCTGGGGGGTGGATGGCAAAGTAGAGTTGAGACCACAGTCAGATTGCCCTGATCTTCTTGAATGGCAGAGTAGGCTCGAAGGGCTGAATGGCCTATTCCTGCATCTAAGTCCTATTCCTCACTCTGTAATGCTACTTCACATGAACACTTGGTCTCAAGTTCCCATGTGCAAAACTATAGCGGATTAACTAGAACAGTTAAAGGGCACGTTGTGATTGCGATTTATGTTTTTATCCATATATTCCTATTGTATTCCCTATGTGCCACTCATCAGATGTTTTTTGGTATCACTGTTTGATTGTATAGCTCTCCTAAACCTCTTCTTTCGCTACACATTTTAGGACGTTATATTCCCTCTCTTTTTTGCTAAGTTAGCTTTGGCCCCCTTTTTGAACAATTACCTTTTTTTTTTGGAACAGTCTACCTCAGCGATGCAGAAAGAAATCTCCTGAAAGCTGTCCCATTTTCCCTCCACATCCTTCTGTTAGAATGATTTTCTGATTTTGTTCCTTTTGTACAGCACTTCATCCACTCAAACCTATTCCCTTGAAATTCATTTTGTGAATAGATTTTATTACTGTAATCTCATGATTAACAGCCTTATGATCACTAGTCTCCCAACTGTTCCCTTGCTTTAGTTTTGCTTGTTAGTTCCATCATCTGCTGTTCAAGAAAAGAATTCCCTTGCACACATAGATTTTCCCCACAATATATATATATTCCTTAATAGATGTTTCATTATTCTTCTTTGGGAGGCAATACTTAATTCCCTGTGAAAACGTTTTGCTGTCAATCTGTACTCATGTTGAGTTGCCATGCAAGCTGTTATGATCGCAGACCAGCCCTCTAATTTTTGATACTGTCTGGATGAGATGTCTAAATTTTGTCATGATCCAGTTGTTAAAGTAGACAAAATTTAAAATTCTAGTTACTTGCGAAGAGAATAAAGCCACAAGATTCCATGGTTTTAAACAAACAGAAGAAAGTTTACTGTAAACGAGTTAACAAAGCAAACAGTCAATATTATCTATCTTATACTCAAACATCCGGAATTACTGAGGTAAACATGAATTAACAGGCAAACAGTGGTTGAACACACACAGACTGCACATTAAATGGTAGACATAGCCAAGACAGATACCATGAATTTCTCATCAACCTACCCAGATGTCAGTCATCACTGCAGTCATAAAAATTATTTAAAGTTCTTTCTTCTTCATGAGGAATTTTTGCTCCGCCCCTTGAAAGAGCTAGCCTGAACCCCAGCTGCCAGTGGCTCTACTCTACTTGGATTCTACGGGTACAATCTTAATCCAAAAGGCACACTATTGCAAATTTCTCTCAAATCTGCTTCCAGGTCCATTTTTCTTGGTCTTCTTTTCCAGCTGAGCTGACACACTACTGAGACTGCGTTCCCCCATGATGGCTAGGCTGCGTTCTCTAGCATCTAAATACAGGCACTGTCCCAGCTTCTCAGCCACGCTGGTACCAGGACTGCCCTCGGGCTTCCTTGAGCCCCAATTTCCCCAGCCAAGCTGAGCAAATACGGCTCGTGGGTTTCTCTGAACCCCAACACTTAGCAGCATGGACCTACCAGAGGCTTCTGGGGCTTCTGAACCCCAGTCCCCTCAGCAACACTTCAACCGCATGGAGCTGATTCCCCTCTCCGTCTACTCCCAACTAACAGTTCTCAAATTGCTGTTCACTGACCCTTGAACTGACCTGTTACCTGCGATATCTCTCAACAGGATTCCGCCCCTGTTCTTAGGCAGGATAAAATGTATCAACCTTGTTACCATCTCCAATCATTCCCACAAGTGCTAACTTACCAAAGCACATAGGCAAAAAAATCCCAAAAACTATCGATTTCATCACACTGCATTTAATATTTTGCATTAGCCGAAAACAGTAGCCCAACTTATGTGAAAGTGCAAACATTAGGCTCTGCTCCACTCAATGTCAGAATGTTTCTAAAACATCTCCCACCAACATGTTTTAATTGCCTTTAATTTTAGAAATAAAACTATATATCAATAGAATTTTTTGCATTGCATTTCAAGTTCCTTCATCCTTCATTCACGTTCCCAACAAACAGTGGACCATTCCCCATCAGAAGAGGGGGCAGTCCGAAAAGGTTTGAAGCATATCCTGTTTGTGAGGAAGTTACAGACATCAATCTGCACTCTATGACATTGAGGCAATCTAGATCATACCTTATCAAGTCCCTGACAACTTTAATATAATTCGGCTATTTTGGTACCACTCTGCTCCAGCTTGGCAATATGGCACAACGCAAGTTCAAGGCGAAAAGGTCTCTAGTATATAACTTCTTCACAAACAACTCTGTGTGTGAATTAATCTGCACAAAAGTGGGTAAAGAAATACTTATTTTAGAAAATAAGAAACTTCCAGGAACTGTAACCAACTTGTGAACCAGGTGACCTGTAGCAGCCATCTTTTGGTTCAACAAAGTCCACCTTTCAAAAAAGCAAAAAGGCAAAGTTTGATTTAAACAGTTTATATCTCGTTCATGTCTTAGAAACATAACTCACGTATCAACCCATTCCTCCAGCTTGTCTGTGTCCTTTTGATGTATGCCACTATTCTTCTCATAGTTTATAATACTTTCGAAAGAGAATGTGTATGCAAGTATTACTGAATGGAGAGGATGGAAGTATTTTTACAATGTGTATTTTCACCTGTTGCACAGTTTTAGCTGTTCTCTATAATGTTCTGAAAACTATTATTGTGCTCTGTGAGTCAGTGCTCCAGGGATTTGTTGGTTATGGGCCTTTAATGGGATCTTTGCCCAGAGCAAAAGAATAAATAAATCGCAGAAATAGCAAAACATATAAGCTGTTTGCTGCAGACTGGTTTTCCTTTTTTTGAATGGCCTCCATTCAGCTCATTGGGCTGTGCTAGCTCTCTGCAAGAGTAACTCTGCTAATCCCACTCAGATTAGCCCTTTTCCTGTAGCCCAGCAATTCTTTACCTTCAGCAGTTTATCCAATTCCTTTTTGAAAACCATAATTGAATCTGCCTCCACCACACTCTCAGGCAGTGAATTCCAGATTCCAAACACTCATGGCGTGAAAAAAAATTCCTCATATCACTGATACTTCTTTGGCCAATCACCTTAACATGTTGTCACCTGGTTCTCGACCCTTCCACCAATGGGAACAGTTTGTCCCTTTCTACTCTGTTTAGATCCCTCATTATTTTGAACTTCTCTATCAAATCCCCACTCAAGCTCCTCTTCTCTCACCCCAGATCCTCAAACCTGTTAACATAACTGAAGCCCCTCACCACTGGAACCATTCTCATAAATATTTTCTGTATCCTGTCTAAAGCCTTCACACCCTTTCTAAACTGTGTTGCCCAGACTTGGAGAAAATGCTCCAGTTGAGGCCGAGCCAGTGTTTTGTAAAGATTCTTTATAACTTCTTTGCTTTTATGTCTCTATTTACAAAGTGCAGATCCCACATGCCTTTTTAACTTGATGCAAGCTTTGGTCAGCCTGGAGTCCTGCTTTGATGTTTGCAGGCTGGAGTTTGAACAGCAGACTAAGTTGCAAGCCTAAA
This sequence comes from Carcharodon carcharias, assembly GCF_017639515.1. Classification (NCBI taxonomy): domain Eukaryota; kingdom Metazoa; phylum Chordata; class Chondrichthyes; order Lamniformes; family Lamnidae; genus Carcharodon; species Carcharodon carcharias. The sequence goes on from NC_054479.1 coordinate 140,320,571, forward strand.
AGTGTAATATTAAAATTTTCCAAAGGCCAGAAGATTAGGTCACGTGATGTTTCCCATTAATGAGTCAGTTGCAGACTAACAAGCAGTTTCTACATCTCTAGTCAAAATTCATTATTCATCTTAGAAGATTGGTGGTGGCTATTAGTGCCTCTGCAGGCATAACAAGTTTTGATGGCTCTCCCTTTGTTGTAGGACCAGGCTGGGCAAATGGTCGTTCACCGGTCCCTGGTTTCCTTGATTATACTGTGTCCTCACAATGAGAGGTGTGAGATTCCGCAAGGATGAGGATTGAGCTTTGGTCCTGTAACTGCTGTTGGAAATTTTCAGGAATTGTAACCAACTTGTGAACCAGGTGACCTGTAGCAGCCATCTTTTGGTTCAACAAAGTCCACCTTTTAAATAAGCAAAAAGGCAGGAGGTTTAGGGGGGATGTGAGGAAAATCCTTTTTACCCAGAGGGTGGTGACGGTCTAGAATGCGCTGCCTGGGCGGGTGGTGGAGGTGGGTTGCCTCACATCCTTTAAAAAGTACAATTGGCATCAGCCCAATTGGAATAGGAAGGGAGGAGTCACTCTGTGTTAAGGACAAAGATACACAAATCATTAAACAGGAGGGCAAGTAGACAATGTTTTTTTTTTAAAAAGCACTCAGGATACTTGGTGGTCGATCTCTGGGCAACTGGAATACGAGCAGCTGATCTGCTGTGGCCAAATTTCTGTTTGGTGAGACCAGTAACAGTGCTTAGTTGTTATACATTGGGAGGCAGATTACTGCCGCAAGGAAGTGGAACCCTTCCATCAGTATGCCATTTTGTAAACTCCCCTTCTCTCTCAGATGCTGATCAGCCTGCTGTACATTTCAACATTTTTTGTTTTATTTCCACAATTGTTTTGTTCTTTTCACTTAATAATAATTAAATATGTTCACTGACCCCCTGTGACACTGCACATGAGGAGTCACAGCGAGTGTAGAGTTCAGGTGAAGCTGGGGCTAGAGAATGGCAGATAAAATTTGCAAAGGCATTTCGGTATAATTCAACACCCATTTTAAGATCATACATTTTCACAGAATCACAGAAGAGGCCCTTTGGCCCATCGAGTCCGCACTGACACGTGAGAAACACGTGACCTACCTACCTAATCCCATTTACCAGCACTTGGCCCATAGCCTTGAATGTTATGACGTGCCAAGTGCTCATCCAGGTACTTTTTAAAGGATGTGAGGCAACCCGCCTCCACCACCCTCCCAGGCAGCGCATTCCAGACCCTCACCACCCTCTGGGTAAAAAGGATTTTCCTCACATCCCCCCTAAACCTCCTGCCCCTCACCTTGAACTTATGTCCCCTTGTGACTGACCCTTCATCGAAGGGGAACAACTGCTCCCTATCCACCCTGTCCATGCTCCTCATAATCTTGTACACCTCGATCAGGTCGCCCCTCAGTCTTCTCTGCTCCAACGAAAACAACCCAAGTCTATCCAACCTCTCTTCATAACTTAAATGTTTCATCCCAGGCAACATCCTGGTGAATCTCGTCTGCACCCCCTCCAGTGCAATCACATCCTTCCTATAATGTGGTGACCAGAACTGCACACAGTACTCCAGCTGTGGCCTCACCAACATTCTATACAACTCCAACATGACCTCCCTACTTTTGTAATCTATGCCTCGATTGATAAAGGCAAGTGTCCCATATGCCTTTTTCACCACCCCACTAACGTGCCTACAGAGATCTATGGACACACACGCCAAGGTCCCTTTGTTCCTCGGAACATCCTAGTGTCATGCCGTTCATTGAATACTTCCTTGTCAAATTACTCCTTCCAAAGTGTATCATCTCACACTTTTCAGGGTTAAATTCCATCTGCCACTTTTCTGCCCATTTGACCATCCCATCTATATCTTCCTGTAGCCCAAGAAACTCAACCTCACTGTTAACCACCCGGCCAATCTTTATGTCATCTGCAAACTTATAATCATAGCCATCTATGTCATTTATATAAATGACAAATAATAGGGGACCGAGTACAGATCCCTGTGGTACGCCACTGGACACTGGCTTCCGGTCTTTAAAGCATCCTTCTGTCATCACCCTCTGCCTCCTACAAATAAGCCAATTTTGAATCCACCTTTTCAAATTACCCTGTATCCCATGTGCATTTGCCTTCTTTATAAGTCTCCCATGTGGGACCTTGTCAAAAGCTTTGCTGAAATCCATATAAACTACATCAACTGCACTACCCTCATCTACACACCTGCTCACCTCCTCAAAAAATTCAATCAAATTTGTTAGGCATGACCTCCCTCTGATAAAGCCATGCTGACTATCCCTGATCAAACCTTGCCTCTCCAATTGGAGATAAATTCTCTCCTTCAGAATTTTCTCCAATAGTTTCCCTACCACTGATGTGAGACTCACTGGCCTGTAGTTCCCTGGCTTATCTCTACAACCCTTCTTAAACAGCGGAACCACATTAGCTGTTCTCCAGTCCTCTGGCACCTCCCCTGTGGCCAGAGAGGAATTAAAAATTTGGGTCAGAGCCCCTGCGATCTCCTCCCTTGCCTCCCTCAGCAGTCTGGGACACAAATCATCCGGACCTGGAGATCTGTTCACTTTTAAGCCTGCCAACACCTCCAATACCTTGTCACTCCCTATATCAATTCGCTTCATTCATTCCTGCATTCATTTTATACTTCAAGCCCAGGTCCATAGTAGAGATTGGGCAGGATTTCCTGACCGCTGGGATCGTCCAGTACTGCCGAAGGTCAATGGCTGGGCCACCGAATCTCCCACGGTGGGTCCTGCCATGATGGGGCCAGAAAATCCCGCCTCTTGTCAATGTTAAATTGTCATGTTGTAATGACACACTCCTGCCAGTGGTGGCAGAATGGGTATAATCAGAGGTTTTGATTAGGAAATTCTATTCTAAATGTAGCAATAGGAATTTATACTCTCAAAAGTTATCACTTGAGATTTTCATTCATTCTTCTTTAATAGTAATCATTAAAATAGAGTTAAGAACCACTATGTTCAAACCATCCGAGTCACATTTGAGTATATTTTCCTTAGTTTATTATTAATTATGAACAACTTTGTTTGATTAGAAAGCAGGGTACTCCCATCCCTGACAGTCAAGGCCAGTTTGTTGCCAACATTGGCAAGTATTGAAAAATGCGCTCCTTTTTTTTGAAAGGATATAAACGTCACCGGAGAAAATGGACAGTTGTTGCAGTGGTATTTGCCTTAATTAACTGAGTTGCTTGGCAAATACATGACTGATGCTGCCTTGTTTTTCCTACTGAAATGGAGCAATCTTTTCCTATTATTGTGTAACAGCACAATTCCCTTAAAATGTTTTTAGCCCATTCATGGGATATATTTAGTTGAAACTCTGGGCATCGGTTTGCAATTGTGCAACACTTGTACTCCCTGGCCTTTGGATTACAATAAATACCTTCATTCTTCTTGAAAGCTTGATATATTGTAAATTACTTCATATTGTACATTTTCTGTAGAAAATGGCACTGCACAATGTAATGTGCACCATATGATGACTGTTCATGGAATGTTGGCCTTCAGGTTTTATTGACATTAATGTCTTTAATGCATTTTATTTTTAATTTATTGAACTTTGTACACAGTTTATACAAAGAATACTTCAAATCTACCCAAAGGAGGATGTCAAATGGAGAACCTCATGAAAAAATGATTTTGCTGGTTGGATATATAAGGGAAGATGCATTCAAGAGCATTGGGTTTTATTGTGGGGTATTTTTCTGTAAACCGAGCTTTCCTTTTTGAGATCAGAGATGAAATCTGAAAATTCCATTTCCGGGCGCATGGTTTTATTAAAGCCGGGCTCCACATCTGTACCGGGAAGGGGTGGCCCACTTAGAGCCAACCCTTGCCCTTGCTGCCATGCCTCCTTGCCCACGATTCCCCTGCTGCTGTCACTCACCTGTCCCTGAGTCCCTAGGGGTCCTGGACCTCAGGTCAGTGCATTGCCAGCTACAGCTGCTGCTTCCCCAGTGACGCTGCCAAGCAATGCACAGCTGCCAGCCTCTGACTGGCCTGCAGCTCCTGTGGGTGGTGGTGATCGTGTGGGGGGGGGGGGGGGGGGGGGGGGGGGGGGTGGGGGGGTTGGTGTTGGTGGTGTTTCCACTCCCAGGGTCCTTGATCCTGGGGAAGACCCACTGCTACCCAGTTAATTCGGTGGGTGGGCCTTCCCTAAAAAAGACAACATGGGACTCTCACCAGCTATCCAGCCAGCGGGCAAGACCTCCATCACTTACATTAAATTTCGCCCTATGTGGGCGCCAACCAGAGTTTCAGAAAATGTCACTCAGAGAGTAAATGCAGCCTGATTCCAGCATCAGGGCCTGACTGACTCCCATTTTCTATCAAAAACAAAATGGAGGAGAGAGTTCATGGTCTGAAGTTGTTGACCTCAATGTTGGGTCTGGAAGGCTCTAAAGTGCCTAATCAGAAGATGAGGTGCTGTTCCTCCACCTTGCATTAGGCTTCACTGGAACATTGTAGCAGGCCAAGCACAGAAGAGTGACCATGAGATCAAGATGGTGAATTGAAATGGCAAGCGACCAGAAGGCCAGGGTCATGCAGGCAGATTGGCTCAGTCCTCCATTTTGAATTTTTTTCCCCCAACTGTCAGTCTGTATCTTGTCTTCTGCTTTTGCTTTCAGACAGTGCTGACATTTATTCTGCTATTAACACCTAACCTGGACCAATGTCTTTAATATTGTCATTACCGATCCCTTTGTCCTGTGTCCCATGACATTTTTGGCATTTAATCACCCCCACCTCCCACCCTTCTAAACTATCCCTGACCTTTGATTTTGCTCCACCTGCCCCTGTCCACTTTGTCAACCCCATCACATTTCTACTTCTCTCCAGTTCCGAAGAAGAGTCACACAAACTCAAAACGTTAGCTCTGTTTCCCTCTCCACAGATGCTGCCACACCTGCTGGGCATTTTCCAGCATTTCCTGTTTATTTTCGGCATCTGCAGTATTTTGCTTTTATTACTAATTGTCATTTTATTACATGAACTAGGAAGGTGGTACACTTCCCAGCAACACCACCCTTCAACTGCACTGAAATATGCTTTAGAGAGTTTTGTTTATTCATTGGATGTGGGCATCACTGGCTGGGCCAGCATTTATTGCCTTTGTTCAAAGAACATTTTAAGAATCAACTACATTACTGCAGATCTGGAGTCACATGTAGGCTGGATTTCCTTCCCTGAAGGGCATTAGTGAGCAAGAAGGATTTTTACAACAATTGTTTCATGGTCATCATCAGACATTTTAATTCCAGATATTTATTGAATTCAAACTCCGCTATCTGCTGTGGTGGGATTCAAACCCAGGCCCCCAGGTCACTGGCAATACCACTGTGCCACCACCTCCCCAATCTATGCCCATGTATACCTAGAATACATGCCTAGAAGACAGCAGGATCAAATTTCAAGACTTTATAAACTGATTTTGTAGTAAACTACAATATGCTGTAAATCACTCTAATAAAAACAAAAGCACTGAGGTGGGCTGCCAAGTGAGAACTTGGGCTGGGCACCTTCTGGGAGACGTCAGCAGAAGTGATGGTACAGGAAGCCAGCAATGCGTAATATTTGGGGAGGTGAGGAATAGATACTGGAAACATCAGTGACAATGAAACCTCCACCTCAACTGAGGTGCTGCCTACCCTCTGTCACAGCCGTATCCAGCAGCTACTCTCACCCTTTATCTCAACTTCTGGTGTTTCACTTGACAAGTCAGTCACACCCACACCCCCCCTGCCACAGCCGCAATGCCCTCTCAGAGTTGTAGTCCGCTCGCTACTCAGTTCCTCACTCTCCCCCGTGCACAGATAGACTGTGGCCGGGATTTTCCGGCTCTATCATGGGTGGGACCCGCCATGACTGAGGCGACGCCCCAGCCAGAAGCCCATTGACTTGCGGCGGGACCGGAAGATCCTGGCGGCAGCTGGGTGTGGACAGTCTTGCCCTACGTTTCCTAGCCAGTGCCGTGGGTCACTACTTCCAGGTTTGAGGGCTGATGATACTTGTGGACCAAATTCACTCAATGATGTCAATGGAATATGCAAGGCTTTCTTTGGCCAGCAGGAGATTGATGCCAATTCCAGGAGACTCCTGGCTTTTCCAGGAGGGTTGACAACCCTAAACTAGAGCCAGGCAGCTCTTCATTGCTCAGCGGCGTCACTAGGGAGGTGGTGGCTGCTGCTGGTAATGCACCTACCTGAGGCCCAGGATCATCGATGGACCCAGGCCACAGGTAAGTGATGGCAGGAGGGAGGGTCACTGAAGATTGGGCAGTAAACACAGGCTTTTAGTAGGTCTCCTCCTAGCTGATGCTGGGTCCCTCAATCAGGCACTGAGCGCCTTTGAATGAGGGGCCCCACCCCTCCTGGGAGCCTGCGAGCAAACACACGGAGGTTTGCTTTTCGGGCTTCCTGCATGGCGAGTATCCCCCTCCACCGCCCCCCCCCCAGGGCCCGCCTGCCGCTGGGTTAATGCCAGAGTATTATTTTCCCACTTAAGGGCCTCAGTCCACAAGCCTTCTCACTCCAGGCTTAATTGGGACAGAAGTAGCATGGCGGAAGAGACTCCACTCCGCACACTCCAACCCGATTTAATTCCCCCCTTGTCATCAAACGCGCCATGGGGGTGACATTAAATTTCACCCAAAGAAAGATTTGCATTTTTATGGCTGCTTTCATGTCTTCAGGATGTCCCAATGTTCTTTACAGCCAAGTGTAGTTACTGTTGTGATGTCGAAAATGTGGCAGCCAATTTGTGCTTCCACAAACATCAATGTGATCATGACTAGATAATCTGTTCTTGTGCTGTTGGCTGAGAGAGAACTTTTGGCTAAAGACCAAATATATATGTATATATGTGTTCTAAAACCTCTAACAATTAGCAGTAAATCAACATTAAAAATTAGAACTAGCTAAGCTCTACATCGTAGTTTTTGCCATTCTATCAATATCATTATATTACTCAGCTATCTAACTTTAGTTACTTGATATTTTTCTTGAGCAATAATTGCAGGTTTAGATCCAAATATACTTCTGGTATGTGTACAATTTGTAAAATTATTGTCTCAGTCAAGTGTTGGCCATACACTCACTGTTTCCAGTGCCAGGTGGAAAAAGTCTTGCTTTTCTTTTTCCTATATATGGACTATTGTAGGTTAACGAGAGAAAAATAATCTTATTACATTCCAGACTTGGATTAATGCCTCAAACCACAACATAATATTCTACATATAGGCCAATTACCTTTGATCTCTTGCAGCTCTGGGCAATACTAGTTCTTGGAACCTCATTTGAAATGAGACATTTGTCTTCTTAAAAACAACTTTTTTTGACTGTGCAGTTCTTTAGAGGCAAAAGTGGAAGACAAAAAAAAACATTAATGATGAACCGTGTGTGAGCATGCACCACTGATCTTGTTTTTCACCCAGAGAATCTCTCTTTTAATCTCCTTCAACTTGAAGCTTAAGTTTCAGACATCTCTAGAAAATTTTAGCAAAGTATTTGCCCCAATTATAATGATTCTTTTCACTCTCAACTGATCTGATGAACAATGAAATGACATTAAATTGTCTTCCCTGGTATCTCTATATGCATAGGAGGCAAGAAAAAACATCATTGTCCTTTCTGCTTTACTTATAAACTCTTTAACATGGGCATCTTCATACTCCCCTCAAATCTTTTTAATGCATTATTTTTGCACTGCTTGAATGGCTCAGTAGGTTAATCTTCTACTTGTGTGTGCTTATGAGCTTTTGAAACTAGGATAGGTTGCAAATTTAACCTGCAGGCTCTTTGATCAACTCATCTCAAATGAAGCAACAATATGGGGGTGACGATTGGACTCGCAGTGCCCTGCGTTAAGGACCAACAAGGTTTCTGCTCCTCATCACTTTCCAATGAGCCATGCTAGAAAGTGGATAGAAGGACTAAATGGCCTTCTCCTATTCCTACATTCCTATGGTCAAGCAACTTACTGACCACTGTCCCGGCTGAAACTAGAGAAGCGTTCACTTGGGGTGAAGGATGCTGGTGTCCATTGTTAACAGAAGTCAACGCCTTCCAAAAGGGAGGCTACAAAGTTGGAAAAAGAACTTCAAGTAAATCAGAGAATTGTTGAAGAAATGAAGACTGCATAGGTTTTTTTTAACTGAGATTATTCAACATGGAAAGGGATATTTCATGTTTGCAGTCGAGTTGAGTTTGGGTTGACTATTTGATTCAGTTGATAATATTTATGTAAAAAGAGAGCATTGAATGTCTGTGGTTAATTGCGTGGCATAATCTTATTGGAGAGTTCAAATGCCATAGCACATGGGGCAGGATATTGAGGTTGGCGAGCGGGGAGGCGGGACCCACTCGCCGATGCGTAAAGTGACATGAGATGATGCCGGGCGGAACTCCCAACGTCCGCATCATTTCTATTTTCAGGTCGGCGGGGGTGCGGCCGAATCAGCTGTGTGTCTCCCGACCTGTCAACGGCCAATTGAGGCCATTTAAAAAGTAACTGAACTCGTTAAAGGACCTGCCCGTCCAACCTTAAGGTCAGCGGACAGGCCAGGACCCCCGGTGGGAATTAGAAAAAGCATCAAACCTCATCCACGGGTGGGATGAGGTTTCATGAGGGTTTTTAAAAAGTGTAATAAAAGTTTAATTAAAAATGATGGGCATGTCCCAACTCGTGTGACAGTGTCACATGAGGAGACATGTCAGGGAAGTTTTATTTTTCTACATTTAACGTTTTTGATTTCTGCGCCGATCTACCTGAGGTACTTAGCCTCAGGGAGATGAGTGCACTCTTTCGCAGACCTGCTGAGTTTTTCCAGCTTTTTTTGTTTTTGTTGAAGGAGAATACATACAAGGGATGGGGGCATCACCAGCTAGGCCAGCATTTATTACCCATCCCTAATTGCCCTTGAGAACTGAGTGGCTTGCTAGGCCATTTCAGAGTCAACCACATTGCTGTGGGTCTAGAGTCACATATAGGCCAGACCAGGTAAGGCTGGCAGATTTCCTTCCCTAAAGGACATTAGTGAACCAGATGGGTTTTTACAACAATGACATGGTCATCATTAGACTTTTAATTCCAGATTTTTTTTTATTGAATTCAAATTTCACCATCTACCATGATGGGATTCAAACCCAGGTCTCCAGAGCATTACCCTGGGTCTCTGGGATACTTGTCCAGTGACAATACCACTATACCACCGCCTCCCCTTAAATACGCTTCAGGTACTTAAATTCCCTGTATTCTTTTATTTGCCGATAAACATTTGGAAGCCTCTCCTCGCAGGGCAAGGTTCCAGGTAAAGTGGCATTTCAAATTTACTTCAGGTCTTAAATTTCTAAATACCGCCAGCAGTAAATTAAAATATTTAAACAAAGGTCCTTACTATGAGACAGATGGTGTCTGAAGCAGCGACGGACAATTTATTAATAGAATGGAGAATCTGAGCCTGTCTACCTGAAAACAGACATCCTCAATTAGGTGACGTAACCATTGTCTTCAATAGAGTTTAATTGAAATCTGTTTATAGGTGTATAGTTTTACAAAAATCACAAATTACTGGCACCAATTTCAACGGAAAACTATGTTGCCCATTGTGGTACCTGGGTGCCTCTTGATGATTCCAGACATTTTACCCCCAATGTCTAATCTGGGAGACCATTCACCATATCTAGAGGAAGGAATATTTAACATAATTCCGAACTTACTGTTTATAACGACGTTCTATTGCCCAGCAATCATCGCTTAACTTGAAAGAGTCATTTGGATTTAACTTCTCCCATTGCCTTTAGCAACTTGTATTTTTCCCTGATTTATTTATTCTTTCACAGAGTGTGGCTAGGCCAACATTTATTGCCCGTCCCTAATTGCCCATGAGAAGGTGGTGGTGAGTTGCCTTCTTGAACTGCTGCAGCCCCTGTGATGTAGGTACACCCACAGTGCTGTTAGGAAGGGAGTCCCAGGATTTTGACCCAGAGACAGTGAAGGAACGGCGATATATTTCCAAGGCAGGATGGTGTGTCTCGTTAGGTTTCCTCTTGATGATGCCTTTAAGTGTTCTTCCCTCATAAACTCAGCTCCCCAACAACAGGAATCAGCTTCACGACCTTTCTCTGCAAAGATTCGCTGCATTTTATTTTCGTAAAGCAAATAATGATGAAGAGTCATATGGACTCAAAATGTTAACTGTATTCCTCTCCGTAGAGGCTGTCAGACCTGCTGAGTTTTTCCAGCCATTTTTGTTGTTGTTGTAATAGTTCACATGATTTAGGTATTTAGTTTGATAAAGATAAAGAAACGCACACATTTATTATTAACTGTTTTAATACATGTTTATATTTCTCCCTTCAGATTATGTGGATACCCTCCATTCTATGATGAAAATGACTCCAGACTGTTCGAACAGATATTAAAGGCAGAATATGAATTTGACTGTCCATACTGGGATGACATCTCTGAATCTGGTACGTTGCAGGGCATCTTTTTTCAAATTGGCTCTCGTAATGTGGGCAATGCTGGAAAGGCTGCATTTATTGTCTACCACACATTGCCTTGAAAAGATGATGGTGGATCTTTTCCTTGACTTGTCATTGTGGCAATGGCACCTCCAGAAAGGTGTTAGGTAGAGAATTCAATGATGTTGACTCAATGACAGTGAAAGAATGGCACTATGAAGGAATAGTAGTATATATCCAAGTCAGGACTGTGTGTGGTTTGGAGGGCAATTTTCAGACGATGACCTTGTGGCTCTTGTGCTCTTCGGTGCTGAAGACCCTCAAGCTCGGAGATGTTGCCAAGCTTGGAGAGTTGGTGCAGTTCATCCCGTAGGATAGCGCAAGCGACAGTAAAGCAATGTGCAGGTGGTTCAGGGTGGATGCATCCTAAAGTTCATGGCAGGGCCACCAATCAAGTAGACTGCTTTTTCCTGGGTGACGTCAAGTTTCTTGAGGCTGGAATATCCAGCAAAGCGATGAATATTCCATCAAGTTGCTGACTATGGGCTGGTAGATGGTGGAAAATTGTCAGGAAGTGAATCGCTCATCAGAGAGGACCAGCGTCTGCTCTCTTGTGGCCGCAGTGTTGATTTAGCTGGCTGTGTGAGTTGCATCACCATCCACACTCAGTAAAACCCTGCGTCTTGAAACTCCGCTGTGTGAATATTAGCACACAAACACTTCTAGCACTAAGCACATTCATATAAATTCTTTTTCCTCCTATTTTAACAGAAGCATGTTAGCCTACATACTTTAGCAAGGAAGTTTCACATAAACGTGTTAACTGTTTTAATGCTAAAAATCTGCACATTGTAATTTCAAGGCTTTCAGGTGGTCTGGTAGAAAGAAACAAATGCTTCAAACCTTAAAGGAAAAAAAATCTTCATGCACAAGTCCAGAGATCGAGTGCCAATGATCATTCAACCACTTGTCACAGCTAACTCAGCACTGTGGCTATAAGGGAGCAGATGCTGGTACTCTCTGATGAGCGATTCATTTTTTGACACCTTTCCACTATCTACAAAGCCCATAGTCATCAATATGCTGGAATATTCATCACTTTTCTGGATATTCCAACCTCAAGATGTGCGACATAATCCATGAAAAAACAGTACTTGATTGGTGACCCTCCCCTGGCATGAACCTCAGGATCCAACCCAACCTGACCCCGAACCAGGGAGGGAAATCATGGGCCCTGGTTCTTCTCTTGTTTCCGGGCCCATTATTCCACCCCCTACCCTATTGTATGTTGGTTGTGACTGGCTAAGGAATGATTGTGAGACACAGATATGTCTGGGCAGTAACTGGTTTTATTGTATGAACATGACCATATACAGATATACAAGACAACAGGTGTTACTCAGTCTAAACCATGAGCTTTCTCTTCTCGACTCTTAGTGATGTGTCTCTCTCCTCTCTCTTACATCATCATGTGGGTGGTACTGTTTCTCCAGTCCCACACATGAACATTTTTTGAGGAGGTAACAGAGAATATTGAAAAGGACAATGCCGTTGATGTGGTGTATATGGATTTTCAAAAAGCATTTGACACAGCCACACAACAGACTTGTGAACAAAATTCTAACTCATGGAATGAAAGGGAGAGTAGGCACTTGGATAAAAAAATTGGCTGAGTGACAGAAAACAAAGAGTAGTGGTTAATGGATGTTTTTCAGATTGGAGGAAGGTCCCCAGGGATCAGTTTTGGATCCCTTGCTCTGCCTGATATATATTAATGACTGCGGTGTGCAGGGCATGATTTCAAAATTTGCAGATGATATGAAGATTGGAAATGTTGTCAACTGTGATGGGGATAGTCTTGAGCTTCAAGAGGACATAGACATGTTGGATTGGGCAGACAAGTGGCAGATGAAGTTCAATGCAGAGAAGTGTGAGGTAATTCATTTTGGCAGGAAGAATATGGTGAGACAGTATAAAATAAAGGGAGAAACTCTAAAGGAGGTACAGGAACAGAGGGACCTCAGTGTATTTGTACATAAGTCATTGATGATGGCAGGGCGTCTTGAGAGAGCAGTTGATAAAGCACTTAGTATCTTAGGCTTTATTAATAGGGGCATTGAGTACAAGAGTAAGGAAGTCATGTTGAACTTGTATAAGACACTAGTTAGGCCTCACCTGGAATACTGCATCCAGTCCTGGGCACCATACTTGAGGAAGGATGTGAAGGCATTGAGAGAGGAGATGGGAGTTACATACAGAGGAGATTCCAAGGAATGATTCTAGGGTTGAAGAGCTCTAGCCATGAGGATAGATTGGAGAGGTTGGGACTGTTTTCTTTGGAGAGGAGACTTGATAGAGGTATTCGAGATCTGTGGAATTTGAAACACAAACAGCCATTATCTTATTGAATGGCAGAGGAGGCTCAAGGGGCCGAATGGCCTATTCTATTTTGTATGCTTCAGGTCCTCGATCTGCACTGGTTCCGACGAAGGGTCACTGACCTCTGTTTCTCTCTGCACAGATGCTGCCAGATGTGCTGAGCATTTGCAACACTTCCCGTTTTTACTGGACCAAAATGAAACCCTTTCTCCAGCCCCCCAAAAAGCAATCAGACTTCCTGTGAGCCTTTCGTTCCCCTTCAGCAAGAAACCCAGCAGCAGCTGCGTGAGATCTGGTTCAACAGTTGGCACAACATTAAATATGATTTTCAAAAATGCGGCCTGAAGGAAGCATAAATAACTTGTTGAGCAAAAAAAAAAATAGATGTCAAAGCAATAAATAATTATTAAAAATTAGTAATTAATAAAAATGACCATTAAAAAGTGCCAAGCTGCGGAGCTAACTAATAAAACATTTTTTTGCTTTTTAGCTTAAGAAGCAGAGCTGGAGAGAGACAGACTAGGCCCCAAGTCCTGGTCACCAGGGAAGGGGGAAGGGACTGGGCCAAGCCATGGAGTTGTGTTTACCCAACACCAACCTTGCGTACACCTCTGGTGGTGCACACTCCAAGCTGGCATCGGCGGGATTCAGACGAAAGCGGGGGTTGGAAGCGGGTTGCCTTTCAGGCTGGGATTTCCTCCTCTCTCAGACGTAGGAGATAATTGAATGGCGGAGCAGGCTGGACTCTGTTCCAGGCCGGGTCGGAAACTATTCTACCTGAACTGCAACATTGAACAACAGTCTTTGGGAAGAACGTGGCTCATCTTTCTACCCTCACCTGTGGTTTGTGCAGGAACCTGCTTAAGTTAGTTTGTTTCCCAGTCTCAGGGCATTTCCTTACCTAATTTATGCAGCGCTTTGTTAATACTACTTAAACGTGTCAACCATCAGCATTTTACAGCTTTATAATAATATAATATTGTTATAACACAACGTAATAAAAAAACCTCCAATTGAAGTGCCAAGCTAAATCTTTGTAAATAACTTTTAAACACTGAAGCAATTCTTTCCTTTTCATTCCTTCCTATCGTTGGAATCTAATTAATCTACACTTTTTTGGAAATTCAAGCTGACTTTTCTCCCCTTCAGCAATCTCAGACTGTTCAAATGTTTTTAATTTTGCTTCTCCAACAAATTGGGTTAAAAATGGGGTTTTGTGGTTTTCTTTGGAGTGTGGGAGTGAGTGGGCGAGGGGAGATTGGGTGCCGCGATTTGTCACCGCCTGGCACCCCTACTGATCAAGGTGGAGACCGTGAAAATTTCATGCACCCATTCCATCTGCATCATTGTAACGTTGGCCCGAGGAGGTTACAGCGCTGCATCCTCTGCATTTGAGCCACTCGTGGGCTCTGCGCACAGCAGGGGGATTGGCCAAGGTGCGGAGGTGGGTTGGGCGCACCGGCACTGGTGTGCCTGTCGGGCAGATCTCCCTGGAAGTGGCCGATTAGGATGCTAGGGACCAATGGCCATGCTCCAGTGATTGGCACCGTCTGCACCCACCCCCACCCCATCCCCTGAGCCCTGGCCTGATCCACTGTATTTCTGTGGGAAAATTGAACCTCCGTACCCACCCCAAACATGATCAGAACAAGATCAGGGAGATTGGTTACGGCACCTTCGAGACTAACCCTGTGAACTCTGAGACCTTGTGGGGAGATTGTAGGAGGATGCATATAATTGGGATAAAGATTTGGGGGGGGGGTGGGGGGGGTAGATGTATGGTAAAGGGTTAACAGCAGAAGCACATGATGCTGATGTAATGATGATGTAACAGCCACCTGATTGAGTAACAGGGATCCGGAGTGAAGAGAAGTTGCAACCTCGTACAGAGGTCCCAATATGTATATAGTTGCTGTAATTAAAGAGTAATGGTTTTAACAAGCTACAGTCTCAAACAGCTTACTTTGGGAGATTAGACAAACCCCACAGAACCCCATCTAGACCCCAAACACATGACGAAACAGTAAACAGTGTCATGGTGGATAGTTTTTCTACTGCGGGTTTGCCACTGCAAACTCCCAGCTTGTGGGCAAAAAATTATGCCCAGTGGGCGGTGGGCGCGCTTACCCCGACTGAGCGTGAAATGACGTTAGTTGACATCAGCCGAGCGTGCCGACTTCAACGCGCAGTCATGTGATAGTTCGGTCGGCAGGCGCACGCCAGAGCCTGCAGTGCGCTCTCCGACAATTAAAAGGCCTATTAAGGCCATTAGGTAATCAGTTGAGTTTAATTTATCACTGCCCATTCAACCTAGCGGTTGGCGGGCAGGCGAAAAGGCCAAGCGGCCTTTGCATTTCTTTGGAAACCTCATCCACGGGCCGGATGAGGTTTCCAAAGGAAAATACAAATAAAGTAAAACTTTTATTTTTTAATTAAAAGTATGTCCCTGCTCATGTGACTCTGTCACATGAGGGAATGTGTTTTATTAAACTTTTCCGCTGCTCAATAATTTGTTCAATATACCCTTCATCTCCCTGAGGCAGCTCCGTGCCGCGGGGAGATTGTTCAGCGGTCTCGCACCCGCACGCGTGAACCGTGAGCTAGCTCCGCTCGCCCTCCTCCCCCCGCCCGCACAGGCAGCGCTCCCGATCCCGTATCACGCTGGGCGGGTCTTAATTGGCCCGCCCGTGTAAAATCGCGTTGCGCTGCCAATCACGGCCCACGCCCGGGGCAAGATTCTGCCCTGTGCCTCCAAATCCAAGCTGCTGAGAGATCTTTCTATTTTTAAAATACAGAAAACTTTAATAACTGCTGCCAAAATTTACGACTGCCAAGGAGTGGAATTATGCGTTAATACTTGAAAAAGATAAATACAGCCTTGAAATTAAAGCAAAACAGTTGTTTGGCAGATTTATTCACAGGCAACGGGCCTGTTTTGTTTTTATAAATTCCATAATATTCTCTTTTGCTTTGCCAATGATAATTGAAAGTTTTTGCAGTTCCTCGCACACTTCAAAGAGAAAAGTACCAATACTTAAGAGAAGAAGATGAAGTGGAAGCAGCTGAGTTGTCATTAATGGAAAATATACTGTGTTTCGAGAGTAAGGAAGCTTCCCACCATATTCTGCTTTATTCATTGATCTGTACACTTCCTGAGATTAAGAGACCCAGTGAGTGACTTGCTCCCACACCTTTATCAATGCCGCTCTTCAGCTAGCCAGCAGGTGACACAGGACAGTAATTTAGTCACAATTCTCTGATCATTTTCTTCCACCCCACTTCCATCCCGAGAAAACTCTACCAAACGTTCACTTCCTCAGCTTTAATGTCCAAAGTCACATACTTAACTGAGCCAAGATCGGTGAGCTAAAAATCTCTTCTGACTGCAAGCGTCTTACGCAAGATGAATTTGTGCAGTTTCAATTGAGTTTGAAGTTAACTGTTCCCACTTTGGCACGAAATGGCAAGCTCAGTGAGTCCACAGGATGTCCGCTGTAGGAAATACTAAGAGTATACTCTGCCCTAAACATCACAAAAAATTATTATTTTTCACCTCATTGCTATTTGTGAAACCTGCTATACATGAAATTGCTGCTGTATTTTCTCACATAACATTGTAATAAAAGCCAATCCCATGGTAACGTTGACTGTAAGTAAAGTGCCTTGAAATGCGATAAGCTTTTGGTCTTCCTTTCTACTTTTGGAGCATGATGGTGATGGATGCAAGCCATTAAAACCAGCACAGTAGAGGAAAACAGGTTCTGAATGTAAAACGCTCACTAGGAGCACAAGTACTATTTAAAGAGCAGTGCTGATCCAAATGTTAACTAGTGTGGAGACCAGTAACTTCAAAAAAGAATGAGTCACAAGATCCCATGGTTTAAAAATGGAAGAATTTTTACTATACAAGAGTCATACAAAGCAAGCACTAAATGCTATCTTAGCTAATGACCAATATCCTAGAACCCAGAAACAGCATAAGTTAAACTTACTTAACAGGCAATTTGCAGTCAATTATGAACTATAGATTACACAATCAATGGCAGATAGAATTGTCAGATCTTACGAATTATCTCAACAGCCCGCACAGCATATAGGTCATTCCACTCAGCCACAAAGTCCTTCAAAATGGTCCTCATTACCAAGAATATGAGCTCGTCTCCATCAAGGGTGTAGCTGGATCCCTAGCCTCCAGCAGTGGACGACCAACCCGAGTTCTATGGGCGCAGTCTTCGTAATTCTATGGAACCTCTTCAGTTCATTCCGGATGGTGCAGATCCAATGTTATCTACGAGCAATGGGAACAACCGCAGCAACTTATCCTCAACTTCTGGATCCTCTCCAGCACTTGTTGGCCAAGGAAGGAGCATTCATCCTGCTCAAAGCAGGTTGTTAGTCAGCCTGCCTGCAAAATCCTTCTGACACTCCACTCCATTATCTAAGAGAGAAAAGAGTCTGGATGTACACAAAACAAAACCTGAAAGTGTGACCTCCCAGCCAGCGCACCTCAAAAATAATCACACTTTCAGACCATGGTACATTTTGGTGGGAAGAATAAGGGAAGACAATATAAATGAAATGTGCAATTTTAGATGGGGTGCAGGAACAGAAAGACCGGGGGGGGTGGGGTGTATGTCCACAAATCTATAAAGGTGGCAGAAGCTGAGAAGACTTAAATAAGCAAATGGGATCCTTGGCTTTATCAGTAGAGGCACAGAATACAAAAGCAAGGAAGTTATGATAAACCCTCATAAAACATTGGTCAGGCCCCAACTGGAGTATTGTGTTCAATTCTGGACACCACACTTTAGGAAGGATATCAAGGCTATAAAGAGGGAGAAAAAGAACTTTACTGGAATGGTACCAAGTATGACAAAAGTATAATAATTCCCATAATATTTTTCTGGTTTATTGTGAAGTAGGTTTATGGGGGCGTTAGGAAATAGAGATGATTTAAGTGAGTTATATTGGTATTTTCAGGTGTTAGGAATGAATTTTAGCTTTAAAGTTTAAGTTTGATTTGTATTTCTGTATCTGTTTTAAGAAAGGTCAAATGGAGTTTTAGTTTCACTTTAAAAAGGTGCTTGCATTTCTGATGAGAGTTTACGGCTTAAGAGGTTAAGCAAACACAAGGGTAGAAGAATTGGGCTTGTTGCTTAGCAACAGTGATCCAGAGAGGCAGGTCCCTCCCACAGACACCCGTAGAAGAGAAAAAACCGCAGTTTGGTTTTGAGATGTTTTTGGAGTTCAGCAGGCTGAAAGTGGCTGCCAGGAGAGACTGGAGCAGAGGGGACAGATAGCCAGTCCCAAGCTAAAGAAAACCCCCAAAAATCCAGGGGAACAGAAGAGGGGAAAGTCCTCTACCTTTTAGTACCTTCTAGTCAAAGGAGGGACAGGAACCTGGAAAAGGCTCTGATAAGTGAAGTTAAGAGTGAGGGGCAGAGAGAAAGACTCTAAGCTCCAAGTTTAAAGCTTCAGACTTAAAGAGATAAAGGGTTGAGAAGAGGCAAGAAGGTCCAAAGAGACAACTGAAGGCCTGTAACTCTTTGCCATGGGCATACGAAGCAGTGGTACTGTTGATGGCTGAGTTAATGAGAGAGGCACGTGGAAGACAGCTTGAATACATGTGGTGACCCAGGGAGAGGAACATCAAAAAGAGAGTTTGAAACCCTGGAGGTAAATCCTTGTGGAAGGCGTCCGATAGAAAGCATCGGTTTGGGAGAAGATTCCAAAGCGATGACTGGATAGTAGAGATTGGAAACCCTCGAGTGAAAGACGGAGTTCAGTGATATTAGTTGGCTCACAGTGTGACAAGCATTTGGGGGGAGTTGAGGAGAGATCCATAGCGTCTGGTTGAGGTGGCATCTGTCACTTGGTTTCAGAGTGTGGTGTGTCTGACCACAGGGTGCCAAAGGTTTACATGGCCTGTGTACTAACGGTGGATATTAGAGTGTAAGATAGCTTTTGTAACTTGTAAAAGGTATAGTTGTGGGTGAAGGAGTATGATGGCAGATTTTCACGCCGTATCATCCCAAACCTCCCACATTATTTTAGCCCTCCTGGGAAACACGCCATTCACCATCACCCCACCGCTGCATCACGCCAGGCACCATATTTAAAGTCCAGCCCCGGGCGCATATCTCAGCGCTTCCAGACCACCGCTGCTGCATGGAAGACATGGCCCTGAAACTGAAGAAGACAGCAGCCCCCTGGTTCAGCGATGCATCCCTCAAGCGCCTGTTGGACGCTGTGGAGGCCCATCGGGATGCCCTCTAACCCCGCTCTGGCCGCAGGATGGGCAGGAATATCACTAACCCAGCTTGGGAGGCGGTGGCAGCGGTGGTCAGCGCCAATGCCCTTCAAAAGAGGACAACCACCCAATGTCGCAAGAGAATGCATGATCTCCTCCGTTCCACCAGGGTGAGTCACTCTTCTTATCACTCCCAACTCACGCACTCACAAACCCATCACACACCCACAGGGCCCTCACTCACTGCCAGTTCAAGGGATATCACCATTCACTCTCTCACACACACTTTCAATGTCCTCATCCTGTCCGTGGGACCATTCACCACCCACACATCCCAGGCATAATTAGCATCTGACCTGGCAGGTGCCTGCTTACACTTTCTCCATTGCTATTCGTGCAGGACAAGTTGGCACACAACAGGAGGGAGAGGTCACAGACCGGTGGTGGAATACCCGAAATCAAGGTCCTCATGGGCTTTGAAAACTGAATCATCCAGCTGGCTGGCGAGGATCTGGACTGGTCCTGTGCTGATGGTGAGATAAGCGCTGTTCTGCCAAGTATAAGTCTAGCTGTGCAACATCCATCAGATAACCGTGATGTGTCCTGTTTCACAGGCCACTGCCATGCACTAATTATCTCCTCTTGCTTCTGCAGGCACATCTGGGAAACAGCCAATGGAGTCCGTGACCCAGGGCCTCCAACCAAGCCCTGAAGGCACCTCTGAACAGGAATCTGGAGGCACCCTCCTTGAAGTCCTGTCACAGCGCTCACCCACACCCTCCACTAGTGCATACCTTGGTGGAACCTTGCCTTAGAATAGCCTCGGGATCACAATCTGGTGAGCATATCACACTGTCTGATCACTGCAGGTGGTGGCAGGGACTTCCCTGGTATCCGGCACTCGGAGAGCTGTTGGGGGCCAGAAATTTGCTGAGTCCAAGTCAGATGAGGAGCCTCTGGACTCAGTCATACTTCAGTTGCTGGAGCTGCGAAGGCAAGCTCAGGAACATAAGGAAGGAACGTCCACTGCACTCCTCAGATTGCAAGGCACGATGGGGGAGTCCATCTGTCTTCAGGCTGAGGTGACAGCGCCAGCATGCCAATGCACCAAGGTCAACACTGCTAGGATGGCGGCCACCATGGAGACCTTGGTCCAGGATGTTGCTCCTGCACTGCTGCGCAGGCTAAACTCCTTCACTGATGCCATAGTTGACCTCCAACAGGCATACATGAGAGGGGTGCCGGGCAGCTCAATCTCACTCCAGCTAGCCCTGCTCCTCAAGGAGTCAGCTAGTGGCCCCCAGGCACCCATAGGGAGGAGGATCAGCAGATGCACACTCCGGGCCCACCCATCCAAATGACTCCAAGAGTGTCTGGCCCATCCTAATCCCCTGTGCTTATGACTCCAGCAGCTCCAGCTCCACAGGTCATGGAGGGTGCCACTGCCACACTTCAGGACCCTGAAAGCAGGCTGGAGCCCTCCAGGTCTTGGTGCTCCAGAGGACGCCCACCAAGGTCACCACAGACAGGGCATCACAGTCAGCAGGCTGCCTCCAACTCTGCTGTGGATGTCCGGGGAGCACCAAGACAAGGTTAGGAAAGTTAAGGAGAATTAGTTGCACAGCCTGGACATGGGTGTTAATCACCCATGTAGATAATGTTCACTATTGTCAATAAAGTGTCTCTCTGCCTATGCCTCCTTGTTCTGATGAACAGTGTTCTTGTCACTCATGTGAAACCTTTCTGCACAAGATAAAGGCAGGTGTCTCAGTCCAGACCCTCTTCCCTGTGATTTGTGCAGCCTTCAGACTGGTCAGCATCACACTGCCTGGAGACATTACTGTTGCCTGCACCTCAGTGGTGCTGGTCATTGCTGCCTGAATGTAGTGGGCAGGTGTCACAGAGTTCTCTCATTCTCTCTGTGTGTTCTCAGTACCTTTAAAGAGGGGCTGGCCCCCATCTCTTCAGCATCTGTGACCAGTGACGCTGTGCTACTGAAGGGCTCAGGTGCTGAAGGTGGACAAAGGATCAGATACTTCTAAAGTTTCATGGCTGCATCTCTATGATATGATCCTGGTCACAGATCATAAGTGAGCTGCCCTTGGCCAGACAGAAGTCAGACATTCTCAGAAGCTGTGTGAGGATATATGGAGTGTCCTCACTGCAGGTCGTCTGCAACTATTAGGGCCTTCACTGCGTTTCCATGACAGGAGCATTATCACAGAGGGTATTCACGCGGCCATAAGCCAGACTGGAGACAAAAGTTCATAGATGCGATGTGAGGATCTATGGGGTGACTTCACTGCATGTCGCCATCATCCTCCAAAAATCTGGCTGCTCTGAGGGCCTCCTCAGCATGCCAAGTTGTTGTGATCTGGAATACTCTGCTTGAAAGGAAGCAGATTCAATGATAACTTTCAGAATTGGAAAAAGACTTGAAGGGAAGATATTTTACTGAGCTATAGGGACAGAGCAGGGGAGTGGTACAAACTGGAGAACTCTACCCGAGAGCTGGCGCAGATACAATGGACTGAATAGCCTCCTTCTGTGCAATATCATTCTATAATTCTATGATTCACCAACTGGCAAAAAGGGTTAAAAAAGTTTCTTCACTCTCTTTTCATCCTGCAATTTTCTTTTTCACTCAGGTAAGTAGTTACTAAAACTGACTACATTTAAAGCATAAATGCTCATAATCTTTCACAAGCTTTGGGAAATTTTGAATATTGCAGGGTCAGTAGCAAAAGTGCCTAACTATAGTTTGGTGGGGGTGGTAATCGAATATGCCATAACAGCTTCCATTTTAAATACCATCCCTCAGGAATTTTGGATCAGGTGTAGTTGTGAATGGTTGCGTGTCATAGAAGAGGCTCAATGGGCTGATTTCTCTCGTTATGTCCTTGGAAAGGTGATTACGGTCTCGTTATTGACACTTCAATCCATATTTATTTTTCCTCATTTACGAAAAGTGATTATTTTGTACCCTTTAAGTTTATGTATGGAACAAAGGACTCATTCTCATCAATCATTTCTTTCAGCTAAAGATTTTATAAAACGCTTGATGGAGAAGGACCCAAACAAACGTTATACATGTGAGCAAGCATTAAGACACCCGTGGTAAGCAGGACTACATTCAATTTAATAGTTTAAATTCTCACCTACTTCTCCAGGTATATACCAATTATACTTTAGACCTCTGTGGAATTTGCAACATGTATATAACTCCTGTGTAATATAGGTTGGGTGACACTATCAGATTAGCTTGATGCCAACCATCTTACTGTGGATTTCAACAAGTGTATTTCTATTTCATTGAATGTATTTCTATTTTCTTTCTCTCTTTCTCTCTCTCACTTTCCCTCTCACAGAGACAGATTGACCTCCATGCAGAGAATTGCATGCATTTCAAAATCATTTGTATAGCTAGCTTGAAAGAGGTTATCTAGAAAAGTGACCATGCACTTAGAGAGATAGCAAAGTGGTGCCTGTGTTCCCTTGCCATAAGTGAAGTGGATAGGAAATTGAATCTGTTCATTGTAATTTATGTGAAACAAACCAGTGATTAGTTTGAAACTGTGTCTGTCTTGAGCCTTCTATAAGGTGAGGAGAATTTGTGCATATGTGCCAGTTTTCAGTTTAAGAATCCTGCATTACTATCCATTGGTCAAGCTATTGTTGAGCTAGGTACTGGTCAGTTAAAGTTGAATTCTGAAGCATAAGGAACACACGGTGCGCCTACAAGGTGACTGGTACTCACATCTTTCTCCAGTTTCTCTCCAAACTACCCTCTTGCCTTCTCTGATATTATTTTGTCCATGAGACCCACCTCCAACTCCCTCGATCCTATGGCCTTTGAACTACTGGTCACCCAGCTTCTCCTCCTGGCCCCTACGTTAACAGATATTGTAAACAGTTCTCTCCTCTTCAGATGTAGTCCATCTCTCCTCAAAAAAAACAAACCCTTGACCCCTCCCTTCTTGCAAACAACCATCCTATATCCCACCTCCTTTTCCACTCCAAAGTCCTTAAACATGTTGTCACCTCCCAAATCTGTTCCCATGTTTCCTGGAACTTTGTATTTGAATCCCTCCAATCAGGCTTCTGCCCCTGCCACAGCACCAAAATGGCTCTTATCAAAGTCACAAACGACATCCTATGTGACTGTGACGAAGTAAACTATCCCTCTTCGTCCTTCTCAGGGTAACCATCCTCCTCCAACGCCTCTCCACTGTCATCCAGCTGGGTGGGACTGCTCTCACTCCATTCTTATCTATCTAATCATAGCCAGAGAATCACTTGCAATGGCTGCTCTTCCTGCTCCTGTACCATTGCCTCTGGTGTCCCCCAAGGATCCATCCTTAGCTGCTTCCTATTTCTCATCTACATGCTGTCCATTGGTGATATAATCTGAAGGCATGGTGTTAGTTTTTGAACGTAAATGTAAGCTGAGGACACCCAGCTCACCACCTCACCACCACTTCTCTTGACTCCTCCACTGTTGCTAAATTATCAGACTGCTTATCTGACAGATAGAACTGGATAGGCAGAAATTTCCTCCAATTAAATATCGGTAAGACTGAAGCCATTGTTTTCGTTGTCTGTTCCAAACTCCATTCCCCAGCTACCATTTCACCTCTCTCCTTGGCACCAGTCTGAGATTAAGCTAATCTGTTCACAGCCTTGATGTCGTATTTAATCCTGAGCTGAGTTTCCAACCTCATATTCACACCATCATTAAGACCACCAATTTCCACCTACATAACATTGCTCAACTTCGTCTCAGCTCACCTGCTGCTGAAACCCTCATCCATGACTTCATTACTTTGAGACTCGACTTTTCGAACGCACCCCTGGTTAGTCTCCCACGTTCTATCCTCCATAAAGCTGAGCTCATCCAAAGTTGTGCTGCATGTGTCTTACCTCAGCAAGTCCTGCTCCCCTAAAACCTCTGTACTTGCTGACCTTCATTGATTCCTAGTCAAGCAATGTCTTGATTTTAAAATTCTTGTCCTTGTTTTCAGATCCCTCCGTGGCCTCGCCCCCTCCCTCTCCCTGTAATCGCCTCCAGCCCCACAACCCTCTGAGATATCTGCACTCCTCTCATTCTGACCTCTTGTGCATTCCCAATTATAATTACTCCATCATTGGTGTCTGTGCTTTCAGCTGCCTAGACTCCATGCTCTGGAATTCCTTCCCTACAACTCTCCACCTCTCTAACTTGCTTTCCTCCTTTAAGACACCTCCTGAAAACCTACTCCTTCAATCAAGCTTTTGGTGGCACGCTTTGTTTTATAATGTTCCTGTGAAGTATCTCGGAAAGTTTAATTACATTAAAGGTCTATATAAATATAAGTTGTTGTTGTGATGCTGAACTCAAGAGAACATCTAGTCCACAAACGTGAAATTTGTGACTCTGTTCTTGAACCCATTCAAAGTAATATTTAAAGGTGCTCTCATCATCATGAGTGCTCTGTCCAAAGGCAGGTCTTTGGCTCATAGTCTTCCCCATGTCTCTCTGTCCAGTGTCAGTCTTCATTTTGCAATAACACCTTCCAATTTTCAAGCCGCCCAACATTGATATTTTCTCCCTTCTTCATCCTCTTTTTCCTTGAAATCTTTCTTCCAAAATGCCTGTTACAAATCCGCTTCCTATTAAAATGTGCCCTGCCCAGTCTCTCTGCCTTTTCCTAATTATGTTCAGCAAATGTCTTTGTTCGTCCACTCTCCTCAGCATTTTATCATTTGCTATTTTTCCCTGTCCAGCTGATCCCTTCCATTCTCCTCCAAACCCACATTTCAAAGCTATTTAGCAAGTTGGTTTCCTCCTTTCGTGAGTTCCATGTCTCACATCCATGCAAAACAACATTTCAAATCAATTTCTTTACAAAGTCACTTCTTGAGCTGTTTATTCAGCTTTCCAATGTGCAACCATCTCTCCTTCACTATTGCAGTCTTTGTTCTTATTTCTTTATTGCATCTCCCACTCACAGATATGTTTCCTTAATACTTGAATTCTTGCACCTGTCCTAGTTCTTTTCCTTCTATGAGTAAATGAATATTTCTTGGTGATTTTGAGATATGCATCACTTTGGTTTTGTATATGTTCACTTTCATTCCAAAGTTCATGCCTGCTGTTCCTAGTTTATCTAGTAGTTTTCGCAGTGAGCGCTGAGGAAGGATTACAAGTACTTTGTCATCTACAAATCTAACTAATGTTATCATTCACTCACCCCCCAATCTTAACACCAGATTCTGAGTCTTCAAATGCTTCTTCAAGCATTGCTTCTGCATAGGTATTGAAGAGGACTGGTGATAAACAACACTTTATCGAACTCCTCTTCCAATTACATATGGTTCTGACTCACCTCTTACTATTAATGTTTGTCCCATGTACAGATTTCTTACGAGTCATCTATCTCTCCAATCTATTCCAATATCTTTCAGCACTGTCAAGAATATAATCCAGTCAACCCAAAAGAATGCTTTTTCAAAATTGACAAAACAAACAGATACTTCCTGTACAAACTCTAAACTGCGTTCACTCATTCATCTTATATTGTCAGTTGCTTCTCTCATCCCTTTTCCTGCCTGAAACCCAAACTCGTCATTTCCAATGGAGTTCTGCAGCTTTCCATCTACACTAATAGGCAATAAATGTTGGTCTTTGTTCAAGTATGATGCAAAAGCCTTCACCATTATTCAAATGTGGCTAATGCATTTTAAAAATTGGAATTTTGATGGTCGCAGCAGCACAGAAGTCTTTGTAGTTCATGGAGTATTTGATCATCTTTCTACCCCCTTCTTTCACATTCCTTAGCAAATACCAGTCTAGCTTTTTTAGACGGTTAATGATCACGGCGTTGACGAGCCTGTTCCTCGTATCTATTCTGCAATGAACTGTGTGTGTATTTCCCTGGGGTTTACACTTACTACTGTTCTGACTCTACACGTGCACCAGACAGCTGTAGTAAGTCTCCAGTCTGCCACTTGCCCTCAGTTATCCATCCCATAGAAATGTATATGAAATTTATATCAGGCGTTTATGTGGAAACCTGCTGAGAATAACAGAGAAAGTCTGGTGAGGAATTCTCGCTCTGTTCTAAAATCAGGACATTAACACTGCAAAATCTAGGATTTTCGCAATGTTTTACTGCGAATTTGCAACGGATGTGAAAATGGACCAGTTGCAACGGCTGCATTAATTATATTCTTCACTTACGCCCGGGTTAAATGAATGGTATTCCAGTGAAATTCCAAATTATTTACAGACGCAATGGGTATGAGATTACTAAATGAGTAAGATTTTACAGAGACAGCTGTAGGCAAGCTGGTCCACAGTGATCCATAGCCTGCTGTTTAGCTGTCTGACTCTCAGTCTGCTGTCTAGCCTGGAAGCATTTAAATTGTTATCTGCACTTTGTCAACACAGTCTAGTCTATCAGTTAATTAATTCTCCAACTTTAGAATCCAGGGAGTAATGAAACAGCAGTATTCCAATTTATAGACTTATGTAGACAGTGCTTAAATCTTTGGGCAATAAATGGATTCACATGGTTTCATTGGTTACATGGACCAAGAGTGACTAGAGGGTTTGTTAGCACCGTTTAATAGGGCAGTGTACCTAATACATTTTCAGTGAAGTTATTGAGGGGTTTTGGAAGGCCTTTTGAGGTGTGTAGCCATGTTTTTGAAATGCACCCATAGTGGATGAGGTATGACTTTCGATATGATAATTGTCCAATGTTTATGCAAATTGAAATGGTTTTACAATTCAGTATTTTTGGTACAGAATTCAATGAATCTATCATAAGCTGCAATGGCTGTTCATGTAATCCTTCCTCAAAGTCCCCACTCTTGCCCCCGCTTCTCCAACTACAACCTTATCCCAAACATCCTCCTCCAGACCCCTGTCACTGATCGTTCTCACTTTTCACTTCATTCACTGCTTGAATCCATCCAGTCCAACTTTTGTTTTGCCCAAAAAACTGGGACCACCTGGTTAAAGTCACCAGTGGTATCCTTTGTGACTGGCCATGGTGCATACCCTGCCATTTTGGCTTCTCATTTGCATTTGCCCCATTGACCGGTCAGTTCTCCTGCAGTGCCTCTCCCCTGCAGCGCTAGGCTTGATTGCTCCTGAACTAACTGTTGTGACAAAACTGGCCCTGGGGTCTGGGGGCTGCACTCTGCAGCGGCAGCACCATAGCCACAGGTACGGCCAGGGGGACCCTCTGAAGGGGCCACCAGGTTTACTTAGCCGTCTCTTCATGCTGCGGCGGCCCCTCCCGACAGCAGTAAATCGCCACAGAAATGGGAAGTGGCCCATAATTAGCGACTTAATTAGTTCAGTTGGCCGCCCACCTCCAGTTGGCAGGTGGCAGTGCTGCCCACGTTTGTGCTGCTGGTGATGTCCTGTGGTGGCAGGAAGACATCAGGATCCCCTCCTGATGTCTTCCACCGCCATTTTTTCAAGCTCACCCGTCTCCCAGCCCCTGAGAGCTGGTAAAATTCAGCCCCGTGGCCGATCCTCATCTTCAATTCTGCCTTTCCATCTTGTCGCCATTGGTTCCCAAAGTCTACCTGGTAAATGAAACAAGGCAGAGAGAGTGGCTCATTTTTCTTTTGCTTGATTGCGAAATGCAATGCCTTACTCTGGTGAATGACAACACATCCAGATTCCGGTGACAGGCAACCCTGGAATTTTGAACGCACTGCTCTCTTACCAGTTGAGCTACCAGACCAGCAGTGCTATGAAGCAAGCTGTAAGAACATCCCAGCATTGGAAAGAAAAATAGTTTATTGGATTTGACTGTATCAGATTTTAATTCCATTTAAGGCAGTTTCTCAGTGATTAATGGCTGTGGGCCTAGAAATGACTGTTTGCATTAATAGCATACCATTGTTATTCATATGACATTCCTGATCACTCTTTGAACAAAGGCATTTGAAATGATCACTTTGGAACCATGCTTTAAAAAAGGGGGTGGAGGTATTATAAAAGCTTTACATTTGCGTGTTAATATTACAAACGTTAATTTCTTGATTTTATTACAAAAATAATGTACATTTCAAGCAGAGAATTTAAATACTTTTCATTAAAATTAATAATTGAAAAGAGATACATTCTTAAGTCAGTACAATGAAGAATTTTATTTAAAATTGAGTAAGGAGTTTATTCAAAACCAAGTTTGGGAATTATAAGCTCGGTTTTCAAAATACTGCCTCAGTGAAAGAATCATTTCCATTGTTGATCCAGTATTTCCAAAGAAGCCTGTGAAAAGGTGGAGGAGAAACTGTGGGATGGTGGAAAAGCAATGACAAACAAACTGAGAAAAACCTCTATCAGGGAATTTTACTGGAGCAGTAGCTGACTTTGAGTCATTGTCAGCAGTCTCCTGAAGCAAGAACGATGCCTCCCAGGCCTCTTGCTTTGTGTGGCCTCAGGTTACTGAGCAGACCAATCCCGGAGTCTTGGTCTTTGGGCAGACAGGAGTTACCCTGACATTCTGGAATGCTATCTGCAGGTTGGAAGGTAGCAAATGTGACCACAGTATTTAAGAATGGAGGAAGAGAGAAAACAGGAAACTACAGACCTGTTAGCCTGACATCACTTGTAGGGAAAGTGCTGGAATCTATTCTAAGGGCGTGTGATAATCGGACATTTAGAAAATAATGGTGAAATTGGACAGAGTCAACATGGATATGTGAAAGGGAAATCATGTTTGACAAACCTTTTGGGGTTTTTTGAGGATGTTACTAGCAGAATAGATAAAGGAGAAGCAGTGGATGTGGTGTATTTGGATTTTCCTAAGGCTTTCGATAAGGTTCCTCACAGGAGGTTAATAAGCATAATTAGAGCTCATGGGATTGGGTGTGATACACTGGCACGGATTGAGGATTGGTTAACGGACAGAAAGCAAAGAGTAGTGATAAAGGGTTGTAGTCTGTGACTAGTGGGAGACCGTAAGGATCAGTGCTTGGGCCTTGGCTATTCACAATCTATATCAATGATGTGGATGTGGGACCAAATATAGTATTTCCAAGTTTGCTGATGGCACAAAACTTGGTGGTAATGAGAGTTGTGAGGCGGCTGCAAAGAGGCTTCAAGGAGATTGAGACAGGCTAAGTGATAGAGCAGGAACGTGGCAGATGGAATATAATGTGGAAAATGTGAAGTTATCCACTTTGGTAGGAAAAACAGAAGTGCAGATTATTTCTTAAATGGTGAGAGATTAGGAAGTGTTGATGTTCGAAGGAACTTCAGTCTCTGCTTGTTCACGAGTCACTAAAAGCTAACATGCAGGTGCAACAAGCAATTAGGAAGGCAAATGTAATGTTAGCCTTTATTGCAAGGGGATTTGAGTACAGGAATAATGAAGTCTTGCTGCAGTTGTATAGAGTCTTGGTGAGAACACACCTGGAGTATTGCGTACAGTTTTGGAATATACTTGCCGTAGAGGGAGTGCAACAAAGTTTCACCAGACTAATCCCTAGGATGGTGGGAATTGTCCCATGAGGAAAGATTGAGGAGACTGAGCCTGTATTCTCTTGAGTTTAGAAGAACGAGAAGTGTACAAAACTCTTACAGGGCTCAACAGAGTAGGTGCAGGAAGGATGTTTCCCCTGACTGGAGGAGTTTAGAACCAGGGTACTTAGTCCAAGAATACGGGGTAGGTCATTTAGGCTGAAATGAAGAGGAACTTCTTCACTCAAGAAGGTAGTGAATCTTAGGAATTCTTATTCCAGAGGGCTGTGGAGCTTCAGTCATTGAGCATGTTCAAAACTGAGGTTGATAGACTTCTAGATACCAATGACAGTAAGGGATAGGGGGACTGTGCAGGAGGAAGGCATTGAGGTAGAAGATCAGTCATGATCTAATTAAGTGGCAGTGCAGGCTCAAGGGGCCAAATAGCCTACCCCTGCTCCTATGTTCCTATATTCCTGAGGATGTTGTGGGGGCGGGGGGTGCGGTGGTGATGGAGGGTTCTCAAGCTAGGATTCTGCTCTCTCGCATAGAATCATAGAATATACAAGCATATCAGTTAGGAGCAGGAGTAGGCCACTCAGCCCCTCAAGTCTGCTTCGTCATTCAATAAGATCATGGCTGATCTGATTGTAACCTCAACCCCACATAACCTTTCACCCCCTTGTTAGTCAAGAATCTATCTAGCTCTGCCTTAAAAATATTAAAAGACTCTGCTTTCACCGCCTTTTGAGGAAGAGAGTTCCAAAGACTCACAACCCTCTGAGAGAAAAAATTTCTCCTCATCTCTGTCTTAAATGAGCGACCCCTTATTTTTAAGCAGTGACCCCTAGTTCTAGACTCTCCCACAAGAGGAAATATCCCCTCCACACCCACCCTGTCAAGACCCCTCAGGATCTTAAAGGTTTCAATCAAGCCGCCTCTTACTCTTCCAAATTCCAGTGGATTTGAGCCTAGCCTATCTAACCTTTCCTCATAAGAATGGTTACAGCGTGGGAGACAATTTGGCCAGTTTTGTCTGTGCTGGCTCTCTGCATGAGCAACTCAGTTAGAACCACTTCCCTTGTGTTTTCCCTGTAGCCCTGAAAATTTCTTCTGTGGAGGTCATTCATTCCCTTTCAAAAGCCACAATTGAATCTGCCTTCAGCACACTCTCGGGCAGTGCATTCCGGATTCTGATGTAAGAATGTTCTTCCTCATCTCCCCTTTGGTTCATGTGCCATTCACCTTAAGTCAGTACCCTCTGATTCTGTTAATTGGAGCAGTCCTTCCATTTCTTTTGCTTCACCGCACCAGAGTTTATGCAGTCAGTTTCTGCGGCTTGTTGGATGAGGCACCACCACCAGGCGTGGTTCACAGCGAATTTCTCCTATGAACCCCCCACAATCAATTTGCCCTCTTTTCAATGAGACTTTCAGAGTCTTCAAAAAGTTTTTTACTCTGATTAAGATGACTTTGAGTAAGATGGGCAGAAAATAACCACAGTACCCGTGAGGTTAATTGCTTATAGAAAGAAATGGATGTCCTGTCGAAGGAACCCAAACATAGAATCATTAACGTGCCCAGATGGGTTGAATTTAATGCCCCAACTATTTGTTAGGGTGCAATGACCACTGTGCCAGAGGATGACACTGCCGGAACAAGGGGCCAGCAGTCCCAAAAACAGCTGGATAGTTTACTGAGTGAAGACCTTTCCTGTTCTGGTCAATGTCATCAGCTGCAATAACTTAAAAGCCATGACCATTACAATCTATAAAGCACAGACTAGTGTTGGTAAATGCCATTATGTTCCTTGTAACTGTTGGAATTTAAAGGATCTCTCCAGATATTTAAACTGTATGAGAGGTTTTGCACTTGGGAAGCAGTTTCTGTTCACATTATACCCTTAGCTTCTGTGTCACAATTTTCAAATGGTGCTTGTGTGTTAATAATTATAATGTAAAAGCCTCTGGCTACATTTGTGAGAGAAAACCTTACACATTAAACCTTACAAATACAGAAAACCTTATGCATTATCTTGTCATACTGTAATGGCAGAGCTCCCATCATCAGTTGTGCAATGAATTGCTCAGATTTCACTGGCATGTTGTTCCCTTTCTGCGCAATTTTCTGATTTTAAGCACTTTATGGAGCCTGACTTTAGGGTCTTCATGTCTTTTACACCTGACTTTAGGGTTCTGCCTGTTTCTCAGAGCCTTTGGGATCTTCCCCATTCCCTCCACAGCACTTGTCCAGTTTATCTTTGCCCAGTTGTACGACAGTTGTGAGCTTCAGGCAAGAGGGTTGGCTGCTCCCTTGCCTGTTTCTCTCAGACTTCAGCAATTGCAGGTTTGGCTTCACATTTACTGATCCTCCTACCTGAACAATTTGCGGCTGCCTGATTGCCATTCAACTCATCTGCCATACTAACCCCTCTATTCAGATTGTGCAGCCCCAGTGGTAGTAGCCAAGCCTTCTGTCTACCACTTTGGGACTCATGTCCTTCCTCTCTATATCCCCAACCCCCCCACAATACCCACCCTCCAATCCCTGACCTCTTGACCACCGCATTCTTCCCTGATGCCTTCCTTTCTCTTCTTATGCAGATGTACAACATTAATTCTTCAATTATCTTCATAAGTTAGCATTCTATTTCTTCAAACCAGTTATTTTGACTCATTATTTTCTGCACTTATCTCACATATTGCTGCAGGTGGCAAAATGGAATGCACCACAGGGAGGCCCATTTACTGGCAATCAGCCGGGGCTCAGCGAGTAGCACTCTGAACCTGAAGGTTCTGAGTCAGTCAAGTCACATCCCAGAGATTTGAGCACAAATATCCAGGCTGACACTCCAATAAAGTACTGAGGAAGTGCTGCACTGTCGGAGGTACTGACTATCACATGAGCCATTAAACCAAGATTCCATCTGTCTTCTCAGATGGAGATGAATGATCCCGTGGCACGTGGGAAGAAGAGCAGGGGAGTTATCCTCAGTGTCCTGCCCAATATTTATCCCTGAATCACCTTCTGTCTGTGGGAGCTTGCTGTGTGCAAATTGGCTGCTGCGTTTCCTACATTACAACAGTGAATACACTTCAAGAGTACCTCACTGACTGTAAAGTGCTTTGGGATAGCTTGTGATCCTGAATGGTGCTATAGAAATGCAATTTTTATTTCCTTATGTCATCAGGGTGACAGTAAAATACCACATCCTCCAACTGACCATCCACAGGATGGTGGTATTGGTTCACTACACAACTGGATTAAACCAGATCTCAGACAGCGTTTACGTGTTTTACGGAATTGAGATTTACATGACAATCTGGATACTTTGTCACTCTAATAAAAAATTGACGTGTGTGGGAGAAAGTTGCATATCTTAAACGTGAGTAGAAACATGGACATTATTGCAGAAAGCATAGGGAATAAGAAGTAAGACAAGCCCACCTTTATGAGATAGTTATACTGAGGTTCGACTGGCAGGGTCAGTGCTGTGTGATCCATTTTGGTCTAGGATGAGGGCTATTGAAAGTGAAATGAACAAATGTATTGCCCAATGCTGATTGGAATATTGTTCACCAGTGTGTTACCCTAGTGGTGTCAAAGAGGAATCAGTCATCAACTAGCCAAGGCTAATTGTAGAGATGTGAGGGTGGGTTAGTATCCTGGATTATGTCTAAGAATAAAACCAAAAAATGCTGGAAAAGCTCAGCAGGTTAGGAGAGAATACTCACTTAGGAGAGAACTCACTTGTGGAGAGAAACAGAGTTGATGTTTCAGGCAATGATGACCTTTCATTAGGACTCCTGATGTGAAAACACACAAGCATCAATGAATTATTTCTATATTCCAGTCACTATATCCTACTTAGAGCAGCTGATCCTAATACATGATTGGCTCCCAATCTTTGTCCTCCTAGCCTTTTCTCGAAGCTGGGCTCACCCTGTCTCCTTAACCCCCATTCAGCCACTGCTCTGTTTCCCTTCAAACACCTCCTTGAGCTCTCTTCCCACTGATCAAATCAGACTTCCTGCCTGTTCAGCACAACTATTAAAATCCATGGGTTAACAACGCCACCACTTGCATCAGTTCCTCCACTACACTAACCAGAAGAGGAATGTGGTATATTTATTTCCATTGGTTAATGTCATCAGAAGTCAGCACCACTCTGCCAACATTTTTGCGAATGTCAGAGGAGTGAATATGCCGTTGTTCTTCATACAAACTTGAGCTATTTTTCACATTAGCCTGCTAGCCTGAAAATGATAGATTGGAACACAATCCAGCTGAGCTACAGCAAATCAACTTGCGGTTTTCACAAACACCGGGGTCTGTTTTGACTTGGAGCACCTGCTCTGCCACCATATTTACTGCGGTCTTCTCCTGGATAACCACGGCATCAGCCTGTATCAGGCAGATGTCTCTTCACTCGGTACAGATCTGAGGCCTATGCAGTAAATCAGACACTGAAGCAATTTCCCATAAACAGCGATGAGATAATAGCCAGATAATCTGTTTAGTGATGTTGATTGAGGAATAAATATTGGCCAGGATACAGCGGAGAACTCCCCTGCTCTTCTTTGTAATAGTGCCATGGGAATCACCTGAGACCAGATGGGGCCTAAGTTTAATGTCTCATTTGAACCACAAGAGTAATGTGGGCCATGCCCTGTCCTCTTTTCCATGATTAGTTCCTCCACCTGTGTATCACCCTTGTCTTCCCTCATCCCAATCTACCGTTCTGTCGGTTGCTTCAATCCCTGGGCTGCCTGATATCGCACAGACCCGGAGACTGCAAGCTGCAGTGAGATGGTCATTCACGGTAAGCAACTTGCTGACGTCATGGTGACAGGACCCAGGCCTCATTGGAATAGAGTAGGCCTCCTATTGGCACAATCATAAGACCTTAAGAAATGAAACCAGGAGTAGGCCATCCGACCCCTCAATCCTGCCCCACCATTCAAGTAAATCATGGCTGACCTGATTGTAGTCTTAACCTCCACCTCCCTGTCTACCCTCCATAATGTTGATTCCCTAGTCGATTAAAAACCTGTCTAACTCAGCCTTGAATATATTCAATGACCCAGCCTCCATTGCTCACTGTGGAAGAGAATTCCAAAGACTAATGACCATCTGAGAGAAACAATCCCTCCTCATCTCCATCTTAAATGGGAGACCCCTTACTTGAAACAGTGTCCCTTAGTTCTAGACTCCCCCATGAGAGGAAACATCCTCTCAGCAATTACCCTATCAAGTCCCCTCAGCCCCTCAAAATCTTATATGTTTCAAAAAGATCACCTCTCATTCTTCTGAAATTGAATGTGCATAGGCCCAGCCTGTGCAATCCAAGGTACCAACCAGTCAGTTGAGAGTTGAAATGCATCCAGAAAGTTTATAAAAGAAAAATAGGAAAAGTGTGAATATCTTCACAAGGTAACATGACTTTTCAAAGTCAGCCTCAGGAAGTAGGACAGAAGTCAAATTCCATTATTAATATGAAGTGAAGACCTCTTGGGATGGAATGCAGAAAGTATTAATCCATCAATAAGAAGGTGAATCAAGATGCAAACGCTGTTGGTTCTTAGAATATATTATCCCAGCTTGTAAAATGGAGTTACAAAAGATGATAGGTCTAATAATTATGTTTATAAGGTGGGAATAATGTTCCTTACTCCAGCAAGAAGCTTGTGAATATCTTACTGAAAGGAGCAGATGATGATGAAGGTAACAGTGTGATAACATTTTCAAAACTTTTAAAATTTACTGTCTCGTTTTGTTCTTAATTGGAGCAAACTAGCATGAATTAATTGATGATTCTATATATGGAAAGTTGTGTACAAAAAAAGGGGAGAATGCAGGGTGACCAACTATCCCGGATTTTCAGGAACTGTCCCGGAATTTGGCTTGATGTTCTGTGTGGACTTCCTGTAACGCCAGTTGTCCCGGATTTTTCTGGGCAGTGAAGGAGGAAACTTCTTGCCACTGTCCGATCGTGTTTGGTGGCTGCGCATGAGCACTGTGTTGCACATGAGCACTGTGTCGCACATGAGCACTGTGTTGTATATACGCACTGTGCTGCACATGCACGCTGTACTGCATATAAGCACTGTGCTGCACATGCACGCTGTGCTACACATGCATGCTGTACTACATATAAGCACTGTGCTGCACATGCACACTGCTGCACATGCACGATGTGCTGCACATGCATGCTGTACTGCATATAAGCACTGTGCTGCACATGCACACTATGCTACACATGAGCGCTGTGCTGCACATGCACGCTGTACTGCATATAAGCACTGTGTTGCACATGCACACTATGCTGCACATGCACGCTGTGCTGCACATGCATGCTGTACTGCATATAAGCACTGTGCTGCACATGTGCAATGTGCTCTGCACATAAGCTTAGATGGGGTGAAATCAAGCAATGCTATTTAGGTGGAAATAGGTGATCTTAATAATGCTGCAGATATGAGGTCAGAAGCTCATTTCAGAGTCAACTATGAGGTCAAGATTGTGAATGACCTGTAGATGTACAAAGATGTTGAAATGAATCCTCTGTGCAATCAAACCACCATTATGGTGCTGAGACTTGGATCCCAATTTAACCAAAGAAGGAGAAATTGGATTCTTTTTCAATGTGCTAAATTATCCGGATGTACGGATTGACCAACACTGGAGTAATCAGGAGTGTGCAAGAGTGCACACAGTAACAGAGTGAACTACAGCAAAAACATTGGAATGTGGTTTAGTGGCTTTCACCTCTGGGCCAGAAGGTTGTGGGTTCAAGTTGCACTCCAGAGTCTTGAGGACAAAAATCCAGGCTGACACTCCAGTGCAGTACTGAGGGGTGCTGACCTGTCAGAGGTGCCATCTTTTGGGTGCAACGTTAAACTGAATCCCTGTCTGTTCTCCCAGATGGACATAAAAGATTCCATGCCATTATTTTGAAGAAACAGCAGGGGAGTTCCCCATGGTGTCCTGGCCAATATTTATCCCTCAATCAACATCACAAAAACAGATTATCTGATCATTATCACATTAGTGTTTGTGGAACTGGCAGTAATTGACTGCTGCCTTTCCACAACAGCGACAGTACTTTATAGGCTGTAAAGTACTATGGGACATTCTCAGGCCTAGAGAGGCACCTTATGAATTCAATTTTTTCTTCCAGAAGAATATTGCCTTTTGCCCCAGAGTCAGCCTTGAGTTTTGGGCAGGTCTATGTCCTGAGCCCAGGCTCACAGGTTGGATTGGCACAGCCCAAATGAATTTCACACATAAGCTTCTTCCTGCCTTCAGGAGAGGACAAGAGTCATCCAATTGATTTGCACTGGATTTAAATGCAGGTTGAAGACAGTGTGCCACACGATGAGCCAGCTCATCACTCCCACTGCCTTCATTGTCAGTAGTTAGTGTTCGTACTGTTGTACTGGAACAAGGGAGTGAAACCCCAAGGCTTTTCATGTTTTGCAGAGTAACATGACCATGTGCAACTTGTATTTTCCACAGACTCTTCAGTGGCATTCCACTTTCTTGAGTCAATGTTCTTAACACAGAAGTAGACACATTCATAATAATTCACAAGATCTTCAGCCAACCCCACAAAAAAGTGCTTAAATGGAACTCCATAAGTTAACCTTTAAAGTAAGGGGTTTATGAGTGTACTTGATTAATCAACAGCTGTTTCAGCAGGCCTGCCCAGTGTTTTAATGATTTTGCAAACTCATCATGTTTACAGTGGACCTGATCATTTTATCTCATGTTAAAAGGCAAATTTTGCTCACTTGAGACAAGAGCACAGTCCGTCATTGAAAGTGACAGCAGGCTTTGCTCCTGTTCTAAAAGTGGGTTGTGATGTACCACCCTAGGATTTAAATGATGTGTTCCTGACTGCTGTTTCCTGGCTAAATGCCATAAGAGTGCATTTCAGCTGATTGCAACCCCCAGCAAGGAATCACCTTTTAAATAACCAATCTATTAATGCAATGTGACAAAATTAATATTTTATGCAATAACTTAACCCCTCTCCACAACGTATAAATTAAGATCTAATATGATATATGTGGGGAACCTTATAGTTTGAATATTCTCCGGTTTCCCTTAATGAACCATCTTGTTCTAGTCAAACGGGTGCAAGATAAATTGTTATACTTGAGTCAGTGGGTTCAAAAACCAACCTTATGCCTATGGTTATGAGTTAGAAATGGTTCTTCTGATTGATCTATATGAGTATGGTGCCATTGGGGTTCACATTGAAAGCAATGTGGTAACATAATGCTTGAAAATAGCATTGTGGCATAACTCATACTGTCCTTCAGTCAATCATCATGCAATTCAATCCTGAAGTGCCTCATTCAACTGCTCATTGTCCTCATCATAGCTCAGCCTGATGCTCTCCTGGCCCCATAGCACCTTTTAACAGGAATCTCCCAGGTACCAGCTGTAGCTCAGTTGGTAGCACTCTTGCCTTGGAGTCAGTAGAGTGAGAGTCCAGGACTTGAGTGCAAAAACCAAGGCTGACGCACCAGTGCAGGACTGAGGGGGTGCTGTACTGTCAGAGGTGTCTTCTTTCAGTGAGATGTTAAATTGGCACCCTGTTTGTCCTTTCAGGCAGGTGTAAAAAATCCTTTGGTACTATTTTGAAGAAGAGCAGCGGAGAAATATTGTCCTGGCCAATATTTATCCCTCAATTAATATTACAAAAAAAGAAACAGATTCTCTGGACACTATCACATTGCTGTTGTGGAAGTTTGCTGCCATTGGTTGCTATGTTTCCTATAATATAACAATGACTACATGCCAAGAGTACTTCATCAGCAGATAAGCGCTTTGGGACACTCTGTAGTCATGAAAGAGGCTGTAGAAATTCAACTATTTCTTCTTGGAACTGCCATTCAGCGAGCAAAAAAAAAGGGCTGTTGATTTATTTCCCCCTCGCTATCCCATAATTTTTCTGAGACTTCATATGTTCTCCTATAAAATGTGGGAGCTCTTTGAAGAAAAAAAATCCCCATAGAGTTTCTTCCTTTGTTTATAACATATTTTTTGAATTCTATTCCTTGCAGTAATAATCCATTCACTGAACCTGCTGAGAGTTGACCATGCAGCAACTAAATAACACTGAGAAGATGTGGGTAGAAGGGTTGACTTTTTTTAGGTTTTAAGCATGCAGGGCTGGGTGGAAGGCCAATATACATAGCAGATACATCAATGTGCAGGTCATTGTCCGTCAGCTGAACTGCAGAATTATGGTTGAATTCTATAATTGACACAGACGAGTATAAGACTAAACTGTAAGACATTCCAGGGTTTAGAGTCTCCAGGTGAAGGAATTGATGTGGTTTCCTGATGTCTGTCTGTGGCCCATATAACTTCCATATGGACTACTCCATATACTTTGGCCCATGTGTCTCTGACTGAAGTTATCAGATTGAGGGCATTGCTGGGGAAAGGAATGTTTATTGGACAGGGTTGAAAGCACAAAAGCAGTTTCTAAACTGTTTGATTAAATGTGTTAAATGGTATTTGAAACATATATTATTTGAATTTTTCTTTTAAATCCTATATGCAAGCCAATCTCCTTGGTTGAGCATTTAACTC
This sequence comes from Carcharodon carcharias, assembly GCF_017639515.1. Classification (NCBI taxonomy): domain Eukaryota; kingdom Metazoa; phylum Chordata; class Chondrichthyes; order Lamniformes; family Lamnidae; genus Carcharodon; species Carcharodon carcharias. Next base: position 140,359,808 of record NC_054479.1, read on the forward strand.
TATGTATTAATATAGAGCAGGTTCCACAACACCAGAACAATACTTAATTCAGAAGGTTTGGTTGCTCAAAGGTCATGCTCATGTTCTTGCTGTGGGTGAGAGCAAGTCCTACATCACCAAGCTGTGTGCAGACAGCTTCAATGTAATGGACTCAATGCCAACTACATTTGGTGGCAGCTAGTTCTGTGGCCTCTGATAGTACTTGGCCTTTGGAGTATTAATGATACTCTGAATACTCTGCCTTGGAAAGTAAAAATTTCAGTCTCTCCAGGCAAATAGAACACTTGGGAAATCAGAAGAGGCACGAGTTGGCAAAATTGGTTGCATAGTTAACCTCACTCATGCTACCAAATACTCCAGTGATTAGCTCGGCATCAGACACTGGAGGATTGTGTTGGCTTTTGGATTGGGATGCTCAGGTGCTGCTACTGTGAGAGTGTTACAGAAGCTGGAGCTACTAAGGCTAAGAAACCACATAATTGAATAGGGAGAAAATTTAGCCACTTGTGGTTCAGTTAGTATCCCAGCTGTTGTTAATTTTCTCCAAGTTACAGTAAATGCATTCAGGCATCTGCTAGAATTTCTTTTGTCCAGCCTCTCAGGACTTAATTGGTACTTTATTTCAGTTCTTTCCGCTCATCGCTGTGTAACAGACTGTCATAGGAAATTTTATGTTGAGCACTGGGCCAATAACCACCTTCATGTAGTTGCAGAAAACAGAAGATCCTTAGAATTCTGTTGCATCTCTAACTTTTCCCAGTTCTGCTGAAAGGACATCGACCTTAACCTTGGGCAGGATTTTCACGGTGAGACGGGTCAGGAACAGAGGCAGGCAGGTCCGGAGTTTCCTGTTGGCTTGGCCAGTCCCCTGTCTCAGTCCAGACTCCCGGCCGTTTGCCAGCTGGGGTCTGGAATGCCTATCTGCCCGTAAGAATCTATCTACCTCTACCTTAAAAATATTCAATGGCCTTGCTTCCATCGCCTTCTGAGACAGAGTTCCAAAGTCACACAATCCTCTGAGAGAAAAAATTTCTACTCATCTCTGCCCTATAAGGGTGACCCCTAATTTTAAAACAGTGCCCCCTAGCTCTGGATTCACCCACAACTGGAAATATCCTTTCCACATCCATCTTGTCAAGACCATTCAGAATCTTAAATACTTCAGTCGAGTCACTCCTCACTCTTCTAAACTCCAGCGGAAACAAGCCCTGTCTGTCCAACCTTTCCTCATAAGACAACCCACTCATTCCAGGTATCAATCTAGTAAACCTCCTCTGAACTGTCTCCAATGCATTTACATCCTTCCTTAAATAAGGAGACCAAAATTGCACACAATATTCGAGATGTGGTCTCACCAATGCCCATGTATAACTGAAGCAAAACATCCTTACTTTTATGTTCAATTCCTCTGATGATAAAGGACAGCATTCCATTAGCCTTGCTGTACCTGCATACTAACTTTTTGTGACTCATGCACGAGAACACCTAGATCCCTCTGCAGCTCAGAATTCTGCAGTCATTCTCCATTGTAGTAATACTCTGTTTTTTTACTCTTCCTGCCAAAGTAAACAACTTCACATTTTCCCACATTATACTCCATCATCCAGATTTTTGCCCGCTCGCTCAATCTATCTAAATCCATCTGCAAACTCCTTGTGCATCTTCATGACATACTTTCCAACCTATCTTTGTGTCGTCTGCAAATTTAGCTACCATAGCTTCACTCCCCACATCAGCAGGTGCTTTTACCTATTAAATCATCACACCAGCAATTTGATAATTGTATTAGTCATTTCTCTAGGGTCTGCACAGGGGGAGAAAAGTTATCTTTAGCTGGTGGGGGCTGTAACTATAGTGTGAGGATTGGTCGGCAAGGATGATCAAGGTCAGAAGGGACTGATTTTTACTCCCATGGGTGGAAGAGTAAGTCCAGTATACAGTTGGCTATTTTGAACAGAGCATCTGGAAAACTAATTGACTATGTACCAGGATAGCAGACACTTCGATTAATTTGCTTAAGCCTTAATCATTTTTTTATATGCTTCAATTCCCTCCTTGAATCCCATCTTCCCAAAAAGTGTGCCAATAGGGTCCTGTGTATTTGTGTAGAGAACCCTGATGGAGGGGACTTCATAGAGGCTGTTAAAGTTCTTAGCGGGCTAGACGTGACAAACCCAGAACAATGTTTTCAGATACATTAAAGGCAACAGGGCAGGAGGCCACCTGTTTATCGCTGTGATGGGCAAGTTTAAGACAGATGCCGGGAAGTATTTTTTACACACAGGCTGATGAAGAAATTTTCTGGGAAATCAGGTATTTGACCAACATATGTGTAATGTGCAACACAAAAAAAAACACGTCTCATCTGGTTCTCACATTGAAGAGAATGGGCTTCGTTTCAGATTGTGTGTGTGTGTGTGTGTGTGTGTGTGTGTGAGTCAGGTTTAAAGAGTATCAGTGATGAATATTTTTAAGTAGACTCATTCAAAGCTGAATCCTACCCAAAGGAATGAATCCGAGTTTGCAGTTTTTCATTAGCAGAGTGTTAAGGAAATATGTTTGGGGTGAGTAGATTTAACCATATGAAAACAATTAATTATAACAATAGAAGACCTAATCCAAATGTTATCTTTAAGATATTGTATTTATTGGCTGATATTTAAGATTTATTTTCTGCCAAGCTCCAGTTAGTTTAACTTTAAAAGGCATGACCATGTTGGAGTTTGGTTCTTTATTCATCACTGCTGCTCATGCACAAAAGACACAAAGTTGAGAAGTGCAAGAGGAACATTGAACACTAAACAAAGAGGGAAAACAGGGAAGAGAGTAAATGGTATGGCCAATCAAAGAGGTGAGCTTCAGAAGGTTTTCAAGAGCAAACAGAGGGCCAACGAATTCGCAGAGTAAATAGCAGTGAGCCGAGAGCGAGCAGTAGCGAATTGGAGGTGGTTGAGGTGCAAGAAATAGACGGTGGAGTTTTGGTGGATTATTTGCAGAGTAATTTGGTTGCTGGGGATCATTTATGTGGAGTGAGGCAAGGCCCTTAAAACCATAGAGAGCCAATAGAGCTTGGCAAAGCCAGAAGTGGATACTTGGCAAGACAAACTTGGATATAATACGCTCAGTCCTTCATCTAAGTCATTAAGGAAGAAGGAAGAAAGACTTACATTTATATAGTGCCTTTCACGGCCACCAGGCATTTATATAGATTGTAAATGGCTGAGGCTGCAGTACTGGTCCTTGTGGCACTCACTACCTGCCAGCCTGAAATTCAACTGTTTACTCTGACACCACATTTTCAGTGTGCGTTCCTGTGGTAGGTATGGTGAAATCAGAAATCTTGGTGTTGAACTTCCTCAATGTGTTAGAACCTTGGCTTTTGGAAACTTTAGCATTGTGATGAGACCTCCCCTGTGAGCAAACTCTCGAATACTGGTGCTTGCTCTTTGACATATCCCAGATTATCACGAACAGGAAGAGTAGATTATGAACCTGAAATGGCAGAACAGCAAAAATTGTTTCATAGTATTATACTATGAACATGGGTTCAATGGAGCTGTAAGAGATTTTAATCATAAATACTGGGACTGCACATTATATATGTATAGGCATAGGCAATTATAGACCCATTCAAGTCATCTTCATTTCTAGGGGAAATATTTACAAGGGTTATGGAGAAAGAGCAGGGGCGTGGGACTAATTGTATAATTCTTTCAAAGAGCTGGTATAGGCATGATGGGCCAAATGGCCTCCTTTTGTGCTGTACCATTCCAGGAATAAATTTGATGAATATTTGTGTAATAATAAGCTAGTAAACAGTAAGCAGCATTGACCCTGAAGTGGAAAGATTATATTTCTCCTTTCTCAGCTTCTTTGAGGGACTAGGAGGAGGCATTCCTATGATATAATGCACCAAGGCTTTGAAAAGACAGTTGGCAAAGTCCCTCATGAAAGACTCAAACTCAAAGCTGTGGGGAGTCAGGGTATGAGGAAAGCCTGAAAAGACTTCACCTTCGGGTTTATAAGATAGTGAACAGTATAGAACGAATAAATATTATTTTAAATTAACGTGTGACATGGGATACAGGTTAAAACAAGTATTCTATAACTCTAGGATCAATAGTTAAAAAGCGCTTCTTCAAATTTGTTTGGTGGTACAGAACTTGAGTATTGCTGAAAAAAGAGACATGTTGAAGCTTTTTGTCTTGTTTGAAATTTAAGCCAGGCAGCTTGACCCTGATTGATCAAGACATTGCCCTGAGGAATGGGTGAGCGAATGCTTGTCATTTATTTTGTTTAGCTGAAACAGGCGCAATGTGTGTACATGTTCTTCCTGTCTGCAAAGAACTTGCTGACTTTTTCCTGGTCAAACAATGCTTGGCAGTTAACTGTCAGTCACCATCACTGGTGACTGGTGCATTCTCTATTGCAATACCTCTACCAATCAGGGTCCACTTACCAACCAATCAGCACTCCCTTCACATATGGTATAAATTGTTTTTCCCCTTATATTGGTATTCTTGTGAAGTGTCCTGATGAGTGCAAGACGAAAAGCTTTGACATGTCTCTTTTTTCAGCAATTCTTCAAACTTGCTCGCACACACACACACACTCATACACTTGCATGCACATTTTTAGGCACGCACACATATTTTCACACAAACTTACACGCGCTCACTTTGTTACATGCTCTCTCATGCACACATGAGCTCACTCACACCCACTCACTCACACTTAAACTCACACACACTCACTCACACACTCACATTCACTCGTTCATACTCACTTTCATACACTCAGTCACACACACTCACACTCACCCACACTCTCACTCACTCACACACACACATTCACTCACACACTCACACTCACTTACTCACGCACACATTCACTCACACACTCACATTCACTCGTTCGTTCTCACACTTGCAAACACTCACAGTCACACACACACACACACACTCACCCACACTCTCACTCACTCACACTCACACACACATTCACTCTCACACTCACTCATACATACATTCACTCTCACACTCACATTCACACATCCTCTCACACTCACTCACTCTCACACGCAGAAAGTGTAATCGACATTTGGAAAGGATAAAAAAAGAGAAAATGCTGGAAATACCCAGCAGCTTAGTCAGCCTCTGTGGTGAGAGACTCAATAGTTATTTTTTCAGCTCGATGACCTTTCGTTAGAACTGGGATAAAGTTAGAAATGTGACAGGTTTGAATCAAGTACTGAGGCGGGGGAGGACGAAAGAACAAAAGGCAAGGTCTGTGATAGGCTGGAGGCAGGAGAGATTAAGTGACTTGGAAACAGCCTCTGGGTAGAGTGGGAGAGGTAAAATATTGGATACAATCAAGGAGCAAGCAGGAACTATACGATGCTTTTGAATGTGGCTTCAACTAACAGCTAAACAAGGTTTCCTCATTCATTTATCTTATGGAGCTTCTTTCTCCAGTTTGGATCATACAAAACACTTAAAATAGTCAAATGAGTTAATTTCATGATTGTGAAAAAAAGCCTTGTTACATTTCAGCATCGTGCTAGTCCACAATAGCTTTTAACTTGCAAAACGAATGGTGACTCAGCATCTAAAATCTGCTTCCTTGCTCCTTGGAGTCCTCAGTGTTTTAATTTTAATCAGCAAGCCAGTGTGAAAGGGCTGCCCAGAAGGGAAAAAAAAAAACAGTTTGGACCAGTTACTCTTATTTCACAATTTTTACTGTTTTGTTGCCTTCTGTGTGGTGCTGTAACCTGGGCCTGACACCTGAGTATTGAGGTGGTTACCAACTGGCAGGGTGATCAACATTCCTGTCTCAATCATTATAACAGAAAACAGATGAACTGCTTATTCATTTTGTTGCTGTTTTTGGAATATGGCTGGCATATAATGGCTGTCTAAGCTCAACACTACATTGCACTTTGGTGAACTAACCCAGTTTATGAAAGTTGGCCAGAGCCAGTGAGCTCGCCCTGTTTCCTCTTCGAATGTATGTGTTCACAGGACATGGGCAGCGCTGGCAAGGCTAGCACCAATTGCCCTTGAGAAGGTGGTGATGAGCCACCTTCTTGAATACAACTGAATGGTTTGCTAGGCCAATTAAGAATCAACCACTTTGCTGTGGGTCTGGAGTCACATGTGTCCAGGCCAGTTAAGTACAGCAGATTTCCTTCCCTGAAGGGCATTAATGAATCAGATGTGTCTTTACAACTATCTGGTGGTTTCATAGACTTTATTACTGAGACTGGCTTTTAATTCCAGATTTATTTAATTAATTGAATTGAAATTCCTCCAGCTGCCGTGGTGGGATTTGAATTCAAGTCTCTGGATCATTAGTCCAGGCATTTGTATTACTAACTCAGTAACATAACTACCATACTACCATCCTCTCCGCGACCTCCCCCCCACCCCCCCCAACACCCCACTAAAATACTGTGGGATCTTCAATTTCCTCTTGAACAAGTAGACCAAACGTTTGATTTAGCAGCTGATCCACTGCGACATAGGTGTACTCCCTTGCTATTGTACTGAAGTCTCAGCCTGGATTATGATAATGTTCTGTTGTGAGCTAGAATACTACCAATAGCATAAAGCTAACAACGTGACTGTAAAATAGGCTGGGAGAGCTTTGGATGAGACGACTATTCCTTTATCGAACGACAGTGGTTGCTATTCCCATTCAGGGCAGGTTCATTTTCAGCTGTTTTGACTATTTATCCTGTGGGAGACCAGTCACTGTTGAAGCTAACAGACATCAAAACTTTCCAAAGAACAAGTGACAATTTTGAGCTTTAAGTGTAAGCAATGATAACCAGCTCATGCTTCTCTCATTCATTCAGTTACTTTCCTTTCCAGTGTGCATACAAGGTGGGTGGGAGGAAACAATCCTGAAAGGAGATCTGGAGTAAAGTAATTTCCAGCTTTGCCTTTATTGCAGAGTCGTGGAATTATTATGGCATACAAGGAGGCCGTTCAGTCTGTCATGTCTGCACCGGCTCTCCGAATCAGCGATGCTTCAAGAGCCATTCCCTCACCTTCTCCCTGTAGCACTGCATGTTCTTCCTTTCGAATAATAGTCCAACTTCTTCTTGAATGCTTTGACTGAACCTGTTCCCACCACACGCTAAGAATCACAGAATCACACAGTGCAGAAGAGGCCCATTGAGTCTGCACCGACATGTGAGAAACACCTGACCTACCTACCTAATCCCATTTACCAGCACTTGGCCCGTAGCCTTAGGCTGCGCATTCCAGATCTTAACCACCCGCTGCGTGAAAAGGTTTCTCTTGACGTGCCCGTCGCTTCTTTTTGCCAATTACCTTAAACCTGCGCCCTCTCCTTCTCGATCCTTCCACCAATGAGAACAGTTTCTCTCTATCCACTCTGACCAGACACCCTCATGATTTTGAACACCTCGATCAAATCTCCTCTCCATCTTTTCCAAGGAGAGCAATCCCAACTTCTCCAATCTACCCACATAGCTGAAGTAATTTAGCCAGAGTAGTACAGAAGCCCACGACACACAGAAACTTTACTTGGTACAAGTGATCCGTTGCTCTTTTCTTTACAGGATTGCTGGAGACACAGCATTGAACAAGAACATTCACGAATCTGTCAGCGCACAGATCAGGAAGAACTTTGCAAAAAGCAAATGGAGGGTGAGCAGCTCCTTTTTCCACACTGCAGAGAAATGCTATGGATGTAATGAAGCAAATATTTTGTTCAGAAATTATGAATCATAGCCAGTGGGTACACATGGAACGTTGGCCCATTTTATACCTGCCCAACTTCCAGAGTTTAGTCTGCCTGTTAAAAATTTAGCAAATGAATGGCCAGTTTGGTGCAGGATGTACATTTTATTTTAATAAGTGGTGGCTGTCATGCTTCAGGATCCTCCAACACCATTTCTTTGCCTGCAAGCACCTTGATAATGGTTAAAACAGTCAGTGTCACCTCATGACTAAAGCATGCATCTTCTCTTGTTTGCCGCCTGGTGTTACCATAGCCTAGGTCTACCCATGAAGCGTTGATAGTGGTGATGTGTCTACTGGTGAATGTATAGGATGCCCAAATATGCCTTCTGCCTATTCAGAAGATGGAAATGGTTCACAGCAACAACAACTTGCATTTATGTAGCACCTTTAATGTAGTACTACATCTCAAGGCACTTCATAGGATACAGCACGACCACCAATAGTGGAGCAAGACTATTTTGCAACAGCAAGCACAGAGTCTCATAACGAGCTTGATGTAGAAGTGAAATCAGCGAGTGAGGCACACAGTTCACTTTCAGGCTTCCAGCTCAACACTTTAGGGCAGTTCACAAGTCCCCTTCAGCTTGGTCAGAGATTCATGTGTGGGCACAGCTTGGGCACAGTGAAAGAGGAGAAATATATAATTTGGATGAGGAAGCAAAAACAAACATGCAAACTTTTACTTTGCAGCCCCAAAATTGCACCAAAACAGTGCAGCCATGTGCAACACTTTTGAAGAGCAACAAACTCTGGCTCCAGGTTGAAAATCTGGCTTCAGGTTGAGAATGATTACTTTGTTGAAGGGCTGGGTCCAGTGGTTTGCTCCCTCAATGGAATAATCTTGGCTAATTCCGTTCTTTTTAACTGCAGCAGACCTGGTATTGGCTATTTTTATTCTTTTCATGGGATGTGGGCTTTGCTGGCTGGGCCAGCCTTTATTGCCCATCCCTAATTGCTGTGGAGAAGGTGGTGGTGAGCTGCCTTCTTGAACCGCTGCAGTCCATGTGGTGTAGGTACACCCACAGTGCTGTTAGGGAGGGACTTCCAGGATTTTGACCCAGCGACAGTGAAGGAACGGCGATATATTTCCAAGTCAGGATGGTGAGTGGCTTGGAGGGGAACTTGCAGGTGGTGGTGTTCCCATGTATCTGCTGCCCTTGTCCTTCTAGCTGGTAGAGCTAGGTTTGGAAGCTAGGAATACGTGGGTTTTGGAAGGCACTGTCGAAGGAGTCTTAGTGAGTTGCTGCGGTGCATCTTGCAGATGGTACACACTGCTGCTACCATGTGTGGGTGGTGGAAGGAATGAATGGTTATGGTGGTGGCCTATGTGTATCAAAATTATTAACCCACTTACAATGAGCCTTCTAACAATATTATTGCACAATAGATCGGGTGGATCTTCCCAATTGTTCATCTGCTTTAAGATGAATTACCAAATGGAACATACCCTCCTCGGTCTCTATCATTTGCCGTTTACTCTGTGTGCTGCCCCTTAACAAGAGGTACAGTTTCAGGCAATTATACTTAAACTGTTTTCCTGCCTTCATGTTTCGGAACTAACTTTTCTCGGTTGCAGCAAGCGTTTAATGCCACAGCTGTTATACGACACATGAGGAGGTTGCACCTGGGCAGCAGTTTGGATGGATCAAATCTGAATGCACAAACCAACCGCAAACTCAGCAATCCACTACCAGATGTCCCATCTCGTAAAGATTGTAAGTACTTTGCAACAAAGAGTTACATTTATCAGAGAGGAAGGGGGAGAGAGGAGAGAGTTTTTCCAGACATACCGAATGCTACAAAGCTTAGGCTGAATTCCATTAGGATTTCTTTTTTCAATTCATTCTCGGGATGAGGGCATCGCCGGCTAGACCAGTTCCTCGTGTGAAATTTGTGTTTCCAAGTCTCAGTTTTCCAAAACTCAGGTGGGCAGGAATACGCAGAAATATCAGAAATTCGGGCGCGCTGTACACAAAATGGTCAGAGAGCAGCGTGCAGCACACATCCAAATTCCAAATATGCAATCTGGCAGGCGAGGATCCTTGCTGATGGTAGATAGTCAGGAAATCAGCCCTCTAATATTTGGTGGCTTCAACCTTTTGTCACAGCCAAGTGAAAAGAATTTTTGTAAAGTGGTCTGTGAGGTAAGAATGTGTGTGTGTGTGTGTGTGTGTGTGTGTGTGTGTGTGTGTGTGTGTGTGTGTGTGTGTGTGTCCCTTTTAATTTATGCGTGGGAAATAACCCAGCAGACAAACATGTTAGTCTTAAACAGGATAAACATCAGCTGCTGAAAGTTATTTAGGTAGAAATGATAAACCAGCATACAGATACATAGATTAAAATGCAGATAAAGAAGAGATACTTAAAGATCAAATTTCAAATCAGCCTGTGAGACATCAATACAGGCCTGATGCTTAATTTCCATCTTTCCGAAATGAAGGGGTCGAAACCTGATGTTCAGTTAGCAGCTGTGATGGCTTCTGTAGCTGAAGAGTTGGAGTTTGTCTTTGCAGATGGACTCTATAAGCATAACAGGTCCTGGGAGTGAGTGAAGGCTCCTGTTTTTACTTTTACAGCACTGCAGGTGATGGCTCTTGGTGGCCTGATTTAGTACAGCAGTCCAATAGCTCTTATGGAAACCTTCCTCGGTCTCTCCCTGTTGAGAAGCAGTTTCTGTTTCAAGGTGTCTCTCTCATGATGTTCAAGGTGTTAATGTTGAAATTGTGCTGCAATAGAATGCATGCTTTAAGTTGGTAATTAAACAGAGCTGTCCCCAGTTGGGGAAGGATTAGGGAATCAATCACTCTGGGTGTCTGGGAAGAACTGGGAGAGTCCGTGACTTTACCTTGCTTCAGACTCATTCTTCCTCAACATTGGAACTAACGCAAGATGGTTCTTCCTTTAGGCAGATTCTAGTCTTTTCTTACTGTATGAAACCCAAAGATGTCTGCTCCCAAAATGACAAATCATGCATCCATATATCATAGAAAATAAGAGCAGGAGTAGGTCATTCAGCCCTTCAAGTCTGCTCCACAATTCAATATGATTATGGCTGATCCTCTAGCTCAATGCCATACTCCCGCTCTCTCCCCATACCCTTTGATGCCTTTAGAGTCTAGAAATCTATCCACTTCCTTCTTAAATATATTCAGTGACTTGGTCTCCACAGCCTCTGTGGTAGAGAATTCCACAAGTTCACCACCCTCTGAGTGAAGAATTTTCTCCTCATCTCAGTCTTAAATGACCTACCCCTTATGCTTAGGCTGCGACCCCTTGTTTTGGACCCTCCAGCCAGAGGAAACATCTTCCCTACATCCAGTCTGTCCATTCCTGTCAAAAGTTTATATGTTTCAATCAGATCCCCTCTCATTCTTCCAAACTCCAGTGAATACAGGCCTAGTCGGCCCAATCTCTCCTCATACAATAATCCTGCCATCCCAGGAATCAGTCAGACGAACCTTTGCTGCACTCCCTCTATGGCAAGTATATTCTTTTGGGTAAGGAAACTTAAACTGCACACACTACTTCAGGTGTGGTCTCACCAAGGCCCCGTACAGCTGCAGTAAGACATCCTTGTTCCTGTACTCAAGTCCTTTCGCAATGAAGGCCAACATTCCATTTGCCTTCTTAACTGCTTGCTGCACCTGCATGCTTGCTTTCAGTGATTGGTGTACAAGGACACCCAGGTCCCTTTGTACATCAACATTTCCCAATCTATCACCATTTAAATAACATTCTGCCATTCTTGGAAATATTACATTTGGTTCCCTCATCCAAATCATTGACATATATTGTGAATAGCTGGGGCCCAAGCACTGATCCCTGCGGTATCCCACTAGTTACTACCTACCATTCTGAAAAAGATCCATTTATTCCTACTCTGTTTCCTGTCTGCTAACAAATTCTCAATCCATGCCAATATATTACCCCCAATCCCATGTGCTTTAATTTTGCACACTAACCTCTTATGTGGGACTTTATTAAAAGCTTTCTGAAAATCCAAATACATCACATCCACTGGTTCTCCCTTATCTATTCTGCTAGTTATATCCTCAAAAAACACCAGTAAGTTTGTCAAACATGATTTCCCTTTCATAAATCCATGTTGGCTTTGTCTAAGCCTGTTGATATTTTCTAAGTGTCAGTTATCACATTCTTTATAATCGACTCTAGCATTTTCCCTATTACTGATGTTAGGCCAACTTGCCTGTAATTCCCTGTTTTCTCCCTCCCTCCTTTTTTAAATAGTGGATTTACATTTGTCATCCACCAATCTGGCCAGACTGCTCCAGAATTTTGGAAGATGACAACCAACACATCCACTATTTCTATTGCCACCTCCTTTAGTACCCTGGGATGTAAATTATCAAGCTCTGGAGATTTAATAACTTTCAGTCCCATTAATTTCTCCAGCACTATTTTTCTAGTAATACTAATTTCCTCCAATTGCTCATTTTCACTAGACCCTTGGCTCCCTAGCATTTCTGGGAAATTTCAAAATTTCTGTGTCTTCCTCTGTGAAGACAGAAATAAAGTAGTTGTTTAATTGCTCTGCCATTTCCCTGTTCTCTATTATAAATTCTCCCATTTCAGACAGCAAGAAACCTATGTTTGCCTTCACTAATCATTTTCTTTTTAAATACTCAAAGAAGCTTTTATAGTCCACTTGCAAGTTCCTTGCAAGTTTACTCTCCTACTCTATTTTCCCTCTTAACCAACCTCCTTTGCTGAATTTTAAACTGCTCCCAGAGTACCATGCATCAATGTCAGGTTTTGATTTGCTTTTTAAAAGCTCTTTTTTTAAGCAAGCATGCTTTTCAAACAGTTGTCCTTAAAAATCTATAATATCATAACTACACATTTGTGACACTTTTTAACCTTATAAACCTCTACAGCCCTTCTGCTCCTGTTAGTGCCATAGGGTTTGATCCTGTAATTCTCACATGATAATGTCAAGCTAAGGACTTTATCGTAGTATGTTCTCAGCGATATTTGGATGCCACTAAATGCTGACTGTAAGAAAACCATCTGATGGAAAGGAAATAGGGAATTTTTTTTAAATTGCCCAGAAAATAGCTTCTAGCATGCCCTGGTCAGTAATTACACTGACTAGTGTAGTACTGATGAAGTTGCGTGTGCATATAAAACTCCTTCTGTGTTGACTTGGCAACATGCCTCAGCCACAATCCTGGGTCCCTTCAACACCCATTGAATCATAAAACAGAATTATAAAATGATTACAACACAGAGGGAGATCATTCAGCCCTGTCATGCCCCTGTCAGCTCTCTGCAAGACAAATTTAGCTAGTTGCATTCTCCCATAACTCTTCAATTTTTTTTCCCCCTTCAGGTGCTTATATAATTTCCTTTTGAAACCCACGATTGTACATGTCTTCCAGCACACACTCAGTGCATTCTGTCCCTAACCAATTGCTGTGTGAAAAAGTTTTACTTAATGCCGCCTGGTTCATTTGCCATATATTAAATCTTTGCCCTCTGGTTCTCAACTCTTCTGTCAATGGGAATGAGTTCTCGCTAGTCAGCCTGTCTAAACCTTTCATGATTCTAAATGCCTGTATGAAATCTCCTCCTATTCTTCCCTGCTCTGTTCTCATATCTCTGCAATTTTTTCCCCTTAGTGAATTCCCATTTGAAGACCACTATTGAACCTCCTATCAGGCAGTGTGTACCATTCATTGTGTAAAAAACCTTTCCTCATGTTGCCTCTGGTTCTCTTGCCAACCACATTACACCCATACCCTCTAGTTATGAACCCTTCATCAATTAGAAACTATTTCTGTCTATTTACCCCACCTAAACCCCTTGTGGTTTTGAACACACTTATTAAATCTCCTCTTAGCCTTCTCTGCTGTAAGGAGAACAGGTGCAGATTTTCCAACCTCTCAATGTGTAATCCCTCATCCCTGAAACTATTCGAGTAACTTTCTTCTGTTTCCTCGCCAAAGCCTTCACGTCCTTATTATTTCACTGGTTCCTTTGCTAATTACTTTCTGGCTAAACTGTGACAGGGCTCTGTCAATATATTGTGGCAGATTATGAATTATTGTGCCCCAGAATGTTGAATTGCAGGGTGCAATTTTTCAAGGTCCATCCTCTGTGTGAAGTTTTCCCAATTGATCATAGAGCATGCACAACTCTGTCTTTCATCCCATGTTGTCTTCGGCTTGGAAGGTAAAATAAATGGTAACTAGAATCCTGCTTTTTTCAAAAATTTTCAACTTTCACCAAATCAAAACCTGACACTGATGCACGGCACTCTGTATTACAGCCAGAAAGTTTCTATCAAACTATCCTAATAACTTTCCTGCACCATTCCAGTGAAAGGAACACTGTCTTCATAAAACTTGTGTTTTTTTTGATTTTTAATTGGCCAGGGAAGGAGAGGGGCACACAACGTTTTTAAAAGCATGATGCCACCTGCAAGGGTTATGGCGATGCATTTGAATGCAGCTTACATTATTGCATCAATTTTCATAATGGGTTCATTTTAATTTTGGCTGATGCCATCACTCCCCCTACAGCCATGATCATACTGAATGGTGGAACAGGCTCGAAGGGCCGAATGGCCTACTCCTGCTCCCATTTTGTTGCTATAAATGGCATCATTAAAAGAAATTATCAGTGATTTAGTTTCTGAGGTGACAGAGTTTGGCTAAAAACAAAACAGCTAAAGGTTGTTAAAGTTAATCAGAATTGATTTGTATATTAATTTTTAACAGGGTGCAAATGTTGATCACTGTTCTCACGAGGTTTGTAACTGAACTAGTCTAAGTGTTTTCTTTCCCACCCGGATGGATTTCTTGCAGGTGTGTCTCCTTCTACCGCCTGTAGTATAGCGTCTTCTCCCTCTGGGATATCACTGGTAGGATCAGAGGGGAGAGCAAGATCCACCACAGTCACCACAGTGCACACCGGGAGCAAATGACAAGCCCCTTTAACAGAAGGAGGAGTGGGAAACAACATCACTGTGATGCATCCCAAATTCAAGTGATTTCACCCTGCCATGTGCACTGAAGCCTAGAGGGATCCCAGGAAAGATTTTTAAAGGCCATATTTTATACTGTAACTCTTATACAATACATGTATCATAAACTGCATTGAATCATGTGCTGATGGATTTAACAGTATCTGGTGCTGTGCATATGAGTCTCGCAATGCTTTCTTTCACCTTGTATAAACTCAGCAGTTGAAATCATTTAGCCAGTAATTGTGCAAAATGTTTCTCCAAAATAGTGGCATTTCTCCAGGATGTTTATTTTCCAAGGAATGAGACATTAACTGGACTGCACAATCCATTGCTTATTTATTGTGCTCTTGTTGATTGCTTTATCTTACATGGTACTTCTTCCTTTTTCAAAAAGTGCAGAGCCCCTTATACTGCAACATTGTGATAGACAGCATTAAGTTGAGAGAACCGGTAACAAAAATGCTGTGATATTAACCTATTGGGGTTTAAAATGTTATATACTAAAAACATTTTTGTCCTAAAACGGACAAGGACTTTTAACTATTCAGGGCTACAATATAACGTCACCCTTGCTAATTTCGGCTTTAGTGAATGTCACTAGCTGTATATATAAAAAGTCAGTTTTAATTGAGTTTGTAGATTATCTGCTAATATTGCATTGTTAAATTACATCTTTTTAATCACATTTTTCTGCTTTTGGTTGACGTTTTTGTAGCAACATTCAGTACTACTCAGTCTGTCCAGGATAGACGAATCCTAACGTAATTAGATAGATAGATATATTGAAACGTAAGGTACTACAAGGCTTAGTTGTGCCTTTCTCAAAGACTTCTTGTAGGTAGAAAGGTCATAGAAACTCGCTAAACAATTTTTACACCTCATTAAAAAATAAATATACATACGTTTAAAGCACCCCTAAGGAAAGCATAGACCTGTTAAATCTAAATCTGTTTAAATTACTTCAGTATTTTAATAACACTTTTCAATTCCAGGACATTCCCTGAACCATGCGGCAGGATTCTTTGGCATGGAGTTTTATTTTTATACTTCTGGTGGGTCTGGAACGTTTTAAAAGCTGTTTTAGCTTTATTTTGGCTGACACTGAACATGGTTATTAGATGACATCAGAGGCGTAAAACGACATATTTCTGCAAGCAGTTTATCTTAAGGGTACATGGAGAAGCAGTTAATAATTTTGATTTTAAAAAGCATGTACTCAACAATATAGACTCAAAATTTCCCTGGTGAACATAAAGAGTACACACATTTATATGACATTCCTCTGTCTGCAATTTTATTAGAGCCATTAACCTATAAATCATCCACTAATATTGCCAAAGGGCTAACTATTTAATGTTAGAACATCAATATTTATCAGGCTTTTCAGAATGTCCTTACAGTGGTTAGAACGTTGCTGTTGCACCGGTCATAGATTTCCCCCAGGAAGGTTCATAGTAAATTTACCCCAGGTAGATCCTGGTAAAGCTGGTGTGAACTGAACAGACTTTAACCTCTTTTGGTGTCTGTTTAATTTTGCCAGGGGCACACTAAGGTGTGACATCTATTTCTTTGTGTTTAGGATCATGTGTCAGTGCAGGAATGAGCACTGGATGTCACCAAGGCAGTTGAGAGAGCTGAGGGGTTTTTTGGCTTTTGGACAGTGGCAAAGCTGAAGCTTTGTTGCTGCTTTGCCTTGTCCTTACCCCAGGTCGCGCAGGCAGACAGGAGGGCAAATTCAGCTGGTGACTCAGTATTACTTCCAGCCCACTTCCAAATCCCAACAATAATGGCCCAATGTCACTGCTTAGAGAGAACGCAAGATTGCAAGATCCAGGCTAGGAAGGCCATCTCATTTCATCCATCAAGCTGCATGAGTACATAGTACCAACTAATGTTGTGAATAAATGATTCCAGAACTTTTGCTTCCTTTATCCAGAAGGGTATGGGAATATTGCATAGGGTTATGTCACAGGGCTTGTTCTCCAAGTTCAAATCCCACCATGGTAGCTGGGGAATTTAAATTGAGTTAGTTAAATAAATCTGGAATTTAAAAAACTGATGTCAGTGATGGTAGCCATGTAACTCCTGTATTGTTGTAAAAACACAACTGGTTAGCTAATGTCTTTTAGGGAGGGAATTGGCTGGCTGCCCTTACCCTGCCTGGTCCCGATGTGACTCCAGATGCACAACATTATGGTTAACTCTTATTTGCCCTGTGAAATGGCCTAACAAGCCACTCAGTTGTATTCAAGAAGGTGGTTCACCACCACTTTCCTGTGGACAATTAGGGATGGGTAATAAATGCTGGCCTTTCCAGCGATGCTAATATCCTGTGAGTGAATAATGAGAAAAAGACAGTCCATACCATCTATTTATCACTTTTTATGTGATGAACCTCCAATACCAAACCTAAGTTTGCCTCTTATTGGTTGAACTTGTGTTCCCTTGTCCCCCTCTCACTGTTGAGCTTAAGGTAATGTTCTGTTTATTGCCTTGTTTTCAGCTCCCAGTTGCTTCTCTTTAAAAGATGTAAAGCCAAGTTTCTGATCCTTATGACCTAATGTTCTGACACTGGGGATTAACCTCATAGCTCTTCCCTGAGATTGAATGCCTCAATTCTTGATGACCGGACCCAGCACTCAAGTGTGTTTGACCAGATCTCTACACAGTTTGAATGTTACTTCCTCTGATGTCTCATTCTGTTTTGGCCAGTTCTGCCTTCTATTCACTTTGTTAATTGCTTTTCCCCAGTGTTTTGGTATTTTGAACATTGAACAAAACCCTTCGACATCTTTCAACCCCATACTTATTTTCATATCATTCGAGCAGTACTTAACATCAGCCCATTTTTTTCTCTTCCTGTGTGCAGTATGCACACTTGTCTGCATTACAAACAGCCATTATTCTGCCAAACTACATATTTTGTCTAACTCAGTTTATAATTCCCAAGTTGCTTCTTCGGAAACAGCTGACCTGTCTATAGTTTGCTATCCTCTGTAACTCTCTGAATTCAACCGGTTTGCATCAAGCAATTAAGAGCAGGGAAGGTCCAACACTGATCTCGGGACATCCAACTTGCTACTTGCTCCTTCTTGACCTATTCTCTCTTGACAACTACCCACTGCTATCTACTTTTCAGCTAATTTCCTCTCCGTCCTCAGGTTTTATTGAGTCTCTGTTCCTTTAATCTTAAATCGTAACATTTATGCAGAACTCTGATCAATGGCATTTTTGAAGCCATTCTACAACCTACTTGAAAAGAGGCCCCAAAAGAGTCAAGGCGGTTAGTCATACAAGATTGAGCCCCGAATCCTGATTGGCTGCTGTTTCCTCGAATGGGGTTAGGAACGGGATCTTTCCAGCATAATGGACTTACCAGTATTAACAGAGGGGACATTAGATGGATGCATGTCGGAAACTTATGTCTGTAATAAATTCATGGCCATGAAAGGCCTTCTTTTTAAGCAAATTGTTGACTTATCATTTGCTGGAAAGGTTCAAATACCAGATGGTACAATTTAATAAAATAGGAAGTTAGCAGTAGAAAGGGAAATCGGGGGGGGGGGACTGTTTTTACATCAGGGTAATGTTCTTGCAAAATAAGTTACTAGAGAAGATCATTGAAGCAGACAATATAAATTGATTCAAGAGACTACTTGACATGTTGCTGGAGGGAGAATGAATTGATGGATGTGGTGAGAAGCTAAGTAGGTGGGATTGAGAAATATCTAGACATATTGAGGTTCTTACCCTTCATAAAAAATTTTATGTTCTAACATATTAGCGCAGTAACCATTTACTGTGATGTGACTGCCTTGTTGTTAAATTCGCTTTCAATTCCCCTTAAAATAACCTTTCCTGATGATTTCTGACAGTAAATCATCACCCACCGAAGTTTTCATTTAATTCTTAGTTGTGTTGCGGATAGCCTCAGTACGGTGGAGTTGCCAGTAAACAGTCCTATCAAAATCTCCTAGGAAGCAACTTCCGGCTTTTTCCATAGAAAAGAGAATTCGAACACAGATATGACACATGGCTCCCCATTACATTTCAACCACCTATAGTATTTGATATGGCTGGAATCAGGCAGTGCACACTGTCAGTGTATTACCCAATTGCTATCTAATTTGAGAACTGATTCAGATTTAACTGTGAATTGAAGCCTGTGTGTAAATGCATGATGCACTGCATTGCATGAATGGATGGGGTATCAGCAACCTACCCCTTCCTTAACCTAATGACTTTTTTCTAAACCCGTTACAAGACCAAAGTGTTGAGAAGGTGGTTTGATGAGTTCTATACAACAGTTAACATTGTAAACTACAGAAATGATATTTCTCATGCAATTGACTTGCTGCCTGTGAATTGTTTACATGAAGCATCCCGAGTTTTTTTTTCAAGAAGACCACTAGCTGGTAGTAGAGTGGGCAGAACCCATCACCAAATAATCTGGCAGGATTTTCAAAACTTTCAGGTTGGTAAAACAATGGGGGCAGCACATTGGTACGGGAGCATGCTGAAAGATAGTGGGAGGATAAATGACAGTGTGAAGAATATCCAACCTCAGACTGTCAGAGGGAATGCAGCAAGTGGAAGCCATGTTTTCCCAATAAGAAGACTTGTTGGTCATGCCTTAGTGCTCACGTATAGAGCTGCTTCATTACTGGCCTGGCAACAAATTTGCTGGCCTGTGCCATCCTGGTTGGGCGATAGCAGTCCATGGCATGAGAAGCTCAAATGAACACACAAGGTGGGGGGGCAAAAGCAACTAAAACAACTTACATTAGAAATTTCCCAGTAAAATCTTGTTAAATTGTGTAAGAATTTGTAGGATGTACAATTCTATGCATTTGAAAAAGATAAGAATGAGCAATGAAACAATCTGCTGCAGGTTAAAGGAGGTTTCCTTATCAATTTAATGGCTCGTTCTTACGAATAGCCAAACCATCACCATGCAAAAATTTAACTAAGGGAAATTCTAATTGCAAGCATTCACCTTTAGTAACTGTATGACTTTCAAGTTTGTGGGCATGTTTTAAAAGCTTCAAAGTATACTCTTAAGCCCGGAAATGTCTATGTGGCGAATATTACTGCAAATTTCTCAGTCAGTACATTTTTTTCCACAATATTTTGTCCAGTATGTACTTGTAATGTGCATGTAATGAATGGATTGCAAAAGTTTACACCCTCACTAATACTTCTGGCAATGGTATAACAGATTGATTAATGGGCCTATATAGCAACTGACTTGTCCAGGTTCTTTGCCTTTGACAATCATGTATACATAAGTTAAATTTCTAATGTATTGGGAATAATGGAAATAAATTGTTTCCCTCAAATAAATTCAATTTTGATCGTCATAGATATAACTGTGTGGTGTAGTATCTCGTGATTGTTTGTTGTATTAATTATTGTAGGTGATCTGTCTTTTGGATGAGATGTTAAACCGAGAGCCTGTCTGCTCTCCCAGATGGACATAAACGTCCATTGGCACCATTTTGAAGGGGAGTTCTCCCAGGCCTCCTGGCCAATATTTATCCCTCAACCAATATCGTTCAAATAGATTATTTGACCGTTATCAATTGCTGTTTGTGGGAGCTTGCTGTGCACAACTTGGCTGTTGCTTTTATCCACTATAAAGATGACAACACCTCAAAAGTACTTAATTGACTGTGAAATGCTTTGGGGAATCCACTGGTCATGAAAGGTGCTATATAAATGCAAGTGAGGTTCTTTCTTTCCTTATTAACTTTTGATGATGTGTTGCGCCCGCTGCTTTCATACCAAAGCCCATGTTTATTTTTATCAAGTGATTTCTGACGGCTGAGCGCCTTACTCCCTATAGTCACAAATCCCACACCGCATATAACGACAGCTGTATATGTCACTTAAGGACTGTAATTATAAAATATGACCTTACAGAAACTGCTCTGCAAAGGAACACATGCAGCTGACGCCTCTGTTGTATGTGTGCTTTTGTAGAACCAGGATATCAGTTAGCATGCAGCACACACAAACAGAATCCACACTACCACTGAGCAGTTTTTTTGCCATGTACGCTTCTACTTAACTTATGAAACTAAGAAAGTTTAAAATACCAGAGAATTTAAGAAAGAATTCGAGAAGTTTGACTTTAAAGTTTATTAGATCTTGTTAAATGCATCTAAATATCTTGTAGTATTTGTTAAATTACAAAACTGTACTGTTATATTTAAGTTAATATAATTAAGTTAATAAAGCTAAACATAGATGGATAGATACTGTCTTAGATTTTGACTAGGATATTTCATTTAGAAATGTTTGATATTTACTGTAAGCAAACAATTAGGTTACAAACATGATTACCAATAGTAAAATAAGACTAGCCTCCTATTAAGTTATGATTAACTGTGATCATTTCTGTGACTCTGTATAAGCATTTATAGTAAATTCGAGTTTCAGAACAGGCTGCATAGAGCAGTGTAAAAAGTCTGAGCTATGTTGAACTGTGTACTTCAGTTGGCCACTGCCACATATGTTGGCATGCCAAGGAGTACATGAGTTCACTGCCATTCTTCTGCCAATCCAAAATTCTCACTGACTGTGGCATGCCAGGTAGGCAGCTATGTGAGATGCCATCTACGGAGAAAAATAACCATGAGTGAAGGAATCTCCTGAAACTTGTGTAGGTGATTACCTGTCAGCAATGATAGTGAGATTAGCAGAGCTTTCTCACCTTTCTGCACCTACCTGATTCCCAAAGTATAATAACCACACCCAACGATAACACACAACATTCACAGACCAGACAAAGGAGACCTGTTATTGCCAGCTCCGTTTCATAGCAAAGGGTGTTACACAGCTCAGTTCTACTTTACCACAGCAATAGGAAGAGGTCAAGGAAGAAAGGAACAGGAAGCATCCATTTAGCCAGTCAAGCATGTCAGCTGCCACTCAATGAGATCCTGGCTGATCTGTGACCTAACTCCATATACCAGCCTTTGTTCTACGTCCCTTAATACTTTTGACTAACAAAAACCTATCAACCTCGGTTTTAAAATTAGCAATTGATCTAACATCAAATGCCATTGCAGAAGAGAGTTCCAAATTTGTAACACCCTTTGTGTGTTAAGTGTTTCCTAATTTCACTACTGAAATGTCTGGCTCTAATTTTTAGGCTGTGCCCCCTAGTTCAAGATTCCCCCAACTAGTAGGAATAGTTGCTTTCTATCAATCCTATCTGTTCCCCATAAATATCTGAAAATTTTAAACAAATCACCCCTTAACATTCTGAAGTCCACGGAATGCAGTCCTAGTTTGTTTAATCCCTCCTCATAACTTAACTCTTGGAGTCCAGGTATTGTCCTGTAAACTACTCTGCTTTCCTTCCAATGTCAATATATCCTTCCTAAGGTGTGGGGCCTAGAACTGCTCACACTAATCCAGGTGTGTTCTAACCAGGGCTTTGTAAGCTGAAGAATAGCTCCCAATCTCTTTGTATTCTATTCCTCGAGTTATTTGAGTCTGCAGCTGTGTGTAAGAATTTCTTTACACACCTTAATGTGCTCCATCCTACACTCAAATTCACCTTCGAGATTGAGCAGCCTAATGAGCTCCCTTTTCTTGATGTGCTAGTTGATATATCCACTAATGGTTCTCTACTACTGTCTACTGTAAGCCTTGGGATCACTACAGTTCCATGCGCTATAAGATTGGCCTACTGGCAACCTTGTAAATTGAGCACACGCCATTTGCTCAATGTGCAAGCTTGACACTGAAATAGAGTGTAACAAATCCATCCTGTGGGATAATGGTTACCTCAATCAGAACATTGCTCACTGTGTATCATGTATATTCACAAATGGGCCTAAGGCCACCACTTTCAGACCTGAAGAGTGCACAGTCTACCTCAAATTACCCTGGACGGGCAAAGTATCTCAAAAATTTGTGCAAGTCGTTTCACGCTGCTACTATGCAGTGGTAAAACGAGTGGTATTCTCCACTAATGGGATGTTGCTATCAAGCCAAAAAGATGTCCTGTCTTTCACAAAAATGAGTAATGTGGTTTTTAAATTTCAGTGCCGGTGCGATGCCAGGTACATAGGCCGTATGTCCCTACCCCTGACGAATTGTATCAAAAAGGACATCCCTTTGGCTGTTCGTAATAGACAGAGTACCGACCATACTCAACCAACCCTTGCTTGCAAAACTCAGAACATAATATCTAATGTTAGATGTGATTCAGCAATTGGGCAGCATTTGTTGAACAATCCCGAGTGCGCTAAGAATTACACTAACAACCAATTTAAGATTATCAGTCGGGCTTATGGTGTAGCTCACTTATGCTTACTACAAGCTATATATATTTACATGCAGGAACCTGTCCTCTGCAGGCAAAAGAAACATGTCCAGACATTGCACCTTTTTTGGATAAACAAAAAGCATGGGGGACAATAGCTCCCTGGTGTATTTGCCATGGCAATACCTCAACCATTTTCTCATGCAGTATAAATTGTGTTCCCTTAGAAATTTGGCATTCTTGCATCTGTTCTGATGAGTGCAAGACGAAAAGCTTCAACGGCATGTCTCTTTTCAGCAATACACAAGAACCAGTATTTATAAAGTGCCCTTAACGTTGTCATGAAGGTATAATAATTTTCATAACATTAATGTGATTTATTGTAAAAGTAGGTTAATAGTGGGATTTGGATAGTTTGTGTGTGTGTGTGTGTTTTAATTGCATTGGAGACAGCTGGTCTGGAAGATTTGGAAGTTAGGTAGAGAGGGTTTGCAATGCTAAATACATAAACATGGCTAAAGTCTTAGAATGCAAGGTACGGGGAGAATTTGCATTTTTAGATAAATGGGGCAGTTTGAATTTCAAAGAGATAGTAGGATGTTTACACCAGCCAAGCTAGGCCAAGCAGTGTGCTTATTTTTCCCAAAGGTTACTGACAATATTAGCACCATGAAAAGTTTTATTTTATGGGAAAATACATTTTCAAAGACATATGGGACAATGGAATTTACAGATTAAAAAGACAAAACGTATATACAGGAGAATGAAGGGCTATGTTGAGAGAGGCCCTGTGATATCTAGCAGAAGCTTGAGAAACAACCTCAGAAAAGCCTCCAGCCATGTCTGCACAAGTCTGCTGGAATCTTACGCATGTGTTTGACTTCTTTTGTTAATAAATGTTTTAATTTTAAACTGTAAAACTCTAAAGGTCTCAGTGGGCTCATTACTTCTGATTTCAATGCTCAGTCTTGTAATAAATACAAATTGCAAAACTGTTGTGATTGTGTAGCCAAGTTTCCCTCATGGATTTGGGCCCACCTGGCACACATCACCTGCCACAGCATAACAAATTGGGGGCTTTTTGCGGGATATTTGAAATTTGGTTTGGAGTTGGCAAATTTTAAGGCTATGAGTACAAGAAGTACTTTGAACTCAGGAGTTGATGTGAGGAATTTTAAAGTGGTGAGATTACAGATATGGCTTTGTCCAGAGTTAAAACTTCTCTGGGAGTAGAAAATGTAACTCTGAATGGGTTACAAATAATATCTAAGGGGAAGTTAACTGAGTTAGCAGATATGTTGCAGTTGAGGTTACCTGTAGGGGCAAAGAAAGCAGACAGAATTGAAGTGCTGGCACAGCATTTGAAGTTGGAAGGGATACCTGACACTAGTGAGTCACAGCTGGAGGTAGCAAGACTTCAGTTAGAAATGAAGAAGCTTGAATTTGAACAAGCAAAGGAAATGAAAAAACCTGAACTAGAGGCAACAGAGTAAGAAAGGGAAAAGGAGTGAGTATTTCAAAGTGAAATGGAAATGCGAAAACTTGACTTCCAGAGGGAAAAGTTGGCAATGGAAGAGAGGGAGAAGGAAAGAGAAAGAGAGTACCAACTTAAAAGGCTGGACTTTTATAAAAAAAGAAGAGACCTCAGATGCTGAGGAAGGTTCTGATGATGAAAAAACCTTCAACCTAAAACCCAGTGAGGAGATGTTTAAATTTGTGCAAGCTTTTCCAAAGTTTAAAGAAAGGGATGTAGAGGTGTTCTTACTTTAGTTGAGAAGATAGCTATACAGATGAAATGGCCACAAGAAAACTGGACATTACTTTTACAGTCTAGGTTAGTGGATAGAGCTCATGAGTTTTAGACTTCAGTGTCAAGGAAACAGCCTGGTCAAACTTATATTGAGTTTGATAGAGTAAACCAAAGTAATTTTGACCAGTGGACACGGCCATTAAAGGTAGAGACAACATATGCATCTCTTAGAGAAGTAATTCTTTTGGAAGAATTTAAAGATTCAATTCCTTCAGTAATGAGAGCACATGTGGAGGAACAGAGTGTTCAAATGTTAAGACAAGCAGCAGAGATAGCTGGTGATTATTGCAGAAAGAGCATCCAGGATTGTTTCCAGATTGTGTAGTAACAAGATCGCAAGTTCGCAGGTTGAAACAGGAAGAAGAGGAAGTTAAAAGGCAGGGAAAAGGTGTTGAAGTTTAATTAGCTGACACTGTCTTTGATAAGATTGTTCAGGAAGAGAGAATGGAAGTGTTCAGCATAAGTCAGTTGGTGGAGTTACAGCAAAACATCTACAAATAAAACAGTTATATCAGACAGCTTACTCAGAAACAGAGGCAGAGTGTATTCCAGAATATATTATATAAGGGTAATGTGTTAATGAGCAAGTGATGATCATATCAACTTTCAGCAGATGAAAGATGGATGGAAGTGCATCAGATTGTTATACCACCTGGATATAGAAATGAGATACTGAGAATAGCTCATGAAATTCCAATAGGGAGGCATTTAGGAATTAGAAAGACGCAGGCGAAAATACAAAAACATTTTATTGGCCTGGATTACATAGAGATGCAGTCAAATTTTGTAGAACATGTCACACATGTCAGGTGATAGGGAAATCACAAGCAGTGATTAAGCTGGCACTTTTAATTCCAATCCAAGCATTTGAGGGGTCCTGATTGATTGTGTAGGGCCCCTTCCTAAGACTAAAAGTGGAAATCAGTACTTGCTGACAATAATGGATGTGTGTACAAGGTTTCCTGAAATGATACCTTTGAGATAATATGACAACAAAGGGAATTGTGGAACGGTTGACTAAATTTTTTACAAGATAATGCTCAACAACAAATCATCATCAAAATTTTCATCACCTTGACTAGCCTCACCCTCCTGCTCCTCCTTTGCTACCACCTCTTGTTGGGAGTCCTCCCTAATTTCCCCTTTGCCTCTGTCATTGATGGAGGAATGATCAGTTGCCATAGCCCTGCTCTGGAATTCTCTCAGTAAACCTCTCCATCTCACTACCTCAAAACCTATCTTTTCGACAGGGCCACGCCAGTCATCTCCCCTAGCCCACCTTCTAACACCTGCACAGCGTTTGTCTCCTCGGAAGTTGCACAAAGTTAAAGGTGCTATATATTTGAAGGAACATGCTGAAAGTCTTGCATTATTTTTAAATGAATTTACATCTATCACTGAATAAAACAGAGTTAAACAAAATCACAAACTATGCAATAAAATAAAGAGGTGACAGTATAAATGCCAGATGGAAACCAACTTTGAACGTGTTCATATAACTAGCCTTTTCTAAGACTATTACAAAATATTAGCCATTAAATTAAAACCATAGTCAGAAACCGACGAGAGTTTACTAAGAACAAGTAGCATGATTGCATGTCGAACGGGGAACAGCCATATTCTTTTCCATGTGCTAACTGGACCGGGTGATGTAATAAATTGAATATTTAAACTCAAGTTATAAGGCAGCAAAGTATGTCAACTGAATTCAAATCCAGAGCCAAAGATGCAGAATAAATCAAGAGTTTGCCGACATTGCAAAAGGTTAGCTTCAAGTTCTTGCTGTGTTGATATTGGTAGCAATGCCTGGGCTTGATCATTCCATCATAGGCTAATTATTCTCTTTTAAATGGATTTTATTATACCTCTATGGAATGTAGAACTGACAGATTAAGACAAGTTCAATGTCTATTTCTCTTTTCCACCCTTTTCAAAGCAAACAAGTTTTTAATATTTGTATCCTGTTGTGCAGAAAAAGTGTTGTTAGAATAGTTACACTAACATTTAAATATTGTATTCTACAGACTATTAACCTACCACACAATAGAGACAAAACTGTCACTAAGAAAGTCAATTTAACTTTCTCTTTCAGGTACTGACTGACCTGTTGGCATTTCCAGCATGTTCTGTTTTTAATTGGAAATCTTGTGCTGCTGTTAATATTTACTTAGAGTTAGAAACTCCCCGCGTCTACTGACACACGAGGCAGACAAAATACATGCTTCATGCCTGTTTCTGTAGTTCTTCCTGAGCAGCACCACACCACATCAAGCATGGCTGACAATGGCCCTGCTCTTACTATCTGTCATAGGTGCATATGAACAATTTACAATCAACTAGATTGGCTGCATTACAAACACACATTCCTTGGCCAAGTCCTGGAGTGGGACATGAACGTGGAGCTTCTAGCTCAGAGACAGTGACTCTATCCACTGCTCCACAAATCCTCTGTTAATACCTAGCTGACACTTTAGATAACATTAGATCTGTAGCCTCCTCCACCTCTATAGAACCTTACAAAATCGCAGTACTCCTCTAATTCTGGCCCCTGGCACATCTTCATTTTAATCACTCCACCGCTGGCGGCCTTCCTTCAGCTGTCTGGGACTTAAACTCTGGAATTCCCTCTCGAAGTTTCTCAGTCTGAGATATCAAGGGCAGAAAACAGCCCCCCCACCACCACCATCGCGGGGTGGGGGTGGGGGTGGGCGTGAACCTGATCAGCGCCCCCAATCGGGGCCGCGCTGCCATTTTACGTGGGTGGGCCAATTAAGGCCCGCCCAGCGTGACGCACGCCCAGAAGCGGAGAGCGCTCCCTGTGCCGGGGAGGGGGAATTCCCTGAGTCGGGGCCTGTGCTCTTTCACACAGTGTCACATGAGCTGGGACATTTCAATGAATTTTTATCAAACTTTTTAATGAAATTAATTAAACCTTCATGAAACCTCATCCCGCCCGTGGATGAGGTTTCATGGAAAATGTGGAGGTCGCCTGAGCTTTTCGCCTGCAACCCCCTCCCCCATCCCCCACCAACCTTAAGGTTGGACGGGCAGCTTCCTTAGCTACTTAAATTACTTTCTCAATGGCCTTAATAGGCCTTTGACAGTTTGGCGGGCGCGCAGCTGACTGGGCTGTGTGCCCGCCAACCTGAAAATCTAACTGACGCGCGGTGATGTCAGGACACCCGCCCGATGTCACCGTGCGTCCTTTTACGTGTCAGCGAGCGGCCCCGACCCTCTCTCACCGACCCGAAAATTCTTCCCCAGTAGGTGATTTCCCTTTCAGGCAAATATTTGGAGGTGCCTGATATGCGGCTGCAAGTCATCCTTCGGGAGGGAGGGGGATCAGCCAGAAGTCGTGGCCCACATTGGTACCAATGACGTAAGTAGGAAGAGGGATGAGGTCCTGAAAGCAGATTTCAGGGAGTTAGGAAGGAAATAGAAAAGGAGGACCTCAAGAGTAGTAATCTCAGGATTACTACCAGCGCTTCATGCTTGTGAGCAAAGGATCGATTGATTAAATACGTGGCTGGACTGCTAATGTAGGAAGGAGGGTATCAGATTTCTGAGGCATTGGGACCGGTTCTGAGGAAGCTGGGACCTGTACAAGCTGGACGGGTACATCTTAACAGGACTGGGACTGATATACTCGTAGGGAGATTTGCTAGTGCTGTTGGGGTGGGTTTAAACTACCTTGACAGGGGGGGTGGGAACCTGAGGGGTGGCCCAAATTGGAAGGGAGTAAAGCTGGTAACAGGAAGTAGTGGTGAGACTAGAAGGCAGGAGTAACAAAGCAGAGCATCGAGTATGCTTCAAATGTGGAATGATGTCAAAAAGACAAAATTAAGGGCACTCTAGCTGAATGCGCACAGCATTCGCAATAAGGTAGATGATTTAAAGGCACAAATAGAGGTAAACGGGTACGATATAGTTGCCATCACGGAAACATGGCTGCATGGTGACCAAGACTGGGACTGGGAATATCAAGGATATTCGACGTTTGGGAAGGACAGACAAGAAGGGAAAGGAGGTGGAGTTGCACTGATAATAAGGGATGGGATCAGTGCATTAGTAAGGGAGGATCTCAGATCGCAAAAACAATTTGTGGAATCTGTTTGGGTGGAGCTAAGAAACAGCAAAGGGCAGCAGACATTGGTTAGAGTTGTTTATCGGCCAACAAATAGAAATGGTAATGTGGGGCATGGTGTTAATCAGGAGATGAGAGAAGAATGTAGCATGGGTACTACAGTAATCATGGGTGACTTCAATCTGCATACAGACTGGATAAACCAACTGAGCACTAATGCTGTGGAAGACGAGTTTATGGAGTGTGTTAGGGATGGTTTTCTAGAGCAGTATGTTGAGTCGTCGATGAGAGGACAGGCTATTTTCGATCTAGTATTATGTAATTAATAACCTTGCTGTAAAGTAACCTTTAGGGATGAGTGACCACAATATTTTACTTTATGTTTGAAAGAGAGGTAGTTCACTCTGAAGCAAGGGTGCTAAAGTTGAATAAAGGGAACTATGAAGGCATGAGGGACAAATTGGCTGAGGTAGATTGGGAAAATACATTAAAAGGTATGACTGTACATAGGCAATGGATAGTCTTCAAAGAGCTATTACACAGCTTACAGCACCTATACATTCCCTCAAGGTGCAAAAACCCCCCAAAAAATCAACCATGGCTGACAAAGGAAGTTAAGGTTTGTATAAGATTAAAAGAAAAGGTTTATAAAGTTGCCAGAAGTAGTAGTAAACCTGAGGATTGGAAAGTTTTTAGAATACGGCAAAGGAAGATAAGAAACTGGTAAAGAAAGGGAGAATAGAACATTTATGCAATCTATTAAAAAACATAAAAACGGACTGTAAAAGCTTCTATAGGTATGTAAAAAGGAATTGTTTGGTTAAGACAAATGTAGGCCCATTACAGGTGGTGTCAGGAGAATTTATAATGGGGAATAGAGAAATGGCAGAGAAGCTAAATGATTACTTTGTGTCTGTTTTCACTGAGGAAGATGCAGGAAATCTCCCAGATTTAGAGATCCAAGGAACTAGGGAGAATGAGGAGTTGAAGGAAATTAGTATAAGTAAGAAGGTTGTATTGGAGAAATGAATGGGGCTGAAAGCTGATTAAGTCCCCGGGACCTGATATTCTCTGCATCTCAGAGTGTTGAAAAAGGTTGCTATAGAGATAGTGGATGCATTGGTGACCATTTTCTAAAATTCTATAGATCCTGGAATGGTTCCTGAAGATTGGAAAGTAGCAAATGTCACCCCACTATTTAAGAAGGGAAGGAGAGAGAAAACAGGGAACTACAGACCTGTCAGCCTTACATCAGCAATAGGGAAAATGCTAGAATCTATTATAAAGGATGTGATAAATGGATACTTGGATAATCATGATCTGATTGGCATGGATTTGCAAATGGGAAATCATGTTTGACGAACTTGTTCGAGTTTTTGAGAATGTTACTAACAAAATTGATGAAAGGAGAGTCGATGGGCATAGTATACTTGGATTTTCAGAAAGCTTTTGATAAAGTCTCCCACAGGAGGTTGATTAGCAAAATAAAAGCACGTGGAATAGGAGGCAATTTACTGGCACAGATTAAGGATTGGCTAACAGGCAGAAAACAGAGAGTAGGAATAAACAGGCTATTCTTGCGTTGGCAGGCTGTGACTGTAGTACTTGGATCAGTACTTGGGCCCCAGCTGTTCACAATCTATATCAATGATTTGGATGTGAGGACCAAATGTAATATTCCCAAGTTTGTGGATGATACAAAGCTAGGCGAGAATGTGTGTTGCGAGGAAGATGTAAAGCGGCTACAGGAGGACTTGGGCAGGCTACGTGAGTGGGCAAGAACATGGCAGATGGAACATAATGTGGAAAAATATGAGGTTATCCACTTTGGTAGAAGGAACAGATGTGCAGAGTATTCCCCAAATGGTAAGAGATTAGAAACTGTAGATGTACAAAGGGTCCTGGGTGTCCTTGTCCATAAGTCACTGAAAGCTAACATGCAGGTGCAGCAAGCTGTTAGGAAAACTAATGGAATGTTGGCCTTTATCACAAGAGGATTTGAGTACAAGAGTAGTGAAGTCTTGCTTCAATTGTATAGAAGCTTGGTTAGACCGCACCTGGAGTACTGTGTGCAGTTTTGGTCCCCTTACCTCAGAAAGGATATTATAGCCATCGAGAGAGTGCAGTGAAGGTTCACCAGAGTTACTCTGGGGATGGTGGGACTGTCTTATGAAGAGAGTTCGGGGAAACTGGGCCTGTAATCTCTCAAGGTTTCAAAAAATGAAAGGTGATCTCATTGAAACCTACAAAATACTTAAAGGAACAGACAGGGTAGATGCAGTAAGATGTTTCCCTCTGTTGGGGAGTCTAGAACCAGGGGACACAATTTCCAAATGAGGGGGAAGCCGCTGAGGACCGAGATGAGGAGAAATTTCTTTACTCAGGGGGTTGGGAATTTTTGGAATTCTCTACCCCAGAGGGCCGTGGAAGCTCAGTCATTGAGAGTGTTTAAAGTAGAGATTGATAGATTTCTGATTAACAATAACATAAAGGGTTATGGGGATAGTGTGGGTAAAGGGCATTGAAGTGTTTGATCAGCCATGATCGTATTGAATGGCAGAGCAGGCTCGATGGACTGAATGGCCTTCTCCTGTTCCGATGTTCCCATGAGATGTGCTTTAGGAATTAAGCTTCAAATTAACACTAGTTGGATTGGGACTGAAAAAATGAACAATTACTTGTGAGGACATGATGGTTCCTGCTATACTGGGACCCTGGGATGGGCAGGGGGGCTGGAATTTTACTTTTTCGATGATGGGACAAAATAACGAGATGTGGAAATGGCTTCTGGAGTTTGTTATATTATCATTTGGCATCAGAGGGGACACAAGAAAAACTTTAATCCTGGAGATTAAATAAATGGAGTGTAGAGAGCTGATGATATAGAAGATCACGTGAGGTGAACGAAGTTCAGTGAATCCAGTGGCATTTTTGATTCAATGGCCAGAATTTTCTCGGAAGGGGCTAAGTCCGGGTTTCGGGACCCTATGCGGGTCCTAAGCCCTCAGGGCCAGGGTCTAGCAGCAGAGTGGCAATCTTCCCAATGGCAGCCTCTTCATCGACTTCCATCAGGCCCACCGTCCAATTAAGGACTTCGGCCTAGTTGTCCACGTCACTGGCCCAATCAGGAGGCCGGCAACTCAGAAGCTTCTGCAGGGCCACTGAGAGAAAGATGGTCACTGCTGAGGCTGCAAGGAGGAAGAGAGGGCACTTAAATTTGGAGGAACCCCGCCCCCCCACAGGGGACAATTCATTTCTCTGCTGTGATCGGGTAGGCAGGTATCAGTGTTTGTAGCGGGGTAGCTCCTCCAGCAGCAGAAGCAAGCATCCTTCAATCCTGTAAATATTACAAAATATCTTTGATTTTGTAACTGGATATCAATATAACTCAAAGCTAAAAGCCTCTAATAATGCACAGAAATATTTTTTAATTAGTTTGCAGGACCTTTTGTTGAAAGAACATTGTAAAAAAAAAGTCAAATATAAAGGTCAAAAATCAAATGCAACATGTTTTCTAATTGTCAAATCACAATGGAAATTTTGTTCACATCAGTTTAGCTCACACAGTTCCCAGTGTTAACCCCTGTGCAGGTACATGGTAAATGAAATAAAGTGAAACCAAATATTTGACTCAATATTTAAGAGAAGCACAAGCTGTGTTCATATAGGAAAAGCTTTGAAATATATTGTTCATGCATTGGGCAAGCTCAGGCTTCAACAACTAATGGCATTGAGAAAGCATTTTAGAGCAGTGAGCAGGAGGTTCTCAGAGCTAAAACCAAAACAGAATTGCCTGGAAAAACTCAGCAGGTCTGGCAGCATCGGCGGAGAAGATAAAAAGTTGACGTTTCGAGTCCTCATGACCCTTCCACAGAACTGAGTAAAATTAGGAGAGGGGTGAAATATAAGCTGGTTTAAGGAGGGGGGTGGGGTGTGGGGGGAGAGAAGTGGAGGGGGGGTGGTTGTAGGGACAAGCAAGCAGTGATAGGAGCAGATAATCAAAAGATGTCACAGACAAAAGAACAAAGATGTGTTGAAGGTGGTGATATTATCTAAACGAATGTGCTAATTAAGAATGGATGGCAGGACTCACAAGGTGCAGCTTTAGTGGGGAGTGGAGTGGAATAAGACTAACAGGGCATAAAAAGTATAGATTTAAAAATAATGGAAATAGGTGGGAAAAGAAAAATCTCATCTCCACCCCTCCATCACTTTCACATGGTCCATCTCTGACACTTCCCTTCTCTTCCTTGACCTCTCTGTCTCAATTTCTGGTGATAGACTGTCCACCAATATCCATTACAAGCCTACCAACTCCCACAGCTACCTCAACTACAGCTCCTCACACCCCGCTTCCTGTAAGGACTCCATCCCATTCTCTCAGTT
This sequence comes from Carcharodon carcharias, assembly GCF_017639515.1. Classification (NCBI taxonomy): domain Eukaryota; kingdom Metazoa; phylum Chordata; class Chondrichthyes; order Lamniformes; family Lamnidae; genus Carcharodon; species Carcharodon carcharias. The sequence goes on from NC_054479.1 coordinate 140,393,126, forward strand.
CCTTCGCCTCCGTCGCATTTGTTCTGACGATGCTGCCTTCAAAAACAGTTCCTCTGACATGTCCTCCTTCTTCCTTAACCGAGGTTTTCCACCCACGGTCGTTGACAGGGCCCTCAACCGTGTCCAGCCCATCTCCTGCGCATCCTCCCTCACGCCTTCTCCTCCCTCCCAGAAACATGATCGGGTCCCCCTTGTCCTCACTTATCACCCCACCAGCCTCCGCATTCAAAGGGTCATCCTCCACCATTTTCACCAACTCCAGCATGATGCCCCCCCCCAAACACATCTTCCCTTCAGCCCCTCTGGTGGCATTCCATAGGGATCGTTCCCTCCGGGACACCCTGGTCCACTCCTCCTTCACCCCGTACTCCTCAACCCCCACCTACAGCACCTCCCCATGTATACACAAAAGATGCAACACCTGCCCCTTCACTTCCTCTCTCCTCACCATCCAAGGGTCCAAACACTCCTTTCAAGTGAAGCAGCATTTCACTTGCATTTCCCCCAACTTAGTCTACTGCATTTGTTGCTCCCAATGGGGTCTCCTCTACATTGGAGAGACCAAACGCAAACTGGGCGACCGCTTTGCAGAACACCTGCGGTCTGTCCTCAAGAATGACCCAAACCTCCCTGTCGCTTGCCATTTTAACACTCCACCCTGCTGTCTTGCCCACATGTCTGTCCTTGGCTTGCTGCATTGTTCCAGTGAAGCTCAACGCAAACTGGAGGAACAGCACCTCATCTTCTGACTAGGCACTTTACAGCTTTCCGGACTGAATATTGAATTCAACAACTTTAGATCTTGAACTCCCTCCTCCATCCCCACCCCATCTCTGTTTCTTCCCCCTCCCTTTTGTTTTTTCCAATAATTTATATAGATTTTTCTTTTCCCACCTATTTCCATTATTTTTAAATCTATACCTTTTATGTCCTTTTAGTCTTATTCCACCCCACCCCCACTAGAGCTGTACCTTGGTGTCCTGCCATCCATTCTTAATTAGCACATTCGTTTAGATAATATCACCAACTTCAACACCTCTTTGTTCTTTTGTCTGTGACATCTTTTGATTATCTGCTCCTATCACTGCTTGCTTGTCCCTACAACCACACTGCCCCCCCACTTCTCTCCCCCCACCCCCCACACACCCCCCCCCACCCCCACCTTAAACCAGCTTATATTTTACCCCTCTCCTAATTTTACTCAGTTCTGTTGTAGGGTCACGAGGACTCAAAACATCAACTTTTATCTTCTCCGCCAATGCTGCCAGACCTGCTAAGTTTTTCCAGGTAATTCTGTTTTTGGTTTGGATTGCCAGCATCCGCAGTTTTTTATTTTTATCTTTTAAGCTCTCAGAGCTGCCTTGGATGGAGTTCCACAGAAGGAAGAGGTGATATTTGAAGCTTTGCCAGCAGTATTGAAGGCAGACTTTTTCACTGTTGTACAGAACATCTGAGATGCAACTATAACAGATTCTGTATTGAGATGATCATGGAGATCTATCCTTTGGAGAGGGTACGGGGAGATTTACGAGGATGTTCCCAGGACTGGAAAATTGCAGCTATGAGGAAAGATTGGATCTTCAATGCTATTACATTAAATAGTACTTCAAAAGTACTTCATCAGTTGTAATGCACTCCAGTATGTCCTCAGGTTATGAAAGGCACTATATAAATGGAGGTCAAACAGGGATGGTAGCATTGTGGTGATTTTGTTGGACTAATAATCCAGACATTTGGACTACTTCTCTGGAGACATGAGTTCAAATCCCACCATGGCAGAGGGGGAATTTCAATTCAATGAATACATACATTTGCAATAAAAATGCTAGTCTCCTTAATAATGATCAATAAATTGCTGGATTGCTGTAAAGTCTCATCTGGCTCACTAATGCACTTTAGGGACAAAATCTGCTGTCCTGACATGGGCTGCTTTACACATGACTCCAGACCCACAGTCTTGTGGTTGATACCTGACAGTCCTCTGAAATGGTGTGGCGAGCCACTGAGTTGAATCACAACCATCACAGAAAAGTCAAATACTTTGGGTTTTCCCATACACGGACTGCAGCGGTTCAAGAAGGCAGCTCACCACCACCTTCTCAAGGGCAACTAGGGATGGACAATAAATGCTGGCCCAGCCAGCGATACCCACATCCCAAGAACAAATAAAAAAATGCATTTCTTTTTAGTCACTCTGGCTGCGTGATACAATGCCTTCCTGCTCATCAATCACTGACTGCAAATCAGACAACATTAATCCAGTGGTTTCTGGTTTGTCATGAACGGGTTTTGAGATAAACATTGATGAGAGTAACAAGCATTGTGTGTATTGCAGCATTCAGTAAGAAATTTGCAGAGGAGAGCAGAAATCACCTCCATAGTTTCAGTTGTATGTATTTTAAGCTAATCATTGTTCGAACTGGCAATTAGTAAGCTCAGTCAATTCATCTCCAGGGACAGCCAAACACATGGAAACCATCTCACTGCACCTGCTTTCAACAGAAACACATACATCTATACCTCCTGCACTATATATCAATCAATCATGTGCAGCTGTAGTCATTTCTCTGTCGTTTAATAAGTCAAGAGTATTTAATTTCCATCATGTGAACATATTCTCCACTTATCCCAACAGGGTCCCATTTATTCTCCCAGTGCTTGAATGTAGACTTAATCCCATGGAGTGGAGCTGGAGGTTTCAAAGACTCTGGTGAAAAATGTCCCTTTAACCTGCTTCCAATTACAACCACATGCATTCATGGCATTGATTCTGTATCTCCGACCCAATGACTACATGTTGGCTTCACCGCCATTTAAACCATTACAGGGAACGCAGCACATTCGCAAACCACTGCCAATATCCAGTCCAAAAATTGATTTGAATTTAAGAACTAACCTGGTCCTAACCTAACTTTATGATAATGAAAAGTAATTGGCGTCAAAAGAAAAGCAAAATAGTGGTTGGCGTCATGGGGTATGTGTATTTACGCAAATGATGGACGCAAGTATTCTGAAGAATCGAATAGACTGTACAATACAGAAACACTCGATCCAACTGGCCTATGCCAGTAAGTTTGCTAATGGCCGGGATTCTCCGGCCCAGTCACTGTGGGACTCGCTGCAGGAGATTCAGCAGCCCAGCCAAAAGTGACTTTTGGCAGAACCAGACTATCCCAATGGCGCGTGAGGTCAGGAAATCCTGCCCAATATCTTTTTGTAAACAGGGGTTTGTTTTATTAACGACAGTGATTTATTTATCACTTGTCTGGTGGCAGTGGGTACGTAGTACAATAGCATGAATGATGTAAGGTGGGCTATTGTAAGATTATGATCAGAGCAGGACAAAAGACTTCCCACAGCTTAATGCAAACAAAATCATAGGAAGTTTATGGCACAGAAAGAGGCCACTTGGCCCATCATGGCTGCCCTGGCCAAAACATGAGCCAACCAGCCTAACCCCATTTTCCAGCATTTTGTCCATCGCCCTGCAGACTACAGCACTTCATGTCCAGACACCTTCAAAATGAGCTGAGGGTTTCTGCCTCTACTACCCTTTCAGGCAGTGAGTTCCAGACACCTCCAACTCTCTGGGTGAAAAGATTTTCCCCTCTAATCCTTCTACCAATCACTTTAAATCTATGCCCCCTAGTCACTGAATGCTCTGCTAAGTTAAATAGGCCTTTCCCATCCACTCTATCCAGGACCCTCACAATCTTGTATGTCTCATCAAATTTCCTCTCAGCCTCCTCTGTTCCAAGGAGAACAACCCCACTCTATCCAACCTTTCATCGTAGCTGCAATTTTTCCAGCCCTGGAAACATCCTCATAAATCTCCCCTGCGGTCTCTCTAATGGATAGATCTCCAAGATCACCTCAATACAGAAGCTGTTATAGTTGCATCTCAGATGTTCTGTACAACAGTGAAAAAGTCTGCCTTCAATACTGCTGGCAAAGCTTCAAATATCACCTCTTCCTCCTGTGGAATTCCATCCAAGGCAGCTCTGAGAATCTATTGCCGGCTGCTCAAAAATGCTTACATAAAAGTAAAATACTGCAGATGCTGGAAATCTGAAATAAAAACAGAAAATGCTGGAAGTACTCAGCAACTTTTAGCTCTGAAGAAGAGTCACACGGACTCGAAACGGTAACTCTGGGCAGAATTTTGCTGTTGATGGGTGAGCTATGCACTCCCTGTGTGGGAGGGGGGATTCCCCAACTGTCAGAGTGCGATCTTTTGCGCGTGTGCTCGAAAGAGCACGCATCTCCCTGAGGCTAAGTGCAGCCTCAGGGAGATCGCTGACAGCATTCGAAACTTTAAAAATAGAAAAATAAAAAAAATTAGTAACATGTTCCCCCTCATGTGACAATGTCACACGAGATGGGACATGTTAATAAATATCACAGAAAATTTATTAGAGTTTTTTAAAACCGCCACAAAACCTCATTCCGCTGGTGGATGAGGTTTCATGTATTATCAGAAGCCCACTGGGGCTCCTGGCCTGCCTGCCAGTCTTAAAGTTGGACGGGCAGAACTTTTACTTGCCTTAATTATCCTGTCAATGGCCTCAATTGGCCATTGACAGGTCGGTAAGTGGACAGCTGATCTCGCTGTCCCCCCCCACCTTCCTGAATATTTAAATGGGGCAGGATGATTCTGCCCAACATTATCCCGTGTCGGCGAGCAGGCCCTGCCCCCAACTCGCCGACGGAAAAATTCTGCCCCCTGTCTTTCGCTCTACAGATGCTGTCAGACCTGCCGAGCTCTTCCAGTACTTTTTGTTTTTATTTACTCTAAAATGCTTTCTCAATGCCATCAGTTATTGCTGCCTTGGCTTGCAAATTTATGGTGCTTCCCAATACATGAACAATAAATTTCAAAGCTTTCTCTTCATGAACACAGCTTGTGCTTCTCTTAAATATTGATTCAAATAATTGGTTTACTTTATTTCATTTACCACGTACCTGCACAGGGGTTAACACTGGGAGCTCTGTGATCTGAACTGGAGGTGAACAATTTATTAGCGCTGGCTTGCCCTGGACAGTATAATTTCAGACATGCAACAAATCTTTAATAAAAACAAAAATTGCTGGAAAAACTCAGCAGGTTTGGGGGAGAGAGAAACAGAGTTAAAATATCTCAAGTTCATAAGGCACTTCTTAGGAGCTGTCAGACCTGCTAAGTTTTCCAGCATTTTTTGTTTTTATTTCAGATTTCCAGCATCCATCATAATTTGCCTTCATTCAGTAAATCTTCGTTGGTTATGTAACCCAGTTGTAACAGTCAGGTGATCCATTTCTGTTTAAAATAACGGAACTTAGTGCTATAATCTAGTTGTACCCTACACAATCGTGGTATTACTGTTAGATCTCTATTTTCACCATAATAACCTACTCAGAATTAGGTGCTAGCGCTTCTACTTTCTAACCACTGAATAGCAATTTTAGAATGGCGCAATGACAGGCTTTACTTGGAGTTTTAAGTTTCATGTTGAATCCAAACTGTCAGACTGTGTAGAAAATGCACTGGACCCTCGTCTTACTGTGGAAATGCTTAACTATCAGCAGCCTGGACATAAGGAGCACAGATGGCCTTAAAAAGCACTGATGTTACAACACGGTTAAACATGCCCTCTGGTTTTCTGGATGCATGTCTTAAAATATGTGAAAAATAAATTTAAAAAAAAGTTTTGCACCTCCCTAGGATTGTGATAGCCTCTTCCCTTTCTCCCTGTCTCTCATTGCCACTGATCTAGGATGGGCATGTAGCTCCTGAAAAAGCTGGTGGGTGGTCAATGTTCCTCTTTGCAATCTGCCAGTTGGCAAGTAAATGACATCTAACGTTTCAGTGCTGATAAATGAGCTTTATTAAAATTTATGGTGCAAATATATGAGTCAGGATGCAACAAAATACCGATTCATATTTTACAATGCACGCTACCAAAATGTCCCTAGATTGACTTATGATTAACATGGGCTTCCCTCACAGAAAACAGAAGTGCAGCTCTTTGTTGTAACCTGGCATTGCACCCTGGATTGATTGGTACCTGTGTGTGCGTATAGAGTGAATTGCCTCTTTCTGCAGCCAAGCCATTATTCTCTTCAGGAATAGGACTAACATCAAATGGACAAGCAGTGACCCAGGTTGAGACATGAAGCAATTTGCATTCCACTCTCTTGCCAAGGATTAGTGAATAGCAGAGCAAGAATGGAACGGCAAAATTAAGGCAGGGTTGCATGATAACATAGCATGCAGCCTGAATATAAGTCAAAACAAAAACAGCAACAGAAATACCTGGAAAAACTCAGCAGGCCTGGCAGCATCGGCGGAGAAGAGCACAGTTGACGTTTCGAGTCCTCATGACCCTTCAACAGAACTAAGTAAAAATAGGAAAGGGGTGAAATATAAGCTGGTTTAAGGGTGGGGGGGGTGGGTGGTTGTTGGGACAAGAAGCTAGTAATAGGTGGAGATAACCAAAAGATGTCACAGACAAAAGGACAAAGAGGTATTGAAGGTGGTTTTTCTTGTCCCAACAACACCCCCCCACCCCTTAAACCAGCTTATATTTCACCCCTTTCCTATTTTTACTTAGTTCTGTTGAAGGGTAATGAGGACTCGAAATGTCAATTGTGCTCTCCTCCACCGATGCTGCCAGACCAGCTGAGTTTTTCCAGGTATTTCTGTTTTTGTTTTGGATTTCCAGCATCCGCAGTTCTTTGCTCTCATCTCGGAATATTGTCAATACAGGACTGTATTTCATACACAGATTACAGTCCGTAACAAGTCTATGTTCAGCTGCTTCAGGATATTACATTAACTGATGAGGATCAGTCTAATTGGCACCTGTTTTCCACTTGAAAAGTTGGGCATAAATAAGTAAGCAAAAGCAAGCAGTCTTCATCACAACACTGTTCAGAATATTATTTTTCCGATATGCTCCTTACAAGTGTTGTTAAGTAATTTTCTGCTTATGAACTAATGAAATTTATATGGTTAATGTGTGCGTTGCCAGCTCATCGTCTGTGAATGTCTGCAAGGTTCCCCAGGGATTGCAACTTGACACGTGGACAACGTTAATACACTAAATTGCCTATGTGCATCTGTCATCACATTAATAATGTGCATATTGACCCCGCTCAACATCTAACAATGATTTTTGTCAGTCAGATTCATATTTTTACAGCATGTTTGTACTGATAGTGTGGGGTAGCTCTGTTGTACCTTTCATAGCCAGACACAGGTAACAAGAACTTATCAGAACACTACTGTTGGTCTCTGATCTCCTGACCTAGTAGCTTATTCCATTCTATTTGTGCAATGCTTTCATCCATTTTAACTTTTCTCTCTCTCTTTATTTTCCCTTTGTTCTTTTCCACACTTTTGGTTCTATGTTAAGATATTTATTTCTATTCCCGTCTTAGGTTTCCCTTAGCTCGCCACCCACTATGTTGTGACAAATTTGTTGTAGGATGTTGGTTACAGTTCAGTAGGTCTGAAGACGTCTTCATGGTTATACGTAAGTTAATTGTCAGCCTTTATTGACTCTTAGAACTATTTACAAATATAAAGTAAAGGATACAAGTTGGGAGCTGCTTCCATGCTTGCTGGTACACACGGCTCTGTCCAGCATTAGACTGGCCCTGGGTGCGGGTCATGTGCTCTCTTACATCACTGTGTCGGCAGTACTGTAGTCAGACTCACATTAGCCCTATATGTGCCAGACCCTTATACTGCACCTCCCCCAAGTCTTTATTCAATGTATTTTAAATGATTATAATTTACCTTATGTCTTACATTGTTATTACTCTCATACTTTACACTGTCATCACTACATTGTCGCAGCCCCATCTCGCCTCCTTCAAGTCCTTGAATTCAAAGGTTTAGGTGGTCTGGAGACCTCAGACACCTTCCATATCTCATTTGCTGTCAGAGGAGCAGTAGGCTCTGGTTCTTCTTGTAGGTTTGGAGTCCGTTCTGGCAGATGGGTATGATTCCATCCATTTCTTCCATTCTTTCGTGTTGAACTGCATTTGGTCAGTTCCCGCTGTTGCCGATTCGGTGGTTGCTACCCTGACTTGTTTCTTGCGGGCAGACAAACATAGTATTCGTCTCCTTGTCACTTCTTTCACTTCGCAGTTGTCATCTAGGTCATGGCAACGTATGTGGGAGTTTACGTTTCAAAAATGGAACACTCATTCACATTTGTTTCACAGTTTTACACAAATTTTTTAGTACTTTCTTTTTTTCCAGGTTGTTTTTCAAACTTATGAATCTTTTCATTCAGCTCAGCAGCTACTCAAGTAAGTTGAGTTGTCTTTGTTTCAGAGTTCCCTGTGGAACTCTCACATGAGTTTGACAACTTCACCTGGGCATTCAGTTCTGATGGGAATCTTTCTTCCATGGTCACTGACAGCCCCGTGGACACTTCCAATTCACTCATTAGGTCATCAGCCTGTTTCGTAGAATATCTCTGATCTGCTTTCAATGTCTGGATTTGTTCTTCCATACTGTGTATCTCAGCTTTCATGTTGTTCAGATTGGACTGAAGTTCAAGAGGTTCATCAGTTTTGGTTGTTAATTCTGCTTTCAAGCAACTGTTCTAATGCATCAGCAATTCTATCTCCTGTTCCTGGTCATTTTGCTCACTAGAGAATTCTGATGCTTGAAGTTCATCAAGTTTTAATCAAAAATCTATTTTTATTGAATTTGCTTCAACAAGTTTGTCAGTTATGCATTTCAAGTCCTCTTTCAAATGTTCTACTTCCTCTGTGTGACATTCCAATGTTCTCATCAGTTCTCAGTTTTTCTTTGCAAACTTATCTTTCTCATGTGAAAGTTGGTTCTCTGCGCTGATTTGTTTTTCTTTAGCAAAGCATCATTCCTCTGTGCTATCCTTCAAGCTCAGATTTGTTAATTGTTTCTGAGACTCTTCCTGCTCTTCTGTGAGAAGTTCTACTTGCTCTTGCCATTCTGGGTTCTTAATTTTCATCTCTTCATTTTATCTTTGGAAATGTAATACTTTCCCAAGTTTTCTTCCAAATACTCAACCATTACCTTCAGCTCTGTAGTCTCTTTCTTGTACCTCTTGACTTCCTCCTGGAATATAGAATATTTCTGAGCCTTCTCTGCCAGCTCTTTCAAGGCTGCAGCTTCTTTCAGTGTATTTTCTGCCTGCTGCCAGCGTTCTGGTTGAGTTTTCCCAACTTCCAACTCCATTTACCAACAATGGAACTCAGAGTTGTTATTTCTTCCTGACACCTTTATGACACCTCAGATCTCAAACAGTTTGGTTTTTTTGAAGACTTTAGTTTATCATCCTTTTTCAAAGATATATATTCAGCTTGTATTTTGTGTTTCAAATCATTCAATTCAGCTTTGAGGGGAATATTTTCCAACCTTATTTCGTTTTCCTTTTGCAGGGTTTGTGTATTTTGGACTTCATCAGATAGCTTTCCTTCATTCACAGTCAGCTGCTCAATCTGCATGCCACACATTGCTATTCAGGTAATGTGTCAGGGTTTCCAAAAAGCTATATTTTTGGGACTTCAATCTCTGGTGCCCTGGCGTGGCTTGCTTGGGTAATTTATTTTTTCTCTTTTGTAACTTTACTGGGTGTTTTCTATCCTCTTTTTAAGCTCTGTGCACTCTACAACTTGAAGATTAAGATATTCATCAAAGGTTTTTAATATTTCATCAAAGCTGGCTGAGGATTCATCAATGCACTGCTTTAGGATTACTTCATTCACAAGTTCACCAAACCAATATAAAAAGGTATTAATCTGGACTTTTTCTGACTTTATACTTAGACCTGATGTACTCCAGTAGTTTAGAAATTCTCTCCTCCAGGACACCCAATTTTCTGTCAGGCTTGGCCCTTTGATAAGTCTAAGATAAGTCTGGATAAGTGGAACTCTGATCCATGGTTACTTTTTTAAAGTGTAAATCCTGCTCTAAGAGTTTTCTAAATTCAAGATGCCGTGGCCGTTCACATGGAGACTAAAGGATATCCCGCACTTGCCAATTTTGGCAGGCTCTGCTACAATGGTGATCACGTTCAGCTTGGAAAAAATGGTTTTCAACAATGGCTGGCCGGATCAACTACCCGCTGAGTTCTTTTGCTTAGCGTTTTACTTTACAGTCAAATTCTGGTTTTTCACTTTCTGTCAGCTGATCTAGTAGTTGCAATTCTCCTGCATTAGTTAATTAATTAATCTTTCAGTTTTAAAGTGAGCTTGGATGCCACGTGTTCAGGTCCCGATTTGGGGATTGTGTTTTAACAACAGGTTTTTTTCAAACTGCGCTCCTACATCTGAATTATTTAAAGATTTCTCTGGGCTTGCTGTAGCCTGGGGTTTTAAAATATTGAGTCAACCTTGCTAGGCCTGCTGACTCTGAGCTCTGGGATTAGAAGCTGGATTTCCAAAAGGCATTCAATGGAATCACCTGCTGCAGTGAGGAATTTTAAATTCCTGCCTTCAGCTTCCAAGCCTTTCTTTGATCTTTTATCTGCTGATTTTCCCTCTGTGCCTCTGCTTCTGGAACTTCTTGTGAGGTCAGACTTCTGAATTTTTTCTTTCAGTCTTGCAGCATTTTAGTTTTTCTCTGCATTTTCTGTGAGGTTTTGGGCTTTTCCACAAGCTGCCACCATGTTATAGGGTGTTTGTTACAGTTCAGTAGGTCTGAAGAAGCCTTCATAGTCATACATAGGTTAACTGTAAGTCCTTATTGACTCTTAGAACTATTTACAAATATACAGTAAAGGATGCAAACTAGGAGCTGTCTCCATGCTTGCTTTTACACACAGCTCTGTCCAACGCTAGACTGACCTTGGATGTGGGTCATGTGCTCTCTTACTTCATTGTGGAGGCAGTTCTGTAATTAGTTCCACATTAACCCTACACATGCCATGTTATACTACAACATTGTGTCCTCCAAAAGGGAAACGAGGACAATCTGACAGCAACAACTGTCATTCTAAAACAAAATACTGCAGATGCTGTAAATCTGAAACAAAAATGGAGAATGCCGGGAATACTCAGCAGGTCTGACAGCATCTGAGGAGAGAGAAACAGAGTTAATGGCCTGAAATGTTAACTCTGTTTCTCTCTCCACCGATGCTGTGTGACCTGCTGAGCATTTCCAGTATTTCCTGTTTCTATTACAACTATCCACAGTTCCCTTTTATGATTGACCAGTAAGTGGTATCCATCTGGGTTGTTTTCTCGAGGGAGAGAGAGAGAGACATTGCTCTGCAGTCACCGTGACCTGATCAGGAAGTTGGAAAACTCAGTGAATTAGAAAAAAATAAGATTAAGTTCACTGAAGCAGATGCGACATCAAGACTCCTTGGGAGAACTCCACCACCCGAGTGAATGACCTAATGAACTTTAATGCTTTTGCTTTGTACCTTCAATGTAATTTGCTTCAAGGTCCCTCAATGTTTCAGAAAGTTCTTCTGAAATAAGTTCAAGATCCCTTGGGAAATTGATAAATGAGAGAAAGAAGCAAAACATAAACAGCCTCTTAAAAAATAAGCTTTAAAAGAATTGGAGACTCAGGATTAATGAGTGCACCAGTCAATCTGCTAAACCCTCCAAGTGGTAATTTTAAGCTGTCACTGTGAGGGATCCAGCTGTTCGGTTGCTTCACACCAGGCCTCTGACAGACATCTTCTAATGAATTCATTGAGCCTATGCCCTACAGCTTACACTCCCTGGACGTCACTATGCTGTAAAGGAGATCTTTAACCCTGCAGCCTCCAGCAAACAAGCAAGACAAAAGGCCTAATGTTTGAGTCAAGCAATCCATTAGACCACATTGGTTGACCCTGAGTTGTTAGGGGGGAGTTTTAACATTTGCTGCTCCACGCATTAGGATCTGCACCTAGTGACTCTGAGGGTGACCTTTGTCTCAAAAATTTCATGTCAGGATGCTTTCAGGCTGCTCCAGGAAACATTGTTTGCATATCGCAGTCAGTAGGTCTGTGAGTGCATCAAGTAGGTGACAAAAGTGCATTTATCAGTGTGCATGACTACACCTCATTCCCAATTGACAGAAACAGTCAGGAGAGATTCTTGAGATGGGCAGTGATGGCTGGTTTCCCCAGGGCAGAGATTTTCGCTTGGCGGCACACACCTGACCTGCTCGAGCGTGAAAAGATGTGCGTGGATGTCGGCCGAATGTGCCAACGTCAATGTGCAGTCACGCAATAGTTCGGTTGGTGGGCACGCACCCGAGTCGGAATCGCGCCCACCAACAATTAAAAGGCCTATTAAGGCCATTAAATAATCAATTAACTGAAATGTTTCACTGCAGGCAAAAAGGCCAAGCGGCCTTTGCATTTTTTTGGAAACCTCATCCAATAAATGCCCACCTAGCCAGTGACTCCCACATCCCATGACAGAGTCACATGAGGGCACATGTTTTATTACATTTTTATTTTCTTTATTTTCTTTTTTAAACAACGCTTCATCTACCTGAGGCAACTCCATGCCTCAGGGAGACTATGAAGCACTCATTCGCTGAGTGCTGCTTCTTTGCGTTTCACGCTGGGTGGTCCTTAGTTGGCTTGCCAGCGTGAAATCGCGGACCGGTCAGCTTCTCGCTCGCCCCCGTCTGCCAAGGGCAAGATTCTGCCCCTGGAGCCTAGGGTGCTATCGAGTGCACTTGTGTTGCAATCAGGGAACCCATGATTAGCCAGGGGTAGTTGTTAATTGCAAGGGGTACCAATCTATCAGTGACCAGCTAATATGTGATCACACTAAGAAAACCATCCAGGTCTGTGCCCGATGCCAGGCAGCGTCCAGAAGTTTAACATGCCCCTACTTTTGACCAAGGAATGAATGTCAGATGATTTTTGTCTTGAGGCATTGGACACCCCTGTTAACCTGGCTCATGACACCCCTTCAAAACCTGACAACAACTGGACAGTTTGGATATAACCAGAATTGAGTTTACACTAGGGCTAAAGCAAAGGTCTAGATGCTTTGATATATCTTGAACTCCTTGCAATATGCACAGAGAGAATCCCTTGCACACTTGCGGCCTACTGCACCCTCCACAATGCAGAGGAGATTACAATCAGAAGAAACAGACGGACAGGACAAATCTTCATCTGACAGGGAATGTACAGCTGAGAGGAAGGACAGCAACATCAGAACTTGCAGACAGAGTGAAACAAGGAATTAATTAATTGCGCCACAATTCAGTTGAATTTTTCAGTTGCCTGTCCTGATATCTGAAGCCACAACCCTCAGCTCTCACAGCCCTGGAAATCCCAGTCGACATTCTCTTAATCCTCCGTCCTCCAATCCTCAAATTATCCTGACATTTTAGCATCATGATGTCCTGAAAATGACATAAACTGCTCTACAAACACAGTGCAGACTAAAATATAGGAACATAGGGCTTCAGAGTGAGAGTAGGCCATTCTTCCCTTCGAGCCTGCTTTGCCATTCAATAAGAGGTCATGGCTGACCTGGTTGTGGTCTCAATTCCACTTTTCAGTCTGCCCCCCCATAAAAGAGCCAAAAATAATGGCGATTTTAAGCTGCTACCAATTTGCTTCAGATAATGAATCAAGCCAACCTGGAACTCCCTCCCTAACAGCACTGTGGGTGTACCTACATCACATGGGCCAGAGTTTTATGTCCCATGGGCGGGCATGTGTACCCGACTCGTCCAGCCACGAAATAGCACGAGATGACATTGGGCAATATCCGCAATATCAGAATTCTGAAAGGCCTGGATAGAGTGGACCTGGGGAAGATGTTTCCATTAGTAGGAGAGACTAGGACCTGAGGGCACAGCCTCAGAGTAAAGGGAAGACCTTTTAGAATGGAGATGAGGAGAAACTTCTTTAGCCAGAGAGTGGTGAATCTATGGAATTCATTGCCACAGAAGGCTGTGGAGGCCAGGTCATTGAGTGTATTTAAGACCGAGATAGATAGGTTCTTGATTGGTAAGGGGATCAAAGATTACGTGGAGAAGGCAGGAGAATGGGGTTGAGAAACTTATCAGCCATGATTGAATGGCGGAGCAGACTCGATGGGCTGAATGGCCTAATTTCTGCTCCTATGTCTTATGGTCTTATCTCACGTGGCAGTCAGAAGCTTGCCCACTGAAAATTAAGCGGGCGATTAAACCCATTAAGGAGGCAACTGAAAGCGATTTTTCGTGGCCCATTCCACATTGACGATTGGCGGACAGGCCATTCGACCAGGAGGCCTTTACACTTTTTGCTCAAACCTCAACTCAGGGCCGGATGCTATCTCCATGGGGACTGTTTTTTTATGAGGTTATGCTTTCAGGCGCTTGATTGTGCTACGTGGACATATTTGCAGCATTTTCTGTTTTGTTGATTATTCTATAGGGGTCTGCAGCTTCCTGGGGCAGCTGTCTGCCTTCAGGGAGCTCAATGGAAGCGCACACCCACGCGCCAGCGGGGACGTAGGTGCCTGCCTCTTCCCACCCCCACTGGCAGTGCTGAGCCTTTCTCAGCGCCTGGTTCACACCGGCTGGCCGTTAATTGGGGGCCCATTTCCATCCACCCCGGGCCTGTCGATTTTGCGTGTCCGGCGAGCGGAAAATTCAGGCCGTGGACTGCAGCGGTTCAAGAAGGCGGCTCACCATCACCTTCTCAAGGGCAATTAGGGATGGGCAATAAATGCCCACCTGGCCAGTGATTCCCACACCCCGTGAACAAATACAAAAATAGGTATCAACCAAGAATGACAATTTACAAAAGAGGGTTTACACGCCCCATCACTTCTATGCCATTCTGTCCCCTGGTTTCAGCAGAGCAGGTCAGAGCCTGGATCATGGTAGGGTCCTTAAGGTGATCTCGGCCAGCGTGCTCCAGGAGCTCAAGTTTGTGAGGGCACGGTTTCAGACTACACTCTGGCACAGCCGGTTTTCTGGTCCCATAGCTGGTATTTGTTGAGTGGAAGGCAAGAGAATAGGCTCCCACCCTGCCTGTCCTGTGGCACCCCCATTACTCGAATGGGCCAGCAGCTTATTACTTCCACTGATGAGCTGGCCTGCAGGAGACAAGTAGCGCCTTGACAGCCCCAGCCCATATAGTCCACAAGGGAAGAAGCAAGTTGCTAGGAGAATGGAAAGTAAATTGAGTGAGAAGTAACTGCGAATTCGGAAAGGAGCTCACGAGAGGAGTTGCAGGTTGTGTAATTAAGAGCAGATGAGAAGGCACTGTTAATGAAAACAGTTAAGGCAGCAAGTGACAGGTGAGCATGTTAGGAGTGACAATGTGCAGGGGTGCAGTTATATCTCTGTAATTGGTAGTGAGGGAAGTGATGCAGGAGTGGTGACTGCTCAGAATGTTAGAGAGGGGGAAGAGGTGCTGTGACAAGTTGCAATGCAAAAATTGGGAAATAGAGTGGGTGTAATCACCTTTGCTGTCCCTGTGAGGTCATTAAATCTCATGCGGCATTATGTCCAGGTTCATAGGTGGTGCTCCTGATGCTGACCTGATCTGCCGCCTCCAGCCAACTTTCTTAGCCAAATTGTTGAACATCTTCTTTCCACATTGTAAGTAAAGCACATCCCTCCTGACACAAACATCTTCCACTTTCCTCTCCTTATTGCCATCTGAAAGTTCCAGCAGATCCATAATTTGAAGTTGTCAAACCCTTGCAAGAGAATGAATGCCAACTCTCTTAAAGATAAAGGAAAGTGGGGCAGTGACAGAAATGTGAGAGGAGGACCCTGGGTCAGGCAGTCAGCAGCACCTAGAGGGGAGTGTGAGAGGAGGACCCTGGGACAGGCAGTCAGCAGCACCTAGAGGAGAGAGTGAGAGGAGGGCCCTGTGACAGGCAGTCAGCAGCACCTAGAGGACAGTGTGAGAGGAGGACCCTGGGTCAGGCAGTCAGCAGCACACAGAGGAGAGTGGGAGTTTACCTGTGAGGGAGCGAAGTGGCTGTATAAAGAGTGAAGCAGAGTTTACCTGTGAGGGAGCAGAGCAGCTGTATAGAGGGTGATAGAGGGCGAAGAAGAGTTTATCTGTGAGGGAGCAGAGCAGCTGTATAGAGGGTGATAGAGGGCGAAGAAGAGTTTATCTGTGAGGGAGCGGAGCAGCTGTATAGAGGGTAATAGAGGGTGAAGCAGGGTTTACCTGTGATGGAGCCGATTCTCCCCCAGACATTTGGCGGTGCAGGAATTCAAAATGAGTGATGTCAGGACAAAGGAGAGAGCTGATTGGTAGGTAGTGGGTAAGTTGTTTTTTTCCCATTTTAAAGTGACATTACAGAAGGTAGGAGTCTCAGCATTTGCTTTTTTTTTAAGAAAAACTAAATAGTTTCCTATTTGGCTTAAATTTAAGTAAATAGCATTTTGATTAAAAACAAACAAAAAGTTTGGCAAAGGAGCTCAGTCCCTTGTGTTGTACGACCTGCAGTATGTGGGAATTCTTAGACGTTCTTGGCAGTCTGAATGACCACATCTGCAGGAAGTGCCAAGAGCTTGACCAGCTTGAGCAACAGGTTTCAGAGCTTAAGCGTCAGCTGGAGACACAGCGGAGCATCCGCGAGGCTGAGGGTTACATGGATAACACATTTTTGGATGTGGTCACTCCGCAGCTTCAGGAAGCGCAGTCAGAGGGGGAATGGGTGACCTCAGAAAAAGGGAGATTGTCAGGAAAGCCCCCGAGTGCATCTCACTCAAGAACCTTTTCTCTGTGTTGGAAAATGATGAGGGTGAAGGTTCCTCTGGAGGGTGCAGCCAGAGCCAAGTTCATGGCACTGTGGGTGACTCAGCTGCACAAGGTGGGGGAGGAGTAAGGGTGCAAGAGCAATACCGGTAGGAGACTCAATAGTGAGGGGTGCAGACAAGCACTTCTGCGTGACTCCAGGATGGTATATTGCCTCCCTGGTGCCAGGGTCAAGGATGTCACTGAATGGCTACAGGTCATTCTGAAGAGGGAGGGTGCACGGTCAGAGGTTTTGATTCACATTGGTACCAACGACATAGGTAGGAAGAGGGGTGAGGTCCTGCAACAAGAATTTAGGGAGCTAGGTAGCAGATTGAAAAGCAGGCCCTCAAATGTTGTAATCTCTGGATTACTCCCTGTGCCACGTGCTAGCGAGTATAGGAATAGGAGGATAGAGAGGATGGATGTATGGCTGAAGAGATGGTGCGGGAGGGAGGGCTTTAGTTTCCTGGGTCACTGGGTCCATTTCTGGTGAAGGTGGGACCTGTACAAGTCGGACGGGTTGCTGCTGAACTGGAACAGGACAAACATCCTTGCAGGGAGGTTTGCTAGTGCTGTTGTGAGGAGTTTAAATTAATTTGGCAGGGGGCTGGTATATAGAGTGGAGGTACAGTAGAGAGTGATGCACAGCCAAATATAGAAGATAAACTAACTCAGTCTGGAAGGCAGAGCAAATATAGACCTGTTAAGGCACAAGGGAATAATGAAAGGCTGGGTTGTATCTATTTTAACGCAAAGAGTCTGACAACTAAGATTAACACATGGGAAAATGATATTGTTGCTATCATAGAGACATGGTTAAGGGAAGGGCAGGACTGGCAGCTCAATATTCCAGGGTATGGAATCTTCAGGCATGACAAGGGGGTGGTATAAAAGAGGAGGTAGCATTGCACTACTGATCAAGGGGTAAATTACTGCAGTAAAGAGGGATGGTATCTTAGAAGGTTCCTCAAATGAGGCCATAACGGTAAAACTTAAAAACAAAAAGAGGGCAATCACTTTCCTGGGAGTGTACTATAGGCAAACAGTCAGGGGGAGATAGAGGAGCAGATATATAGGAAAATCTCAGAGGAGTGTAAAAATAATAGGGTAATAACAGTAGGGGATTTCAACTTCCCCAATATTAACTGGGATAGTCTTGGTATGAAAGGCTTAGAGGGGGCGGAATTCTTATAATGCATCCAGGGGAGGTTTTTGACCCAGCACATAGAAAGTCCTACAAGAGAAGGGGCAGTACTGGACCTAATCTTAGGGAGTGAAGCCGGGCAAGTGGTAGAAGTGTGGGAAGCATTTCGGAGATGGTGGCCATAACTCATAAAGCAGTTATGGAAAAGGACAAAGATGGACTGGAAATAAAGGTCCTGAATTGGGGGAAGGCTGATTTCAATATGATAATACAGGACCTGGCCAAAGTGGACTGGGAGCAGCTACTTGTAAGAAAGTCTACATCAGAGCAGTGGGAGTCATTCAAAAAGGAGTTCAGGGTCAACATGTTCCCGTAAAGGTGACAAGTCCAACAAGTCCAGGGAACCCTGGATGTCAGGGGATATAGAGGATTGGATAAGGAGAAAAAAAAGAGGCTCATGGCAGATAGAGAGGGCTGAAAACAGCGGAAGCCCTAGACGAGTATAAAAAGTGTAGGAGGTACTTAAAAAATAATTAGGAGAGCGAAGAGGGGGCATGAAAAAGCATTGGCGGGCAAGATAAAGGAAAATCCCAAGACATTTTATAAATATATTAAGGGCAAGAGGATAACCAGGGAAAGAGTAGGGCCCATTAGGGACCAACGTGGCAATCTGTACGTGGAGCCAGCGGACGTAGGTGAGGTTTTAAATGATTACCTTTCAACTGTGTTCACTATGGAGAAGGACGATGTGGGTGTAGAAATCAGGGAGGGGGACTGTGATATACTTGAACAAATTAGCATTGAAAGGGAGGAAGTATTAGCGGTTTTAGCGGACTTAAAAGTGGATAAATCCCTAGATGCAGATGAGATGTATCCCAGGCTGCTGTGCGAGGCAAGGCAGAAGATTGCAGGAGCTCTGACACTAATTTTCAAATCCTCTCTGGCCACAGGAGAGGTGCCAGAGGACTGGAGGACAGCAAATGTAGTACCATTATTCAAAAGGTGTAGTAGGGATAAAGCAGATAATTACAGGTCAGGGAGTCTAACGTCATTGGTAGGGAAACTATTGGAAAAATTTCTGAGGGACAGGATTAATCTCCACTTAGAGAGGCAGGGATTAATCAGCGATAGTCAGCATGGCTTTGTCAGTTGGAGATCATGTCTAACAAATTTGATTGAATTTTCTGAGGCGGTGAATAGTTGTGTAGATGAGGGTAGTGCAGTTGATGTAGTATACATGGACTTCAATAAGGCTTTTGACAAGGTCCCACAAGGGAGAATGGTCAAGAAGGTAAGAGCCCATGGGATCCAAGGCAATTTGGCAAATTAGATCCAAAATTGGCTTAGTAGCAGGAGGCAGAGGGTGATGATTGACCACTGTTTTTGCAATTGGAAGCCCGTGACAAGTGATGTACCACAGGGATCAGTGCTGGGGCCCTTGCAGTTTGCACTGTACATTAATAATTTAGATGTGAATATAGGAGGTATGATCAGTAAGTTTGCAGATGACATGAAAATTGGTGGTGTCATAAATAATAAGGAGAAAAGCTTTAGATTACAGGAGGATATAGATGGGCTGGTAAGATGGGCAGAGCAGTGGCAAATGGAATTTAATCCTGAGAAATGTGAGGTGATGCATTTTGGGAGGACTAACACGGCATGAGAATACACAATGAATGGTAGGACCCCAGGAAGTACAGAAGATCAGAGGGACCTTGGTGTACATGCCCATAGGTCCCTGAAGGCAGCAGCACAGGTAGATAAGGTGGTTAAGAAGGCATATGATATATTTGCCTGTATTAGCCGAGGCATAGAATATAAGAGCTGTTGGAGCTGTATAAAACGCTAGCTGGAGTACTGTGTGCAGTTCTGGTCGCCACACTATAGGAAGGGTGTGATTGCACTGGAGAGGGTGCAGAGGAGATTCACCAGAATGTTGCCTGGGCTGGAGCATTTCGGCTCTGAAGAGATACTGGATAGGCTGGGGTTGTTTTCTTTAGAGCAGAGAAGGCTGATGGGGGACCTGATAGAAGTATATAAAATTATGAGGGGCAGAGATAGGGTAGATAGGAAGAAACTTTTCCCCTTAGCAGAGGTGTCAATAACCAGTGGGCCTAGATTTAAGGTGAGTTGCAGAAGGTTTAGAGAGGATTTGAGGAAAAGATTTTTCACCTGGGGTGAATCTGGAACACACTGCCTGAGGAGGGTGGTAGAGACAGGAGCCCTCACAACATTTAAGAAGTATTTAGATGAGCACTTGAAATGCCATAACATACAGGGCTACAGGCCAAGTGCTGGAAAATGGGATTAGAGTAGATAGGGGGCTTGATGGCCGGCACGGACACGATGGGCTGAAGGGCCTGTTTCTGTGCTGTATAACTCCGTGAGTCTATTACTTCCTGCCTGTGATCTGATTATTTAAGATATTATTTCAGATATACTTCATCTCGGTGCTTTGTACAGATTGTAAGGAATTTCTCTGCAATATTTTGGGTCCTCCCAACTTTATGCAGTTTCAAACAAAAGAAAGTGCTATCCACATATCCCTATCCTTCATGGTGAGCACTTTAGAAGCCAATATCTCAATAATCTGGGACCATTTCATGCAATATCTAACCAGAACCACAAAAATTAATCAAACAAGCAGGAAAGGAAAAAGCAACATTTTACCAATTGTATAGTGGAAAAATGCAACATCTGTTTGTTAATAAATGACTCATGTTTGTAATTTTTCTAAATACCGAGGTAAGATTTCACTTTAAAAAATTCCACCAATAACCAAGGTATTCTTCAATGGTGGGGTTTCCAACCCAACATAGAAAAGCGTTGGGGAACACACCTCAGCCGATATCGGCCACCTCGCAGCACTTAATGGCTCTCACTCGTGAGGAAGACCCACCTCAGAGAGCTGCCAGCCAATCTGATTCCCTAATCCCACCAGCGCCACTGGGGCTAGTGGCCACGGCTGGAACTACACCTAGTTCCATGAGTCTATGTGCCAGGAGGCCAGGACAAAGGTAAGTATCAGGGCCTCAAAGTGAGGACCAGATGGGAAGGAGGGGGCCATGTTGCAAAGGCCAGGGGGGAGGTAGCACTTGGGGGAGGGGTTGGGGGTTGGGCAGCGTGTCTTTTGGGGTGGGGGGGACCTGATCAGGAAAGTGGGCCAGCAAAGGAAATGTCCCCCCACTTCCCGCCTGTGGTCTGAGTTGGCTGACCGACCTGCCCCATCCCTGACCTCCTCCTACTGGACTCCAAATTGGGGCCGCACAGGAAAGGGCTTCGACTGGGGCCAGGGCAGGTGGGTAGGCCCTGTCCAATCCTCCATAAAACTTCTGACTGATTGGGGGGAGGGTGGGTAGTCAGCGAGGAGGAGACCTGGTGAATTGTACGGACTGCCCCTCTCTTCAAACCTGCCAGTGGGGGCCTGTAAAATCCTGTCCCCCATCTGCCGTGTCATGTGGATGTAAAATATCCCATTGCACAATTTCAAATTACATTTCAAACATTTGCCCCTCAATCAACATCATTAAAAAAGCAAATCATCTGAGTTATGACCTACTGACTGTTTGTGGGATTTTGATATATGCAAATTTAAGGTCCATTTCCTACATTGCAACACTGACTGCACATCAGAAGATTTCATTGGCTGTAGAGCATTTAGGGATGTCCTGGCATTGTGTAAGTGGCTTTTGAAATGCAATTTTTTTAAATAAAAATAATCATTTAATTGACTGCTTGTCAAGGAAGAGGACTTACGGAGAGTTTTTAGAAACTTCCTTGGTGACCCGGGCACTGATCTACAAAAATAGTGAATTACATTATTGAAATAACATAAACCTGGCCAGTTGGCATCTGCATCTCCTAATCAACGTAGCTCAAACAAATTGGGTTTCATCCAGAGCGATGATCACACATTACATTATAAGTCAAAGAATGCACATGTAAACAGGAGCAGTCATGCAATGGGTGCGTTTTAATTTCAATGCCTCCGTTATCCTACATGGAAGCTTATTTCACTCTCCTACAGTGTTAGAATGCCAGACTGACTTGGAAGCCATGGTCAGAGTCTTTCTATCAGCTTGATTTGTGGGGTTAAAGGAAGTTGTCTCAGTCTTCCTTGATTCATGGAGTCAGGATAAGGACCGTGACCTATTCTGTTCAGTATATCTTCTGCCAGATTGACAAACCAGTGTTACTCATGTAGAAAAGTTGACCATCCCACCCACCCAATAGAGATGTATATTTAAATGTAAGGGCCTTTGTGGGAGAGATGAAAAGATTATGAGGTGGTGAATGCGGTGGTGATGAATGTTTTCAAAAGGAAATTAGAAACGCACTTGAGGGAAAAAACATTTGCAGGCGTAGAGGAGGGAAATAGGATTTACTGGATGGCCCCACAGAGAGCTGACATGGACTTAATGGGCTTCCTTCTGCACAGTAATGACTCTATGACTAATATTCTACATCATTCTTTGTATTGATGGTCTATGATACAGTGATTACCACCTGTTCGGATTTAAGCTATTAACCATATAGTAATGAGAACAATTGTTAGTGCTGCTGAACTTGATATTGGAGGTAAGTTGCCTTGAGAAATGACAGAAGCTTTGTAGCCAAAGCACTCTCTCAAGCAACTAATCGTCCGATGGCAGGTGTAATATTCTTTAAGTTCAAGGGGATTTTATCAGCACAAATCTTCAGGGACAGAAAAAAAAGGTAATTGACCTTAATGGCAAAAGATTAGATGGAAGCTGAAGTATATAATATCTGACAGGAATTCCAGCTAGATTTTTATCAGAAAATCCCTGTTACAAAGGGCCTTTTCTGTGCATGATTTCATGTGGTGCTTCTGAACAAGGCGCCCTGCTACTCTCTAGGCTTCCAGACAAACAACTTACTGTGTTTATAAGAACCTCTCCTGCCATTTCAAGTAAAATTGATCTCCTGTTCCTTAGTACTGTACTAAATCATCTTGGTTTCACATAGTCCTAATATTTCAGGATCGACATGTTACAGTGATTTATTCTTCTCCTGCACTCTAGAGCTATTTTATTTCTCATAGATAAAGCTGTACAAAGATTGGGTTTGGGAGGTTAAGACATTTTTAGTAACACCAGGCACAGTACATGAAATAAAAGAGAAAGAAAATTGAACAAAATTAAGGACTGAAGTGGCAAAATCAGGCTTTGGGGAAATTAATTTAACAACATGTAAGTTCAGACCAAAGAAAAACAAAAGAAGTGAGCATGAGATCAGAGTAAGAAAGATAAGCTCCAGGAAAGCAGACAAAATAGACAAACGGAAGGTTAAACTTCCATTTTCAGTTCTGATTATAGACAACATTTTAGCTTTCCACGAAGCTTTAAGGTTTAATCATAGTTACAAGCATTGTGTAGCCCCTTCGACTTGTATTAGTTACATTTACAGACCCTTAACTGACCGCTGTCCACCACAAACACTTTCAGAGCATTGGTTAATGTAATTTTCCCACATTCCTGGCTATTTGTTAGCTTTGCAGCTTCTGGTACATTAAGTAAATACGAAAGCCTACCCCTTGATTAAGTAATGAGCAGGTTGTTCAAGCTGTTTGCAACATAAAGTTAGGCATTGATGGAGGCAATGAAATAGTTGATCATTGTACATTTTTTAGAATGATTCATGCTTTTCTCTCATTTACATATGTTAAGCATTTTTATCAATATTGCCATGGACAGAATGCTTTCATACTGTCATAGTCAGTATGTTTGGTATGGAAAGAGGCGTGCGTATTCCAATTAAATAATTCAGCAGCTTTCTTGAAGGATTTGATGATTTAAAGTTGAAGTGAGGATCTACTCAAGCTAAGGGTTCACAAAAGGTTGCAAGGATTCTAGCAGTGGAATGTCTAGGAGGTTGGTTCTCAGGTGAACTTTGAAACTGGAACATGTTGGTTACTTTGGCTGCTTGATGACCTGCAGTTAGTTTCAGAGCCTGGTTCTCAGGCTGGCTGATGACTGATGGTTCTGATGATCTGCTGGGTCCTGGGGGGTAATAAGGGTGCAGTCCCTGAAACCAGCTTCGATCACATGACTGCTGGGTTAACATTACTGAGGCCCACTTAGTCTATTTTGGATAGGGGAGGCCATGGTGATACAAAAGGAAGTTGATAGTGGCCATTGAGTTTCAATCTTCCCTTTTGTCCAGTATAAAACAAGGAGACAGGCAGTCTGGAAACTCCATTATCTTTAGGAGTTGGCCTATTCTTAAACAAAGAGATGTGTGAATTCCATAAACGGCTGTGAGGTATCCTCACCTATATCCATATTTAATTAGGTATTCACCAGAGACTTGATACTGTCTGAAACACAAATGCCCAAAGTCACATGATTTACAGCCGCCAACTTAACAGCTTGTTTGTGGCCAATTTTTAAAAGTATTGACTGCAAATTCATAATATGTCATGCCTGAACTAGGCATGGCAATATATATCAATACCTTATTCTGATTTGCTGTAAGTTCTTTAACATAGCTGACAATTAATAAATAGGTACAGGATTGGTGTTATGCCAAAGTCAGTTATAAAGACTCTTAATGCAAAATCAATATACTGTGTATACTGGAAATTTGAAATAAGAGCAGAAAATGCTTGAAACACTCAGCAGATCTGGCAGTATCTATAGAGAGAGAAATAGAGTTAACCTTTGTGACCTGTAACTTGGAAAAGTTAGGAATGTAATCAGTTTTGAGTGAAGTGAAAGGGGAGAGGGCAGGAAGAAGAATAAAAAGGAAGGACTGTGATAGTAACTTGGAGTAAGATATTGATATATATTGCCATACCCAGTCCAGGAATGGCATATTATTAATTTTCAGTCAATACTTTTAAAAATTGGACATGTTAAGTTTTTAAGTTGGCTGCTGCAAATCAAGTGACTTTTGACATTTGTACTTCAGACAGTATCAAGTCTCCAATGAATACCGAATTAAATATGGACACAGGTAAGGATATCTCACAAACATTTGGGGAATTTGCACGTCTCATTGTTTAAGGATGGGCCAACACCTAAAGGTGATGATGGTGAAGAGGTGAAAGGACAGGAGGTTTCCTGGTACAGGGCCAAATGGAGTAGTAATGGGGCACATAAGATCTTTTGTTACTTGTCCCACCTCAGGCCAAACATCAAATCATACAGAATTCAGATATTAGTGGAATTTGTTCGAAAGGCATCTCCAAGAGTCCCTCAGAGATAGCGTAGCAATATTTCCCCAACAAATCTCAACATTTTCCCCTGCATTTGCCAGATTGCCTTACCTTGATAGGAATCTTGATGTGTAACAATAGCAAGCTGTATGTTCACTCATAACAGAATTTAGATGCAACCTTATCCACAAAACATCATCATTGCATGTCCTACTCTATCAATATGTCTCATTACTAATGTGCATATGTTGAAAGATTTTCCCTGATGTAATCATTCACTATTTAACACAATTTTTTTCATTATGCCTATGCTTTTCCATACAACCTCATACAAAATATTCACTATTGGATAGTGTAGATCGTCAATCTTCTTCCGATAGTTGAGGTTATACTTCAGAGAATGATCAGGTTATGAAAAATGTGTGTTGTTACTTCTTTGTTGAGGCATTTTATTTGGAACAGGAGGCAGCTTGACATGCTTTAGATACATCCAGTACCTGACCTGGGAGCGTCAAACTAGAAAGGATTTCCATTTTTCAACTGTGTCACCTTGTTAAGTATGTATAGACGCTAATTAACTACTGCAACCTTCCAGCCACACTGAATTGCACAACATCAGAGGAACCTGATTCTAATAGAACTACAGCTACTTCAGTGGCTGACAAAAACCTTATGGCAATTTCATTTAATCACATCTGTGGAAATGACCTTAGGGTGTGTTGCAAATCACGCAGATAAATGCGTTGCAATTTAAACCCAACTGCCTGAAACATAACTGAAGTGGAAAGTATAGACTGCCTCGCAGTAACAACAAAAACAACCATTTATATTTATATGGTGCCTTTAACGTTATGAAACATCCCAAGGCGCTTCACAGGCACATTATAAATCAAAGTATGACACCTAACCACATAAGGAGGCATTAGGCCAGATGAGCAAGAGCTTGATCAAAGAGGTGGGTTTTAAGGAGAGTCTGAGAGGAGGAAAGCGCAGAGGCAGAGAGGTGTAGAGAGGGAATTCCAGACCATGGGGCCCTGGCCACTGAAAGCAAAGCCACCAGTGATGAAGGAATTATAACTGGAAATGCACTAGAAGCCAGAATTAGAGGAGCACAGAAAGAATTGGGGGACTGGAGGAGACTAAAGAGATAGGGAGGGGCAAGATTTAGAAGGATTTGAAAACATGGATGAGAGATTTTAAATCAAGATGTTGACTGACCAGAAGCCAATGTAGGTCAGCGAGCACAGGGGGTTTTGGAGGAACAGGACCTGCTGCAAGTTAAGACATGGGCAGCAGAGTTTTGGATGACCTCAATTTTAAGAATGTGGGAGGCCAGCAGGAGTACATTGGAATAGTCAAGTCTAGAGATAACGAAGGCATTGATGAGGAAGGAATGGACAAATAAATATTTGTATAAAGGTTTTGCAGAATGACATTGGAACTTGCAACACTTGCTCTGTTCATGCAGCTGGCATTTTAAAAAGTGACATCCGACTCATTATGGCATCATCCTGATATTTGTGGAGTCCAGTACTGGCCAGTGCTCTGTGTGTGTATGATGGTGACTAGGCCTTTCTGTTGAGTTGTGTTTTACAGCGTTGTCTGTATCTTGTGAATTCCTGGCAATGGCTGAAAGACCTCAGACGGGGGCCTTTCCACATTTAGCCACTGCTCCAATGATCAGCATTGATCAGCACACAGTCCTGCAATGTGCCAGTCTGCAATACTCAGTCGTGGACAACTCTTTGCACTGGAAGATCAGCAAGTTTTGGGCCGGGGTTGTCGACTAGATAAATTCCTGTGCACTGCTTCAAGGTAAGTCAAACAGCAGCACAAGGGGATGGGACAAGTGAAATGCCTATTTTTGTAAGGATGCCTTCATGTGGAAAGCAGTTACTACTCCTCAACCCCCTCCTATGGCACCACCCCATGCCCACGCAAAAGATGCAACACCTGCTCCTTCACTTCCTCTCTCCTCACCGTCCAAGGGCCCAAACACTCCTTTCAAGTGAAGCAGCATTTAACTTGCATTTACCCCAACTTAGTCTACTGCATTCGTTGCTCCCAATGTGGTCTCCTCTACATTGGAGAGACCAAACGTAAACTGGGCGACCGCTTTGCAGAACACCTGCGGTCTGTCCGCAAGAATGACCCAAACCTCCCTGTCGCTTGCCATTTTAACACTCCACCCTGCTGTCTTGCCCACATGTCTGTCCTTTGCTTGCTGCATTGTTCCAGTGAAGCCCAAAGCAAACTGGAAGAACAACACCTCATCTTCCAACTAGGCACTTTACAGCCATCCGGACTGAATATTGAATTCAACAACTTTAGGTCTTGAGCTCCCTCCCCCATCCCCACCCCCTTTCTGTTTCCCCCTTCCTTTTTTTTCCCAATAAATTATATAGATTTTTCTTTTCCCACCTATTTCCATTATTTTTAAATATTTTAAAATCTTTTATGCTCTCCCCACCCCCACTAGAGCTATACCTTGAGTGCCCTACCATCCATTCTTAATTAGCACATTCGTTTAGATAATATCACCAACTTTAACACCTATGTGTTCTTTTGTTCTATTGTCGTTGACATCTTTTGATGATCTGCTTCTATCACTGCTTGTTTGTCCCTACAACCACACCAACCCCCTCCACTTCTCTCTCTCTCTCTCTCTCTCCGCGACCCCCCCCCCCTCCCCCCTCCACCCACACACCTTAAACCAGCTTATATTTCAACTCTTTCTTGGACTCGAACTCAAGTTCTGTCGAAGGGTCTTGAGGACTCGAAACGTCAACTCTTTTCTTCTCCGCCGATGCTGCCAGACCTGCTGAGTTTTTCCAGGTAATTCTGTTTTTGTTTTACATTTCACATGATGTTCAGGTAGGGCAATGGAGGCAAAGTCTGGGGCCCAAGCAAAAAAATACAGTTAAATGAAGCAATGACGGAAGAACTAAGATTAGACAAATGGGCTTCCTCATTTATATTCATCTAATGAAGAAATGCAAAGTGCTGATCAATAAGATTTAGGGAAAATCTAATT
Source organism: Carcharodon carcharias (assembly GCF_017639515.1). Lineage (NCBI taxonomy): Eukaryota > Metazoa > Chordata > Chondrichthyes > Lamniformes > Lamnidae > Carcharodon > Carcharodon carcharias. The sequence goes on from NC_054479.1 coordinate 140,421,184, forward strand.
AGTGCTTTGTAGATAATAAATTACCAATAGCTGAAAGCAAGCCAAGAGCATACAGCAGCGTACATTTAACAACATTAAATTACTTTCCCTCAAAAAATACAAAGACACTCGGGTGGAATTTATTTACTGCTTTTCTGTCTATTTGGTCCATGTGGTTTTCTTACTTTCACACACACTCCTTTTCAGGTTCATTGCTCTTGGAATTACAAGTTGCCTTCGTTCAAATTCTAAATTTTCCTTATTTCTCTTTCTCTCTCTCCTCACACATTTTATGTCACCCAGTCATCAATATGTCTAGCTTGTGTGTCTTGCACTGATGTAAAGCAGCGAACACTCGGCCAGCTCAACTGACATTTGCAAGCAGTTGTACGTGTAATAAGAGGATTCCAATTAAATTCCCTCACTCGTGTTTTTAAACTATTATCAAAAGGGGTTTTATTTGCTTAACCTCACCCCTCACCCCTACAGAGAGGTCAGACGTTTGGGAGGGTCTGCACTGTAAACCGCCTTCATATAGGGGCAAACGCAATTTGAGGACAAACTGGATGAAATAAAACATTAGATGGAAACTAAATTTATATTGTTACTAAACACAAAATGTCATTATAAAACATTAATCGTTACTGAACTGATGATGTCCTGCCAGCTCAATTATTAAGTTACTGTCTGTAGTTGTTATGAAGACATAATGAATTAGACAATTGGGTGTTTCTCGCAGTTTTGGTATGTCCTTATCCAAACAGACACCAATTCCCAGTTGCTCCTGTGCTCGCTGATTTACTTTGATTCCCGTTCCAGCGACACCTCAATTTTAAAATTCTCTTCCACAGTTTCAAATCTCTCTATGGCCTCACCCCACCCCCTTCCAGCCTGCAACTCTCCAAGGCATCTGCATTCCCCTCATTCTGGCCTCTTGCATATCCATAAGGGGAAAGCCATTTGGGACTGAGATGGACTGAGGAGAAATTTCTTCACTCAGAGGGTGGTGAATCTCTGGAATCCTCTACCCCAGAGGCCTGTGGAAGCTCAACCATTGAGCAAGTTCAAGACAGAGATTGATACATTTCTAGATACTAATGACGTCAAGGGATATGGGGATAGTGGGGATAATGAGGTAGACGATCGACCATGATCTAGTTGACTGGCAGAGTAGGCTTGAGGGGCTGAATGGCCTACTCCTGCTCCTATGTTTCTATCTTCCTGTCCCCAATTTTAATTGCTCCACCATTGCAGGCTCTGCCTGCAGCTGCCAAGGCCCTCAGTTCTGGAATCTGTTCCCCAAACCTCCACCTTCCTACCTCTCATTCTTCCTTTAAGGCATCCCTTAAAACCTTCATCTGTGACCAAGCTTTTGGCCACCTGTTCTAATTTCGCCTTTTGTGGTTAGGTGTCAAATTTTGTTTAATATCGCCCCTGTGGGATGTTAAAGGCGCTATATGAATCCAAGTTGTTGCTGTGGGAAAAAATGCTATATTTTGACTGTTGCCAGTCTCAAATAAAGGGCAGAGTTTTTCCGTTGGCAAGTTTGGGGGCGGGGCCTGCTAATCTACCCCATTTAAATATTCAGGAAGGCGGGGGGACAGCGCAATCAGTTGTCCACCCACCGACCTGTCAATGGCCAATTGAGGCCATTGACAGGGTAATTAACCCAATTAAAGGACCTGCCCGTCCAACCTTAAGGCTGGTGGAAAGGCCAGGAGCTCCGGCGGGCTTCTGATAATACATGAAACCTCATCCACCAGCCGGATGAGGTTTCATGTCTGTTTTAAAAAAGTTTAATAAAGTTTTTGTCATATTTATTAACAGGTCCCATCTCATGTGACATTGTCACATGAGGGGGACAGGTTAATAATTTTTTTTATTTTTCTATTTTTGAAGTTTCAAACACTGTCAGCGCTCTCCCTGAGACAGCACTTAGTCTCTCGCATTTAGCGAATCCCCCCCCCACCCCCACACAGCCCGCACAGGGAGCGCATAGCGATTCCCATCGGGCAGCCTGCTGGGTGGGCCTTAATTGGTCTGCCCACTCAAAATGGCGGCGGGGCCTGTTTCGGTGGCAGTGATCGGCTACCCACATCATCGAGGGCTAAATTCTGCCCAAAGAGTCAAACACAACCAGAGGACAAGAACTTTACAGCAATACTTTTTAAAATCTCCAATAAAGAGAGAAATGGATGCTTGGTAAGGAAGCCAAACAGGGCTGTACCGTAGTTTTGATTTGAACCTGAATTGTTCTGCATTCACCGATAGAATCAGGACAGGAATTGAGCAGGGATCATTCTGAATGGCATGAATTATTGAACCAGCACAATTTTAAAATTTGGAATTTGTACCACCTATAAAATCACTTTGACTAATAAATAAAGTAGAAGATCACATGTGGTGAGCATGTTTGTTGTAATTAGATGCTAATGAATTTACATGGCTGCTGGAAAAAGGAATCAGGTTATATTTTTTAAAACATGGTTGGCACTAAAGTCACCTTTTGGGAATTCTGTGCCACTTTTCACATCTGCTATCACAGAATCACAGAATTATTACAGCGCACAAGGAGGCCATTCGGCCCATCATGTCTGCACCAGCTCTTCAAATGAGCAACACACCTAAGGCATTTAACGTTTTCCTCTTGAATGCCTCAGCTTTAAGAGCTTCTATAGGGTGCGTATGGCACAGGTTAGATGCAGGTGAAGCTTCATCTACTGTCCCTCTTACAAAACCTCAGTCTTAACATAGTCAGTCATTTACCTTCAGGCTGGTAACTTCCCTTCTATACTGGTTTAACAAAAGCCAAACGCCTCAGTTAGTATTTCAAGATCAATTGACGATTGGCTTCTGACTAGTAATTAATTCAATCAATGATGAATTAACCTTCTCGGGTCCAGATCTGTATAATAAATTCAATCCCTTCAGTTTCTAATTGAATTAAGTTAGTACAACATCAAATAAATTGCCCTAATTCCTGCGTGGAAGAAATAAACATGGTCCCCGCTTAGGAGTTTATTTTCTATCTAAGTTTTCACCACTTCCATCTCTTTATGTGGCTGCTCTTACAGTGATACGTTGGACACCTTCGTCTTGCACAGTTGCATTGTTCTATAATTGGTGCAGTTAAGTTTGAGTTGGACGGCTTTCCCTCTACATCATTCAGCTCTGTTTTCTGTGTCCTTCTTTTGAACTTGATACTCTATTTAGAAATCATGAACTGGTCCAACACGGAAACAGCTCTGCTGGCCAATCAAACCATTTTCCCATTGAATGCAATCCACACTCTGCTGCTCGCTCTGCACCATTTACTGTTTTTTTTTCATTCAAGTAAAAAGTTAAAAGAATCCGTGGGCTGTTTCAACTATATTCCTTGGGGCTATACTTGCATGCATGGCAATTTTGCAGCCACCAACCTTTGTCTGGGTGCACAATGTTCATTCCTTAAAGTGGGTTCTGCGTACTTCCTAATGTTGGCTGCTGCCACACAGCTCCACACGCCATGTATAAGACCATAAGACATAGGAGCAGAAATTAGGCCATTCGGCCCATCGAGTCTGCTCCGCCATTCAATCATGGCTGATAAGTTTCTCAACCCCATTCTCCCGACTTCTCCCTGTAACCTTTGATCCCGTTACCAATCAAGAACCTATCTATCTTGGTCTTAAATACACTCAATGCCCTGGCCTCCGCAGCCTTCTGTGGCAATGAATTCCATAGATTCACCACTCTCTGGCTAAAGAAGTTTCTCCTCATCTCTGTTCTAAAAGGTCTTCCCTTTACTCTGAGGCTGTGCCCTCGGGTCCTAGTCTCTCCCACTAATGGAAACATCTTCCCCCACGTCCACTCTATCCAGGCCTTTCAGTATTCTGTAAGTTTCAATCAGATCCCCCCACCTCATCCTTCTAAACTCCAGGGGGTGGGGGGAGTTGGGGGGGGGTGGTCACAATATGGCAAGAAGGCCAAAAATTGGTTGTACACCGTCGTGAAACCAGTTTCCAATTGTATGCTCCATTCGCCATGTCAGGAACCTAATTTCAATACCTTAGCATCGATTTATAAGCCCTGCTCGCCGGAATAATCCCTCCACGTCAAATTTACCGCCCATGTCAGCGTTACCTCAGAACAGCGAGCTTCACTGCTGCCTCTAAAAAGGCTTGCACCTCACCTGAACTTCGAGGGGAACTCAGAAGTGAGTGCGCACAACCTTGCGCAGCGCTCACGAGCATCGCCCGTAGGACATCGCAGGCAAGTCGCTTTTTCCCCGGCTGGCTTTCAGTGTGGTGCTGGGGCGAGGACTCCAGTGTGGGTTAGGCCAGGGCTTGGGGTGGAGGGCAAGGCAGCACAGACTGAAAGAAGTGTACAAGCATATGCCAGGGATGGGGGGAGGGTGGGGAAGCGCGGGTGGTGATGAGAGAAGTAGCCAGGCACTTGGATGAGCTCCCCAAAAGTGAGCATTCTTCCACACTAACCTAATAAGATAAGAGCCCATGGTGTTGGGGGTAGTTTGTTAGCATGGATAGAGGATTGGCTAACTAATAGATGACAGATAGTTGGGATAAAGGGGCATTTTCAGGATGGCAGCCTGTAACTAGTGGAATGCCACAGGGATCAGTGCTGGGGCCACAATTATTTACAATATATATTAATGACTTAGGTGAGGGAAGTAAATGTACTATCACCAAGTCTGCGGATGACACAAAAATAGATGGGAAGGCCAGTGGCAAGGATGATACTAAGAGTCTACAGAGGGATATAGACAGGTTTAGTGTGTAGGCAAAATCGTGGCAGATGGAATATAATGTGGGAAAATGTGAGGTTATGCACTTTGGCAGGAAGAATAGATTAACTAAATATTATTTAAATGGAGAAAGACTGCAGAAAGCTACAGCACCGATGGATTTGGAGGTCCTCATGCATGAATCCCAAAAAGCTAACACACAAATTCAACAGGTAATAGGGAAGGCAAATAGAATGTTGGCCTTTACTTCAAAGGGAATGGAGCATAAAAATAGGGAAGTCTTGCTAAAACTATATAAGGCACTAGTTAGACCACACCTAGAATACTGTGAACAGTTTTGGTCCCCTTATCTAAGGAAAGATGTACTGGCATTGGAGGCAGTCCAGAGAAGGTTCACTAGGTTGATCCCGGGTATGGAGGGATTTTCTTATGAGGACAGGTTGAGTAGGTTGGGCCTGTACTGGTTGGAGTTTAGAAGAATGAGAGGTGACCTTATTGAGACATATAAGATTATTGGGGGGTTGACATGGTAGATGCTGAGAGGTTGTTTCCCCTTGTGGGAGAGTCTAGGACCAGAGGGCATAATCTCAGAGTAAGGGGCTGCCCTTTAAAACAGAGATGAGGAATTTCTTCCCTCAGAAGGTAGTCAATCTGTGGAATTCTTTACCGCAGAGGGCTGTAGAGGCTGGGTCGTTAAGTATATTCATGGCTGAGAGAGACAGATTTTTAATCAGTAAGGGAATCAAGGGTTATGGGAAAAGGCAGGGAAGTGGAGTTGAGGATTATCAGATCAGCCATGATCTCATTGAATGGCGGAGCAGACTCGATGGGACGAATGGCCTATTTCTGCTCCTACGTCTTATGTCCTTATGGTCACAGCTGGGACAGTTCAGCTGCAGCTCCATTGACATGGCTGGAGTCAGGCCTCTGAAGCTTTTCCACCCACTCAAGCAACACAAAACATGAAAGCCCAACCAAATGCTCCAGAACTTTTCTCCCCTTGGGCACAGACTGCAAATTAATGAGCATTTTAGGGGGTAGCAGAACAATTGGCTGACTGGGCAAGTTGTCCAATCCCCTTGCGAAAGGTGGACATGGTGCAGTTGCTAGTGAAGGTGCTCAGAGCCCCTTGCAATGTCTTTATTAAGGTTTGGACCAGTCTCCCCCATGGTTCAAGTTAACAGAGCAGCCTTGCAGTGTGTGTTAGGAGAATGTCTGCCTGAGCTGTGACCACAGCATGCAGCCCAATGGGCAAAGCTGCTGCCAATCGGTCAGGTGGAGTGGGGCAGAGGTGGATGGTTTCGGACAGCCATGAAGCACACTACACACTGGCCATCCAAGTGGTGGCCAGCACTCTCCTGCATGCGTGAAAGGGCCTTCAGAATTAACCAAGAGAGGTTCTCAGTGCTCCCATGTGTCTCTCTCTTTTACCCTGCAGGAGGAGAACATCAGGATCATGGAGCCTGGTGATTTAGCGATGTGCCTCATGCCTTACAGGAAGCAGAGAAGAAGAAGAATAGGTGGTGAAGGTGCCTGGTTCGGCGAAGGTAGGGGCATCTCCCTCTAGATGAAGGGGCAGCCCTAATAATCTCTAGGTTCCAGAAGGATAATTGACGATATGCAGGGAGGCCACTCCATAGATCTTCATATTGCCCCTGTGAATGTCTGACTCCTGTCTGGCTGAGGGCAGCTCACTTGCGCTCTGCAATCAGGGTCATATCCTGGAGACGCAGCCATGAAACTTGAAATGCACCTGATCCTTTGTCCATCTTCAGCACCTGACCCCTTCAGGAGCACACCATCACCGGTCACAGATGCTGAAGAGATGGGGGCAGCCCCACCTCAAAGGCGCTGGGAGCACACAGAGAGAATGACGGAACTCTGTGACGCCTGCCCACGACATTCTGGCAGCAATGACAAGCCCCATCGAGGTGCAGGCATCACTAATGTGTCCAGGGAGTGTGAAGCTGGAACATCACTTTGGTCTGAAGGTTACACGAAGCACAGGGAAGAGGACCTGCCTTTATCTTGTGCAGGAACCAAGGTTTCACATCTGAGTGACACAAACACCGCTCATCATAATAAGGAGCCATAGGCAGGAAGATATTCTTGGGAGTTTATTTACAATAGTGAACATTATGTACAAGTGATTAACACCCGTGCCCAGGCTGTGCAACTACATCTCCTTAACTTTCCTAACACTGCCGCTATGTTTTGGTGCTCCCCGGACATCCACAGCGGAGGCGGAGGCAGCCTGCTGACTGCCTGTGGTGACCTTGTCGGGCATTTTCTGGAGGGCGGAGACTTGGAGGGCCCCAGTCTGCTTTCGGGGTCCTGCTGTGGCCGAGCTGCACCTTCCCCAAACTGTGGAGCTAGAGCTCCTGGGGTCACAGGAAGATGGGATTCGGATGGGCCGGGCACTCCCGGAGTCCTTAGGTGGATGGCCCTGGGGTGCACACCTGCTGATCCTCCTCCCTATGGGTGCCCAAGGCCCCCTGGCTGACTCCTTGAGGAGAAGGGGAAACTGGAGTGAGACTCTTCCAGTGTGCCTTGCAATCTGAGGAGTGCAGCGGACATCCCTTCCTGACATTCCTGAGCTTGCCTTTGCAGCTCCAGCAACTGAGGTATGACCGAGTCCAGAGGCTCCTCATCTGACTTGGACTCAACAGGTTTCTGGCCTCCAGCAGTCCTCCAAAGGCCAGAAACATGGGAAGTCCTTGCCTCCATCAGCTGTGGATCAGACAGTGCGATGGGTTCACTAGATTGTGACTCCCAAGACTACTCTAGAACTAGGTCCTCACCGAGGTGTCTGTCTCTGCGCCGGTGGAGGGTGTGGGTGAGTGCTGTGATGGGTCTTCAATTAGAGTGTCATCAGATTCTTTTTCGGAGGTGTCTTTGGGTCTTGGGTCATGAACCTGGCTCATGGACCCTCTTGGCTGCTTCTCAGATGAGCCTGCGAAAGCAAGGGGAGATAATTGGTGCATAGCAAGGGACTGCGGAACAGGGGGACTCACTCTCAGCATGGTTGTCTGATGGATATTGCACTGCTGAATCATCACTTGGTTGAACACCGCCGAGCTCACCATCAGCAGAGGGACAGTCCACATCATCACCGGCCAGCTGGATGACTCTATTTCCAAACTTTGTGAGGATCCTAATGTCGGGCAGTCCTCCACCAGTCTGCAGCCTCTCCCTTTTGTTGTGTGCCAGCTTGTCCTGCATGAATACAGATGGAACGAGTGTGAGAAGGGCACCTGCCAGGTCAGACAAGAAGGATGCCTGGCATGTGTGGGTGGTGAGTGGTGCCATGGACGGGATGAGGACAATGAAGTTGTGTGTGAGAGAATGAATGGTGATGTCCTTGAACTGGCAGTGACTGAGATCCCTATGGATGTGTGATAGGTTTGTGAGTGTGTGAATTGCGAGTGATGAGAAGAGTGACTTACCCTGGAAGACCGTAGGAGATCATTCGTCTTCTTTGGCACTGGTTGGTTGACCTCTTTTGCCGGACGTTGGTGCTGACCACTGCTGCTACCACCTCTCATCCTGGATTGGCGACCTCACTTGCTGGTCTTTGCCCAGAGCTGGGGTAGAGAACTTCATGGTGGGCCTCCACTGCATCTAGTAGGCGCCCAAAGGAGGAGCCGCTAAATGTGGGGGAGCATGTTTTCTCCCTTCAGCAGCCATGACTTTCCAACAGCTTCTGAACCACTAGCATGCTAGCTCTGTGAAGCGACAAATATTAAGTGTGGCATCTGGATTACTGAAGGCCTGAGGTGGTGGTGGGGCAGGCGAATCAGAGGCCACCCTGAAAGCAATCCGGTGTGTTTCCCGGGAATGGGACAACATGGCGCAAAAACCCACCATTGCAACCGGCGGGTAACCTGCCCACTACCACACTCAGTGCAAACCTGGGTCAATTCTACTCTTTAAATTCAATTAACTCCATAAAACCTGGAATAAAAGATTAGCATCAGATTGTCATAAGAACCCCAATGGAAGGTCTCAGACCTGAAACATTAGGTTCCATTTCTTTCTCCACACATGCTCCGAGACCAACTGAGCATTTCCAGCATTTTTTGTCTTTATGTTAAAAAAACCCATCTGGTTCATTAATATCCTTCAGGGAAGGAAATCTGTCGCCTTTACCCTGTCTGGCCTTTATGTGACTCCAGACCCACAGAGATGTTGTTTACTCTTAACCTCTGAAATGTCCTAACTACGCTACTCAGCTCTTTCGAGGGCTGTTAGAGATGGGCAATAAATGCTGGCCTTCCTACCCAGTGACACCCACATCCCATGAATGAATAAGAGACAACATATTTCCTTAACGCTTTGCAGTATCCCCCTCCATGCTATTCATCAGCTCTTGAAGTCCAGCAGACAAATATATTTTGTGTTGAGTACCTGCCCACTTTTCATTCTAGCTTATCCTCCTCTTGTAATTATTGAGTTTTATTTGCCTATGGTCACTCATCCTCTTGTGCTTATATTTTCACTTTGTTTATCTCTCTCCCTCTCTCTCTCTCTCTCTCTCTCAATGATTTTTCTTACGTTTCTCACTTCATGTTTAATATTTCAACCCCCTACCAACACACCACACTGCACCTTAATCATAAAGGGCAAATTCATTCCACAATTACATAGAGAACATTCAGCCTTTCATGCACCATGATGTTAGATATGTGGTTCTATTCAACATCGATCAAAAATGATATACAAGCAAATACACTCATCTCGTGAAGCTATTAATGTATATAATCTAATTGGAAAATATTTCTCTTTTAAAATAGAGGTTTAGTCTGCGGGTGCGTTTTAATTGGATTAAAGTCAGCTAGTCTGGGTGCTTTGATATGTACTAGTTTTGAGATGTAAACAGAGAGGTAGTGTGCATTTGCATTTTTTGTATAGAGCCTTCAATAAGTGGGATAAAAACTACTTAGTTAGCAGGTACCAAGCAATATTTTTATATCATTAATAAAATTGGTACTATGAAAGGGGTTTTATTGTTAAAAGGTAGAGTTCAAAGTGGCTGGTGATGCAATGAGAATTTACTCCCAATGGGCTGTGCTAGGTATAACTTAAGCAGTTTTGTGTGTAGAGCAGAGGCAATGTGAGATCAACAGCAGTTGTAGGTCTCCAACTGTCTCCACAGGAACCAAAGTGAAAAGAACCTCATTTTGAATTTGTAAGGTGAAAATGCTTTGCTTGGTGTCTGGTTAAGTCTATGGGTTGCTGTTGGCTTAATGGAGATTAGCTTGAGAATTTGTTGAAAGTTATGATCGTAGTAATTTATAGCCATGCGTATATATTTAACTTGGGTAAAGTAATAAAAAGTTTCAGTTAGCTTAATATAAAACCTCTCAATAATTGGCAGTATGATTCCTGAATTTAGAATTGCATCTCAAATGTAACACTTAAAATTATAGGTTATGACAGTTGTTTAAAGTTTCCCTTTGGGATTTTTTAAAAAATAACTCAGCTCTACCAACTGCTCGGTCATCACACTACCCTCTGAAATAAAAACAGAAAAAGCTGGAAATACTCAGCAGATCTGGCAGCGTCTGTGGGAGAGAAACAGAGTTAAAGTTTCAAGTCAAATATGACTTCTTTAGACTTTTTCAATAATAAACAAAAGCATTTTATAGTGTCAAAGAAGCATTTCTACCTTAAATCCATCTATGCCTTTCCACCGGCTGCTGACTAACTTTCCACTGGTTAGTTAACAAGTGCCAAAATAATAAATCTCCACTGATCCTTCTAACCAGTCACACATTAATACAGAAATATGCATTAAAGAATGTTATTTATTCCCTCTTACTAATATAAACTCATTTGTTCCCTTCTCTAATGCGTTGAACATAATCCGCCCTGGTACTATATTGATGCATGGATTATTGGTCCAGCTTTTTAAAAAAAATCCTTGAGCCAAGTCTTTTTCTCTAAATAAGCCAATTAAATTCTTAGGTTGTTTCTACATTATTGGTATTTAGTTTGAAAACTGTAGCAATAAATTATGGATTGCTGTAATGTTCTTTACGAGCTACACATGGTATCTCTTACAAAGCAGATCGAACAGACATTAACCCAACTCAATAACAATGGTCATAAGTATTATGATACTATTATTGCTTAAATTTCACATATGTGTTTATAGAAGTTTGTGGTGCATTCCAGGCTAAAGACTAAAATTTGGAATGCATTTATACTTAAACCAAATTCATTCACTGGAAGGAAAAGACTGGTAAGTCTATAGAGCGCCATCAAAATAATCAGTAAGGGCAGAGTTTTTCACTGAGCGGGTGGGTGTGCGCCCGACTCGCTTGAGCATAACGTAGCGCGCGATGACTTCAGGTGAGCATCCCGATGTGGCTGTGTACTTGAGCTATATTTCGGTTGGCGCGTGTGCGCGTGAGTCTAAGCCGTGCCCACCATCAATTATGAGGCCAGTTAAGGCCGTTAAAAAGGCTACTAAGCTGGATTTTACGTTGCCTGTGTGATTTTGTGCTTGTTGCACGGGCAAAATAGGCAGGCATGCAGCCGAAAATTTGCTAAACCTCATCCAAGGATGGGGTAAAAAGGGTCAGCAGCATTGCCAGTGTCAATAGTGAGATGTTTTGGAGATAGTTTGCTGCTGGTTGCTTATTTGTACTTGGCAGCTTCATCTCTATTCGGGGCTTCACCAAGGCCCCCAGAGGATTCAGACCATGTGGACCCTTCCAGGTATCCTGGTAATGGGGATTGTGGTCTCCGCGGGTGGCACCTCCTCTAGGGAGGAAGAGAGGTGCAGAAGGGAGAGGAGGCAGGTGTCCCTATGCAGCTTCTATGGGAGGGACCTGTGGGAGGAGAGGTGCAGGCACAAGAGGCGCAGGGTCAGCAGGAAGTTCAAGGCAGAAGGGGCTGCAGAAGTCGCCACTATCCTGCTGCCAGTGTTTACAGGCAGTGATGCAGCTACCTCAATATGTCTGAGGTGCAATGCCGAAGGAGGCTCCGCCTCTCCAGGGAGACCGTGACCTCCATTTATCCGATGATTGGGCCTGAGGTCAGCTCCGACTGTGTGGGTGGACGCCTCATGCCAGTGGCTCTGAAGGTTACAACGGCCCTCAATTTCTATACCTCCAGCTCTTTCCAGGGTCAGTGGGGGATCTTTGTGGAGTCTCCCAATCAGCTGTCCACAGTTGTGTGTGGCTGGTGACAGAAGCGGTGTTCAGGTGGGTACTGACCTTAATTTTTTACAGTACAGAGGAGACCAGTCAGGCTGAGTGAGCCAGAGGCTTTGCAGTGATTGCTGGCTTCCCCCGCGTCCAGGGTGCTATAGACTGTACACATGTGGCCATCAAGGCACCAGCAGGTCAGGCGGGTGCCTTCGTCAACAGGAAGGGCTTCCACTCCATGAACGTGCAGATAGTGTGTGATCACAGGATGCAGGTTCTACAAGTCTGTGCAAGATACCCAGGCAGCTCCCATGATGCTTACATCCTGAGACCTCCAAGGTGCCGAGGCTTTTCAGTGCTCCAGCCCGGCTGGATATCTGGCTGCTGGGTGACAAGGGCTACCCCTTGAAAAGGTGGCTTATGACGCCTCTCCACCAGAGGAAAAGCAGCGTTATAGTAGGAGTCATGCCTCCACAAGGGCAGTGAGAGAGAGAGAACCATAGGTGTTCTCAAGTTGTGCTTCTGACACCTGGACTGTTCAGGGGATGCACTACAATATCCCCAGAGCGGGTGTCACTGATAGTGGCTGCATGCTGTGCTCTCCACAATCTGGCACTGGCAAGGGGGGACCCACTGCAGGAAGAGGATCTTCCAGCTCCACAGGCCACAGAGGGTGAATCCAGTGGTGAGTCAGAAGAGGAGCACAGTGAGGAGAATGCTGAGGGCGTGGAGACAGCCCTCGGTAACCTGCAGGGAGGCAAGAATGCCCTGATCCAACACTCCTTCAGCCAGGCTACAAAAGATCTGCTTCCACCTCATGCCAGAGCAGCCTCCTCCATCCTGGGTGTCTGAAATGACCTTTTCATTTGAATCCAAAGTCCACTCAGTGCCTGTGCAATAAAGTATCCAGCCACTCACGTCCAGCGTTACAGACTGGCGTACTTTGTACCGGAAAAAGAAAAGGTGAAACATACTCAGGCCATCAGAACCAAAGCAAATTTAATGTTATTGTCACATTGAAAGCATTATGACATGACCATTACTGGTGTTGATGTCCACACCAGTAGATATATAAAACAAACATAAATTAACAGAAAATCACCCATGAACTGTCCCTCTTGTGCTCGTGGTGCCTTTAACTTACATTTGCAAGTACTACGTCCCTAGTGTCCCCCATTTACTGGCACCGATATTGGAGACAGCTGCTGACTCTGCTGTCTTGTCAGCCTTGATGATCTTGGTGGTCGTCCTCTGGCCAGTGGAGCCTGTGCTGGCCCCATCTGGGAGGGAGCGGCCAATGCCACAGCTGGCATCTCCCCAGTCGCTGCAGCCTCATCAGATGCGATGGTCACTGGCGGAGGGGTGGAGGAGTTGCTACCATCACCCAGAGCGCCCTGAGAGGAGCCCACAGAGACAACAAGCAGCTCATGCACCAATGTGAGGTCGCCCTGGGCTTCCCTGCTCACCATTGATGGATGGGCACCTAGCTGGGATACTGGGTGCCTCATCCATCTCGCACACTGACACTGACCACCTGAGGTCATCACCTGTGTGAGGGCTGCAGGTCCGAGCGCAACCCCAGAAACCCCTGATTCTGTCCCTAGAGGAGCATCTCCATGAGAGACACCACTCTCTCAATGAAGGAGGCAGTGCACTCATCCATGAGGGTCAAAGCAATGCTCATGTTCCACATGGACCCTCCACAACAGAGACCATGACACACAGACCCTCATGGATCTCTGCCAGATCCTCCCACACATCCCACTGGACATCCAGCTCCTGCCGCGTAATGGACGACTCCAGAAGCTCATCGTCCTTGCCTCCAGTAGTCCTTCGACTAACGGCGCCCCAGGAACTCTCTGTCTCCTCCTGCACCTCAAGCGAGTGTGAAGTGCCCTCACCAATGTGCACCGACATTCTAGCCGCCGATCTAATGCCCACTGAGGTGCTGGTAGCTGAGCTGGTGCCTGGTTTAGGGAGCGGGTGTGACGCAGGTACAAATGAAGCCCAGTGCTCCTCCAGCCCCAGGGGTGGCCCTTCAGAGTACAGAGAGCGAGTGTGCGCTGGCGAATCAAAAAGGAAGAACAAGGACATATCATTAGTTTAAGTCATCACACTGTTACTGTGCATGCCAGGCACCCTGGTGAGACCATGGAGATCTGCATCACGATGCCATCGTCTTTCAATGATCAACGGGGACTCCAGGTTTGAGGCTCCCATCAATGAAGAGACTACACAAGAATGGTTGCTCAACCTGAAACTCTCACCTCCATGCGCTGCGCTCTCACCTTTGTCTGGCAGCCCCGTCTCCAGCCAAATGGCGTCCTTCTTGAACCTGGTCAGCAGCAGCAGATTGGACCGGTCCCCACCTGTACGTGACCTCTCTGAATGGTTATGGCTTGTCTTCCCCTGAAAGGAAGGAGGAGCTTTAATTAGCTCACTCTCTACCTGCAGCGCCATGGCAGCCTGGCCAACCTCAGCTGAGGAATACCTCACGGGGCACATCCGAGTCGTGGCCCTCGAGCCACAAGGCGCTCAGGCCAAGCAACCAGGGCTCACCCCCTTGGCCAGCTCCAGCGTCATTGACAGTTGGCACTCGGACTCTAACACTCCTGAGCTCCATGGGAGGATGGCCAGACCTTAACACTTCTGCACACGAATCCATGCCAACTCCCCCTTCCTGAGTGAAGCAGGTCATTGAAGTGCGTCCGGCACTGCACCCATGTGCGCCACACCACTGCTAACCAGCACTGCCCAACTCCACCCATGCCCTCTTTGTGAGGTGCGGTGGCCTCCTCTTCCCATCTGCAGGGACAAGAATGTCCCTCCTGGCAGCCATCTCCTCCAGGCGGACCGCGAGGCACTCATCTGAGAAGCAGGGGGCTGAGTGCCCATCCAATCTGCCCTCCCGACTGGCGTCTCCAGCCGCACTCGACTCCATCGCTTGAGTTGCTAACGCAGAACAGATGTGCTTCTGTGGCAACCTTCCAGGGGCTGCCTGTGCCATTTTTAAACCGGCTGCCAGGTCACCATTGGACCTGGCGGCTGACAGGCTCCTGGCCCCGCTCGGCCTTTCCTGACCAGTAGGTAGGGAGCCATGTTTCACGCTGGGTGGGCCTTAATTGGCCCGTCAGTGTGAAATCGTGGTCGGGGCCAATCATGAGCGATGGCCCATTTCCCGGCTGATTCTGGGCCCACCCACCGTGCACGCCGACCGAACTCAAATTTCTGCCCTAAGTATATTTGCAGACGATGAAAAAGCTTTAGATTGATCTCCAGGAGGTCGAGCTCTGGGAAATGAGTGTGAGGAGTCCCTTGGCACCACAATTCAGACCAGGACAGCACCAAGTTTATAGATTCTAAGTAAATGGCTAAGTGACAATTTTAATTGGAAATAAATATTTTACTGAGGAAATTTTACAATCCCCTGTTTGAAATGATTCAATTTCTGTTAGGAAAGTCACCTGCAAAATGCTGATGTCTTGAAGTCTTTTGTTCAATTGTTTGTGAGGATTGTTGAGAAATTTCACCACATTACTCTTATGGGCTAACCTTAGGCAATACAGGATAGAGATCAGCTTATGGGAATAAAGAAACATAAAACATCACAACAGATCATTATAGTCCATCTGGCCAATCTCATTCAAAAACATATTGTATTTTATTTTCTATCTCTCTCATTTGCACTTAAAAATTTTATTTCAAATCATTGCTATAACAGTCCTTTGGCCATCTCTGTACTATACCATGAGTCTAAACACCACTGCCTTGACTCCATATCTACCCTGTTACCCCACACCTGCAATATTTACATGTCTTTTCCGAGAATAAGTTTGTATGTTACTTTCCAAAAAGACACAACTAGTTTGTTTCCCTAGTCATGCTTTATGTTGCTACTTTCATGTGTTCCCTAGTCCCGGCCCCTGGTGAGAGTGTAAGATGTGTCTTGCCAACCGCCTAGTTTTGTGCTCTTGCTGTATTCCACTTCAGTGTGTGGAGCAAGTGTTACACATGACACCTGCAGAAGCAGAATAGACTCAAGGTGTAGACCAGACATTCTCAATGTTTTTGTGTCTAAGGCCCTACTCCGTGTTACACAATTAAACAGATAGTTATTATCATTTTTGTTTGGCTTACAACTTGATTGCTATCCTCCAGTCCTTCCCCTTCTTGGGACGAGATTCTCTCTTTTCTCCGCACTCTGGCTGACCAGAGAAGAATTACATAATTATCCTCCCAATTTGCAAGTTCTCTGCACCTTAATTAAGTGCTCTTATTAAATATATATGCAGGACACAGTTCTAACTCCCAGTGGTGCAGCAGATAGTAATTGAAATGGAGAGGTTGGGAGTGGGTGGGGGGGGGGGGGGGGGAAGGAAAGAGCAAAGTCACAAGCCCTGGTGGAGCTAAGGAAAAAGAAGCAGGAAATATGGAGAAAATTTTGCCAACTGATTTGGTGGATGCAGTAATTATAGTTCTGATAAACGTAGGACTGTAGCTTTAAGAATAATCCTGTGCTGTAAGATCACATGATCTGTGTAACCCAATGAGTTAACAGTGCGGGGATACTCTCGGGAAGAGTTCTTTTTTAGTTACAGAGTTAGATGCACACATGTAGCTGCTGCTGTTGTCTTGCAAATAAAGTTCAATGTTTCCACCAGGAAAAGTAGTCTGGAAAATCAACTCTATAACAGTGGATATAATCATATCACTGGGAAATGAGATGAAGTTTTAAGTCATGACCTCTCTCTCTCTCTCTCTCTGGCATCAATTCTCAGTGCTGCTTGCTGGGCAATCTTAATTCCCCCTCAAGGATCTCCCTCTCTGTGCTGTATCCAAACACTGCTGCCTGTACAGGTACAAACCAGCTTGCCTTTTCCTCTCTCTCTCTCTCCATACTTCAACCAAAACTTGTGTGAACACAGAGAGACCCTGGTCTGATTCACACTCCCTTGATTGATGCTCCCCTGACTGCAATTACGAATTGGTCTATTATCATGTCAAACTTCCTCCAGTTAATTCTAGCAGATTGCTTGAAACCTTCTCATGGCTCCTAGGAGATTGATCAATGCCGGTTGGGAACCCCTAGAAGACCCCTCAGGGCCTTTACCTGGCAGTTAGGTGACTCCCAGTCCACAACAATGTGGTTGACTCTTAACTGTCAAAGGAGCAAAAGATAAATAAATTGTAAATAAGGTTTACCAAAAAACACATTCTGTGCTTCAGTTGTGATTTTGGATGGGCCAACAATTTGAAATATGGATATTCATTAAACTCCTACCATGTGTTGATGAGTTTACTTCAATGTCATTTACTTTAAATAACATTAACTACTTTTTTTTGGTCACTTGTCTGTTTTGGCTTGCACAGAGGCCTATCACCGTATTTAAAGATCTCCAAACTAAAATATTGGTGGATATTTACCTAAGCCTGGAGAATTGTGTAACATATTGGCAAGGTCCAAGTTGAAAGAAGCTCAAAGGTATGATGGCATACTGTTAGAGTTTAATGCACTTATTTATTGGCTCAAGGGATATGAGCACCAAGGCCAGTAATAATTACTGATTCCTAATTTTCTTTTATTCTTTCACAGGATGTGGGCATCACTGGCAAGGCCAGCATTTGTTGCCCATCCCTATTCATCCTTGAACTGAGTGGCTTGCTAGGTCATTTCAGAGGGCATTTAAGAGTCAACCACATTGCTGTGGGTTTGGAGTCACGTATAGGCCAGACCAGGTAAGGACAGCAGATTTCCTTCCCTAGAGGGGATTAGTGAACCAGATGGGTCCAGATAACAGTAATCAATGATAGTTTCTTGGTCACCATTATTGAGTCTAGCTTTCAATTCCAGATTTTATTAATTGAATTCAAATTCCACCAGCTGTCATGTTGGAATGTGAATCTCTGTCCTCAGAGCATTAGTCAGGGCCTCGGGATTACTAGTCCAGTAACATTACCACTATGCTACTACCTCCCCCTTACCTTTGAGAAGGTGGTGGTGAGCCACCTTCTTGATTGCTGCAGTCCCTGTGGTGTAGATACACCCACAGTGCCGTTAGGGATGGAGTTCCAGGATTTTGATCCAGCAACATTGAAGAAACAGTGGTGTATTTCCAAGTCAGGATGGTGTGTGACTTGGAGGGGAACTTCCAGCTGGTATTCCCATGTGTCTGTTGTCCTTCCATGTGGTAGAGGTTGTGGGTTTGGAAGGTGCGGTCAAAGAAGCCTTGGCGAGTTGCTGCAGTGCATCTTGTACATGGTACACACTGCTACCACTGTGTATCAGTGGTGGAGGTAGTGAATGTTTAAGTCACAGAGCATTGCTATGCTCCTAGCAGCTTCCTTTACCTTTGCAATCACTTTAATAGGGCACTGCTTAATGAACAAGCAGCCTATTTGCTCCAACTTCACTTTGTTTATTATTTCATCCACAAGGGAAAAAGGCTGGGCTGATCATCTATCATCGAGTCTCCCTATTGGCTGTTACACTGGTCCAGTATCAGGCTTTGTGGTCATGAGTCTATACTTTGACCATTAAAAAATACAAATCATTGTTCATGCCTAAAGGTTGGAATGATAAACCTAAGGGGTAGCACTGTGCTTTCAGATTATCATGCTTCACCTACGCACTGGAATTCATTGAGAAGGTAGCTATTACACTGACAGGACAGTCTCATCTTCACCAAGGTCAAACACTGCACTAACAGGTGAAACCCTGAGCAGATGTACAAGTACACAGAGCTCTGCTCTCCCCTAAATACAGCACATGTAATGTAGGTAAACTAGACATGAATGTCAAATGCTATTAATGTATCATACAACATAAATAAAATGGTTATATATAAATTTCTTGGAAATTTTAAAAGTAGAGCCTGTACCCACAACTTTAATTTAAAATGTATGTGTTTCCTATGCCATACTGTACATGTTATAGATCATGATTCCCACATTTACATCAATACAATACGTTTATTCATAACCCAACTGAAATTAGAAATTGTGGCTTGATCATCACATCTGAGGGAGAAATGGAATTTATTGGCACCAAAGCTCCAACATCAGAGGGCACAGCTGGAAAGGTCCTTCGGGGAAAGCCCATTTTAAAAGAAACTAGAGAGGTGAAAGAGCTTTTTTTTAAAAAATATTTTAAGGAAACGCAGTGAATACATCAGAGGCAGCTGCAAGATAAAAGGAAAGCTGCAACTGTTGGAAATGTGAAGCATAAACAATAAGTGATCGCTATCCATAGCAGGTCAGTCAGCATCTGTAACAGGACTAGGCACATTACAACATCCCGGGCGTGAGGAGGGTACACTTCTGGAATGTTATAACCTGCCGGCCCTTCACGCAAGTTTGCAAAAATATTAACATAACCTGGTGAAAGTGGGTCGTTGACAATACAAATGGGAAATACAGTACCGGGGAATTGAACTAAAATAAAAAGAGGCAAGGAGAGAAAATGCACAAATTCCTCTAAACGGAAATCTGATCTAAACAGCATAAAGGAAAGTGGTAATGATAGATAAACAAAGAAGGAGAGGGGGTAGGGTACAATATCAGGGATACTGCATACAATCCTATTCCATGTTGTGTTAGTACGATGACGCTGGTATAATACTTTTTTGAGACTCGCATCTCTTTATTCATTTTCCTTTTGAGTGGGTACTGTTCTGATACGGGAATATGGCTCAGAGATGTATCCTTTGCCCTGTTTGTCTCATGACTCCAAGGGCATCTTCCTTGGCATGACATATAGGTTGATGCAATTTGTCCCTGTGCTGAACATCACAGACCTTGTCCCAATTCTACTCCTGACCTCTCCATGGGGTGGAAGACTAATCTGGGCCTGGAGAGATGATGTCCACAACATTGCATCAATGAATCCTGTCTGATTAAGTCTCTTCCACATATAAGCAAACAACTTGAAATCAATGATCAAAGGGCAGGACGTTGTGAATTGCCACCTCTGGAATGAATTTAGGGGTAAGATTGATTTAAATTTGCAACAAATCACCAAAGCACCAAGTGCATCCTTAAATCAGACTTAATCCAGATTCACCAAATTGACTGCAGTTAAACAATTAGGTATCAGATCAAAAGACTTAACAAATCCAGGCAATCTGAGTGTGAAGCTTGAGGTCCATTTGAGTCTTGAACCATTTGTCAAGACAGCTTAATACTGGGGTCAGGGGAATGCTTGTGCACACTTTTGAACAAGCAGTAGAAAGCAGATACAACTAAGCTTTGATAGTGCCTTGGACAGTGCGTTAATAACACTGTCTGGACATAGAATGCATATTAAAAAAACACATTTCAGCAAGATGTTATCATAGTGGAGGCATTAGTTAAAGTTGGAATTCAGTTTGCAAAGTCAGCGTGTTTGCAAGCAAAGAAAGAATTGCATTTACATAGCGCCTTTCACAAGCACAGGACATCCCAAAATCCTTTACAGCAATGCAGAGCTTTTAAAGTGTGGCCATGGTTATAATTTGGGATGCAGCAGTCAATTTGTGCACAGCAAGCTCCCAGTAAGGGCAAGTGCTAATGACTAGTTCTCCTGTTTACGTGATGTTGATTGAGGGATAAGTATTTGGGAGGACACCAGGGAGAACATCCCTGGTCTTCTTCAAAATAGTGCCATGGAATTTTTTATGTCCACCTAAAAAACAGGACATAGTTTTAACATCTTGTTCAAAAGACCTCCAACAGTGCAGCACTCCCTCAATACTGGCCCTCTGACAGTGCCGCATTCCCTCAAAACTGACCCTCCAACAGTGCAGCACTCACTCAGTAATGACCCTCTGGCAGTGCAGCATTCCCTCAGTACTGACCCTCCAACAGTGCAGCATTCCCTCAGTACTGACCCTCTGATAGTCCAGCACTCCCTCAGTAATGACCTTCCAACGGTGCAGCTCTCTCTCAGTACTGACCCTCCAACAGTGCAGCACTCCCTCAGTACTGACCCTCCAACAGTGCAGCATTCCCTCAGTACTGACCCTCTGATAGTCCAGCACTCCCTCAGTAATGACCTTCCAACGGTGCAGCACTCTCTCAGTACTGACCCTCCAACAGTGCAGCACTCCCTCAGTACTGACCCTCTAACAGTGCAGCACTCCCTCAGTACTGATCCTCCGACAGTGCAGCACTCCCTCAGTACTGACCCTCCAATAGTGCAGCACTCCCTCAGTACTGACCCTCCGACAGTGCAGCACTCCCTCAGTACTGACGCTCCGACAGTGCAGCACTCCCTCAGTACTGACCCTCCAACAGTGCAGCACTCCCTCAGTACTGACCCTCTAACAGTGCAGCACTCCCTCAGTACTGATCCTCCGACAGTGCAGCACTCCCTCAGTACTGACCCTCCAATAGTGCAGCACTCCCTCAGTACTGACCCTCCGACAGTGCAGCACTCCCTCAGTACTGACGCTCCGACAGTGCAGCACTCCCTCAGTACTGCACTGTGGCGCCAGCCTTTGTTCCTCAAACATCAGGCTGGGGTTTGAATCCAGAACCTTGTGATCCAGAGATGAGAACACTGCCAAATGAGCCACAGATGACAATAGTAGGGTTTATGTTTCACTTCACTATTAGAGTTAGAGTGAGAAGACACAAAGGCAGAAAATAGAGGAACAAAAATCATGGCTGAGAACAGAATAACAAATGGATAGAAGATCACAAGACCACAAACGCACAAATATCTCCACGGTTATAAAATTGCAATTCTAATTTGCTAAAATATATCTGCCCTCTCAGTCTTTCAATTAAAACCAGACAATAACAAATAATCTGTTCCTTATGGTGGTTTTCGAAGCGGAACTAGGGGATGTATTGTGGACCCCCTGTCAGCACACACCATTCCCAAAATGAGATGAAAGGCTTGGTTGCAGCATTTAGCTAACCTTTACCACAACTGAATCGTTACCTCCATTCATTCATTGAGAACTTAATAGTTTTTGTTGACAGGGAAACGAGAATATATTTTTCCTGTCACGTTCTGATTTCTGATCTCACGAACCAAAGGGTTGCCAAAATATAGAATTTTAATAAAGAGCTGTCATTCAAAATAAAAGTAATATTCCCAAACCCTTTATTCATGGTAACTTGAACACTGCAAGGATTTGGATTTGGATGTCATTACCAACTCACAATGTAAGGAAGCAGAAAAAAACTGAACCATGAAATTACTGTCAGCGATAACAACAGATGAATGCTTAATAAGCTTATGTGGCATTCCTGTGTCTAGCGATTATGACGATAGCCTCTATGTACATCAAAACATCGGAATGGCTGAAGAAATATGGCATTAGCCCAAATATAATAAATACATTAACACCTGCGTTTTCAATAGGAAATGCAGGAATGTCATACTGAATGCATTAAGTGTTTGTCCATTATTATTTGCTGAGAGTAATTTTAAGGTTCAAGTTTCTTATTAATGGTGAATTTGGATATGAAAGCTACTAAAGTGTTGTAATCAAGATTTGGGTTGCAAGAAATTTGACTCAGTGAATATTTTAGCTTGACACCAGACATCATGTAAGACCAGCTTGTTAAAGCCTGGCAACACAATAGACAACGGTTGAACATTTCAGCTGTTAGGGGCACAACTGTTTACTGAAAGAATGTAAACTGTGCAAATGCATTAAATGGCTTGGATTAAAGAATTGTTTCCTGAATACTATTTTTTATACATTATAATTATCTTTATTAGAATTCCTCCTCTACATTCCCTCTTAATTCTTTATTGTGATGACTATGATTTACTTGGATACGCACTCAGAGTGTCATAACTTGCAAGGCTACAGGCCAAGAACTGGAAAGTGGGATTAGGCTGGATAGTCAGGGCCACTCAGCTCCTGACTTCGTTACAGCCTTGGTCCAAACACGGACAAAAGATCTGAACTCAAGAGGTGACATCAAGGAGCCCTAGCAAACCTGGAGTCAATGGGAATCAGGGGGAAACTCTCCGCTGGTTGGAGTCATACCTAGCACAAAGGAAGATGGTTGTGGTTAGTGGATGTCAATCATCTCAGGCCGTGATCGCTGCAGGAGTTCCTCAGGGTAGTGTCTTAGACCCAACCATCTTCAGCTACTTTATCAATGCCCTTCCCTCCATCCTAAGATCAGAAGTGGGGATCCAAAACAAAAACAGAATTACCTGGAAAAACTCTGCAGGTCTGGCAGCATCGGTGGAGAAGAAAAGAGTTGACGTTTCGAGTCCTCATGATCCTTCCACAGAACTGAGCAAATATAAGGAGAGGGGTGAAATATAAGCTGGTTTAAGGTGGGGTGGCGGGGGTGGAGAGAAGTTGGGGGCGGGGGGGGTTGGTGTGGTTGTAGGGACAAGCAAGCAGTGATAGGAGCAGATAATCAAAAGATGTCAGACAAAAGAAGGTGGTGATATTATCTAAACGAATGTGCTAATTAAGAATGGATGGTAGGGCACTCAAGGTACAGCTCTAGTGGGGATGGGGGGGCATAAAAGATTTAAAAATAATGGAAATAGGTGGGAAAAGAAAAATCTATATAAATTATTGGAAAAAAACAAAAGGAAGGGGGAAGAAAGAGAAAGGGGGTGGGGATGGAGGAGGGAGTTCAAGATCTAAAGTTGTTGAATTCAATATTCAGTCCAAAAGGCTGTAAAGTGCCTAGTCGGAAGATGAGGTGCTGTTCCTCCAGTTTGCGTTGGGCTTCACTGGAACAATGCAGCAAGCCAAGGACAGACATGTGGGCAAGAGAGCAGGGTGGAGTGTTAAAATGGCAAGCGACAGGGAGGTTTGGATCATTCTTGCGGACAGACCGCAGGTGTTCTGCGAAGCGGTCGCCCAGTTTACGTTTGGTCTCTCCAATGTAGAGGAGACCACATTGGGAGCAACGAATGCAGTAGACTAAGTTGGGGGAAATGCAAGTGAAATGCTGCTTCACTTGAAAGGAGTGTTTGGGCCCTTGGACTGTGAGGAGAGAAGAAGTGAAGGGGCAGGTGTTGCATCTTTTGCGTGGGCACGGGGAAGTGCCATAGGTGGAGGTTGAGGAGTAGGGGGTGATGGAGAAGTGGATCAGGCTGTCCCGGAGGGAACGATCCCTACGGAATGCCGATAGGGGGAGTGAAGGGAAGATGTGTTTGGTGGTGGCATCATGCTGGAGTTGGTGAAAATGCGGAGGATGATCCTTTGAATGCGGAGGCTGGTGGGGTGATAAGTGAGGACAAGGGGGACCCTATCATGTCTCTGGGAGGGAGGAGAAGGTGTGAGGGTGGATGCGCGGGAGATGGGCCAGACATGGTTGAGGGCCCTGTCAACGACAGTAGGTGGAAAACCTTGGTTAAGGAAGAAGGAGGACATGTCAGAGGAGCTGTTTTTGAAGGTAGCATCATCGGAACAGATGCGACGGAGGTGAAGTAACTGAGAGAATGAGATGGAGTCCTTACAGGAAGCGGGGTGTGAGGAGCTGTAGTCAAGGTAGCTGTGGGAGTCGGTAGGCTTGTAATGGATATCAGTGGACAGTCTATCACCAGAGATTGAGACAGAGAGGTCAAGGAAGGGAAGGGAAGTATTAGAGATGGACCACGTGAAAATGATGGAGGGGTGGAGATTGGAAGCAAAATTAATAAATTTTTCCAAGTCCCGACGAGAGCATGAAGCAGCACCGAAGTAATCATCAATGTTCCGGAGAAAGAGTTGTGGGAGGGGGCCGGAGTAGGACTGCAACAAGGAATGTTCCACATACCCAATAAAGAGACAGGCATAGCTGGGACCCATGCGGGTACCCATAGCCACACCTTTTATTTGGAGGAAGTGAGAGGAGTTAAAGGAGAAATTGTTCAGCGTGAGAACAAGTTCAGCCAGACGGAGGAGAGTAGTGGTGGATGGGGATTGTTCGGGCCTCTGTTCGAGGTAGAAGCTAAGGGCCCTCAGACCATCCTGGTGGGGGATGGAGGTGTAGAGGGATTGGATGTCCGTGGTGAAGAGGAAGCGGTTGGGGCCAGGGAACTGAAAATTGTTGATGTGACGTAAGGTGTCAGAGGAATCACGGATGTAGGTGGGAAGGGACTGGACAAGGGGAGAGAGAAGAGAGTCAAGATAACGAGAAATGACTTCCATGGGGCAGGAACAGGCTGACACGATCGGTCTACTGGGACAGTTCTGTTTGTGGATTTTGGGTAGGAGGTAGAAGCAGGCCATCCGAGGTTGGGCGACTATCAGGTTGGAAGCTGTGGGAGGCAGATCTCCAGAGGAGATGAGGTCAGTGACAGTCCTGGAAACAATGGCTTGATGTTCAGTGGTGGGGTCATGGTCCAGGGAGAGGTAGGAGGAAGTGTCTGCAAGTTGATGCTCAGCCTCTGCGAGGTAGAGGTCAGTGCGCCAGACAACAACAGCACCACCCTTGTCAGTGGGTTTGATGACAATGTTGGGGTTGGACCTGAGAGAACGGAGTGCAGTAAGTTCAGAGAGAGACAGATTAGAATGGGTGAGAGGAGCAGAGAAATTGAGATGACTAATGTCACGCCAACAGTTCTCAATGAAAAGATCAAGAGAAGGTAAGAATCCAGAGGGAGGGGTCCAGGTGGAGGGAGAATATTGGGTAAAAGGATCCGTTGAACGCGGTGAGGACTCCTGCCCAAAGAAGTGAGCACGGAGACAAAGACGGTGCAAGAAGAGTCCAGCATCATGCCGAGCCCGAAATTCATTGAATTGAGGGTGTAAGGGTATGAAACTAAGTCCTTTGCTGAGCACTGATCATTCAGCATCGGAGAGGGGAAGGTCAGGGGGTATAGTGAATACACGGCCGGGGCTGGGATTGGAAGATGGGGTGGGGACGGAGGGACAGGCCGGGGTGGAGGGTCCTAGATGGGTGTTGGTGTCAATGAGTTGTTGGAGCTTGCGTTCCTTAGCACTTGAGAGAAAGAGAAAAAGTTTCTTGTTGAGGCGTCGGATGAGCCGAAGGATAAAATGAAACTGGGGGCACGCGCAGCTTTGAAAAAGGGTACGGCGGTGCTGCTGGAGGGAGAGGTCGAGTGTGTTCATATGGCGGCGCATGGCACTGAGTGTGGATCTCAGCATGTGACGGGAACAGCAGTCCGAGAAACGTTTTATGTCCCGGAGATACCTGTAATCCTGGGTGGGTTCGAAACATAAGGGGTGGAATTTCAGTTGAAATCCACGTGGGGTAAGTCAGAGACGGAGACAGCCACTGAGAAAGGAGATATGGCTGTGAAAGTGGGTTTTAGTAAACACCTTGTCAAACACCAGGAGAGAAATGGAAAGCAAGGAAGGTGAACAAGGCAAAAGAGAGATACGGAAATCATGTCGCAGAGAGGATCAAAACTTCTTCAAGGTAGGCATTTCTTGAAGAGGAGTGGCAGTCAATTAAACACAAAGATAAAAACAAAAAACTGCGGATGCTGGAAATCCAAAATAAAAACAGAATTACCTGGAAAAACTCAGCAGGTCTGGCAGCATCGGTGGAGAAGAAAAGAGTTGACGTTTCGAGTCCTCATGACCCTTCCACAGAACTGAGCGAATATAAGGAGAGAGGTGAAATATAAGCTGGTTTAAGGTGGGGTGGGGGGGTGGAGAGAAGTTGGGGGGGTAGGGGGTGGTGTGGTTGTAGGGACAAGCAAGCAGTGATAAGAGAAGATAATCAAAAGATGTCACAGACAAAAGAGCAAAAGAACACAGAGGTGTTGAAGGTGGTGATATTATCTAAACGAATGTGCTAATTAAGAATAGATGGTAGAGCACTCAAGGTACAGCTCTAGTGGGGGTGGGGTGGAAAGGCTAGCAGGGCATAAAAGATTTAAAAATAATGGAAATAGGTTGTTCACTGATAATTGCACAATGTTCACACTTCCTCAGACACTAAAACAGTCCGTGTCCACATGCAGCAAGACCTATGACAACATCTTGGACTGATACGTGACAAGTTACAGTCACGCCATACAAATGCCAGATAATGACCATCTCCAACAAAAGAGAATCTAACCATCTCCCCTTGACGTTCAATGACATTACCATCATTGAATCCCCACAATCAACATCCTGGGGTTTATCATTGATCAGAATCTGAACTGGACTAGCCATTTAAATAATGTGGCTACAAGAGCAGGTCAGAAGCTGGGAATTCTGCAAAAAGTAACTCACCTTCTGACTTCCCCAAAGCCTGTCCACCATCTACAAGACACAGGTCAGAGGTGTGATGAAATACTCTCCACTTACTTGGATGAGTGCAGCTCCCACAACACTCAAGAAGCTCAACACCATCTAGCACAAAGCAGACTGCTTGATTGGCACCCCATCCACCACCTTCAATATTCACTCCCTCAAACCCCAACGCAAAATGGCAACAGTGTTTGTACAATTTATGAGATGCACTGCAGCTGCACCAAGGATCCTTCGACAGCACCTTCCAAACCCGTGACCACCAACAAGACAAGGGCATCAAATGCATGGAAACACCAGGATTTTTTGAAGGATTTTTCCCACTTCCTTTTAATGTTACCTTTTTTTTGTCATGATCCCCTCCGAGCCATGCACCATCCTTACTTGGAAATATATCGGCCATTCTTTCACTTTCGCTGGGTCAAAATCCCGGAACTCCCTCCCTAACAGCGCTGTGGGTGTAGCTACACCACATGGACTGCAGCAGTTCAATAAGGCAGCTCACCACCATCTTCTCAAGGGCAATTAGGGGTGGACAATAAATGTTGGCCTAGCCAGCACTGACACATTGGGCCAAATGGCCTCCTTCTGTGTCATAAATTTCTGTTATTCTCTGATTCATTGAATGCTATTCTGCAATTGCTAACTAGTGCTTATCTTTCACGTGTGTAGTATCAGACACAAGCACATACTAGCAATGGATAGAGATTGACAGTGTAAACTCCTGACTAATTTTACCTCTCTATCGTCTGGGGATGTTAATGTCCGACTGTAATATTTCACCATCAGTTTGGCTCAGAAAACCCAGTTAAACCATCAGAAGATCCTCAATGTACTTAATTCTCAGTAATTCTGACAATAGAGGAGAGGTTTTAACAGGAATGAGGCAGGTGTCTAGCAGTTCAAATTGCCTCTGAGTACATTTGTCCAATTCCCACTTGATTCCCACCCGCCATCATGCTAATCATGCGTTTTTTGCAAGCAGGTGCCTAATGTGCCAAATATCTTATGATATCATTTAGTCCCCAGTACAATTTTAACAGGCAATAGCAGGAGTCCTACCGAGCACTAATCCCACTGTGTAAAAGTGTGGGATTGGTTTCAGAATGGATCTGAAAGCAGGATTTAAGGGGGCACTCAGCAGCAGGCACTCTGATCACAGGGATCTGTACGCTATTTTGATTTGGATTTGCTAAGGGTGCCTGAGCTTGAATTTTTTGATTCTTTTCTGCATTCCACTGAATAAGCACTTATGATGGCTTATCAAACACAGCAGTCTGAAACCAGAACTGATACAGATCAATCCAGAAGGATATCAGAAAAGTGTCCTTACCAAATGCTCTTGGCACATCTTGCAGCAGACCCTGTGTATGGTCATTCTGGAACACACAAGCTCAGCTGCATCTTTCCAGGCCCACGTTATTTAGGAATTTGAAATCTCCTTCCCATTTCTGGGAACGCCTCCTATCCCTTACCTCTTCCAGACTAATAACTGGAATGGGTGGGTTGTGTTATGAGGGAAGGTTGGACGGGCTGGGCTTGTATCTCCTGGAGTTTAGAAGAGTAAGAGGTGAATTGATTGAAACCTTTAAGATCCTGAGGGGTCTTGATAGGTTGGATGTGGAGAGGATGTTTCCTCTTGTGGGAGAATCTAGAACTGGGGGCCACTGTTTAAAAGGAAGGGGTCGCCCATGTAAAATAGAGATGAGGCGAAAATGTTTCTGCCAGAGGGTCGTGGGTCTTTGGAACTCTTCCCGAAAAGTTGGTGGAACCAAAGTCTTTGAATATTTTTAAGGCAGAGGTGGATAGATTCTTGGTAAGCAAGGGGGTGATCGGTTATTGGGGCTAGGCAGGATGCAGATTTGAGGTTGCTATCACATCAGCCATGATCTTATTAAATGGCGGAGCAGGCTTGAGGGGCCAAAGGGCCTACTCCTGCTCCTTATTCATATGTTCATATTAGGATCTCCAGGGAAGCAGCAGAATCTTGAAGCTTTGTGACCCAAGTAGAAGAACCAGTTCTTTGCAGCAGCGTTATTCAAAAGTCTGGCCGATATGAATGAAGTCTCACGTTAAAAGGATGCCTTCACCCTTAAATAGACCTGAGGAGGCCAGGCAGAAATTTCAGCCAGCAAGTGGACAGGCAGTCAACCAGACTGATACAATTCGGTAGGCAACTCGTCAATCATAATATAATTAGCCAGCCACATGCTGCCATTCCACAGGTTTGATAGCCACTTGAATCCCATTTCCAGTTAAATTTCCCCTTAGGCCTTCTGTATCAACCCTGTTTTCCTATTCATTTGGTCTGTTATGACACTAGAGATGTTGCTTTTCTGATCCTTCTGAATTATGGGCCAACCTTGGGTTGAGTTAATTGGTTCTGATTTTAACTCTGTGAAAGTGAATGAGTTTTGACTGAGTTAAAATTGAGCCCAAAATAAGTCAAGAACAGAGGATAGACTGGGATGAAGTTGGCCCATTCCAGAATGATGCCACCATTTTCCTTAATGCGGAATTTAACTGCTCCTTCATTTGAGAGATATGTAAGTGTTTAACATGAAGTGTAACATTTCATTCTTGAGCACCCACACCACCCACAGAATTACGAAAGACCTATCAATCTGTCACTTCTTTCTGAAAGCATTTCTGGAACTTGTAAATGTAAGTTATGAGTTATCAGAAGGTGAACAAGTCAAGAAGCACAGAAGGTGTATAGGTTGTGAGTTATTGTTCTTTTCTCCAGAGCAGACATTCCATAAAATATCCAATGTTTCAACTTAGAAAGAGAATTATGCAGGGCGTTTATCATTAATATGTCAGCTGATTAGAAGAGGGGGAATATTGGTATCACCGTGTGTCTGCGTTATAAATATATAAGATTATCTGAGCTATGTCTCAAACAATAGAATAATCCAAAAATGTAGTCAATAATTCTTACTTTTTATGTTCTTGATGAGGAAAATGCACAAAAATGTTTTAAATTGCTGCATGCATTTAAGTTTAATAACTTAAATCAAGATTTTACCTTCTGAAAACCTTCTGAGAATGAATGTCAGTCAGTCAGGAATTACAACTAATTCCAAATTATTCAGAGCTTCCAAACCAAACAAGTTGCGGAACTAAAGACGATCTTCATATTTCAACATTTTATAATGTTGCACTTGCTACAATTTTAGTCAAGAAGCACAGAAGTTGTGTAGGTTGTGAGTTATTGTTCTTTTTATACAAGGTTCTAAAATCATTAGGGCTGAAACGAAAGGTGACAAGCCCCTTCACAGGATGGACAGAAACAAAGAGGACAAAGAATGGCAAATGAAGATCTTTGCTCAGACACGCTAAATACTAATCCAAAGATTCATGATGAACTTGACTGTCAGTTTGGTTCAGAAGTAGCACTCTCACTGTCTGAGGTAGGTTACTAACTCTGATTGGTCATATTCCTGGAGGTTTCATCACTTGACCTCCCACCTCCAACCCCTCCACCTGGTCAAACAGCCTTTTATCACCTCCCCTCTCCCCCCAAATATTGTGTTCAATATTTTTGTAACTAATAAATGTGGTGAAAACAGAGGAGAAACACACAGCTTGTTTTGATTACCTTATGATTTGTCTCCCTCAATGCTCTCAACAGTGTCCAGGAGATTGGTGTATAATTCCTGGAGACCCCAGGACAATCCAGGAGGGTTGGTAACCCCACCTCTGAATCTGAGTCAAAAGGTTGTGCATTCAAGCCCCACTCCAGGATTTAAGTAGATGATCCAGACTAACACTTCAGGGCATTGTTATTGGAGCATGGCATAGTGAGAATGTCTGACTTTTGGATGGGAAATTTAATCAAGCTCCTGTCTGCTCTGTCAGATGCACATTAAAGATGCCGTGGAAGAAGGGCAAGTAACCCTCCTCGTTTCCTGATCATTTATCTACTGAGCTGTAGACAAACTGGCCGCCATTATAGGTTATTGCTGTCTGGAGGCTGGGAGCCCGGGGCTATCTCGTGGGCACAGCCTAGGCTTGCCAGCTATGATTAATTGTATTCCTGGAGGTTTCATCCTATGACTTTGCCCACACTCCAGCCAATCGTCGGCCAACATATCCACCCTTGTGACATACTGCTTTCCTATGCTAATTGGAAAGCAGAAAGACTCATTACCCAATTGGATAATGCTTGACTGTCAGCTAAACAGCATTTACACCCCCACCCCCCCCCCACCCCCCACCATTTTTGATATTTGTAAATCTGTTAAAGAGAAATATTCAAAGAAAATGAAAAGAAACAATCCTTTTTCAATGTCCCTATGATATTGCTTCACTGTTGCACACAGAGATTGATCTTCAACTCCTGGAGACTGCAGGCCAATCCTGGAGGGTTGGCAACCCTAATGCAGCCATCTTGTCTCAATGCTTTGTCCTGTTGTTTTGGTGGTTGCGTTAAAGTTGGACATTTTCACTTCAACACTGTTGGTATTGTGATCCTGTGTATGTGCCAGTCTGAAAGTAAACACGGCCTACTGACAGACGGTGTTTGCCTGCATTTCAAAAGTAATTAATTGGACATCCCATGGATATGAAAGCCTGAATTATAAATGGATATTAAGCTTTCGAAGCAGATGCAACTTGAATCTTTCCCTTTCTCAGTCCCTTGTCTTATTTCCGTTTATTCCAGTCACCCCATATATCTCTCTTTTTTCTGATTTTATAATCACTACCTGATTTTCTCTTATGTTTCTCAGCTCTTGGCTGT
Organism: Carcharodon carcharias; assembly: GCF_017639515.1. Lineage (NCBI taxonomy): Eukaryota > Metazoa > Chordata > Chondrichthyes > Lamniformes > Lamnidae > Carcharodon > Carcharodon carcharias. The sequence continues at coordinate 140,452,963 of NC_054479.1, forward strand.
ATCCCCACACACCATCGAATATGACATGGGCTATTTGTGTTTGTAATTGAGCAGCACTGGATGCCCCTCTTCTGCTAAATCTAATTAAATCCAATGATCTGTGCCACGTTACTGCTTTCTGGTTATTTTCACTCATGTCAGGCTTGTCATTTGGCCTATTATGCAACCGAGTAAATCTGTATTTCTGACATCCAGATGGGTTCCATCTTGAAATATTAGCCTGCGCTGAGATTTGCTGACAGATGCAGATTTATATCCTTTCAGTTTATCTGTCTTGAAGCAACATACTTGCGAAATAAATGGGGTGTGCTCCTAATTTGTTCAGGCATTGAAGTGTACACATAAACTCGTTTCTTTGCTGTACTTCAATGTCTGTCTTTCTCCCTTGCGGCTGATTCTCTTCCTCCCACCCCCCTACTCCAACACAGTCAGGAAAGGCACATAACTCCCCCAGTTTCAATCCAGATTGAACTCGAGTCAGTCAGCTGGTAGGCGGTACATATTCTCAGTGAGGAGTAGACAGAAATTTATTAAAAAAGACACAGAAAAGACTCACTGCACAAGCTGGAGCATCTTATGAGACTGAAAATGAAATATTTAAGACTGGTGGCATTTGCAATTAAAACCATTTTCCCTCTGATATTAATCGGAGCTGCTATAAAAGTAGCGATGATGAGCAAGATTATAAACAAACAAGGATCATCTGATTTGTCCATTCTGAAGAAAAACATAATCCCATCTCTGGTGTTAACACAAATTCCAACCATTCAGTACACCTTGGAATGAAAGGGAGTCATTGCATACCAGTGCTTAAAAAAAGAAAAACTTGCATTGGTATAGCACCTTTCGCAACCATGGGACATCCTAAAGCAACTTGCAGCCAATGAATTACTTTTGAAGTGTCATCACTGTTGTGGGATAGGAAACACAGCAGCCAATTTGCACACAGCAAGCACCCACATACAGCAAAGTACTAAATACTGGACGATAAATATTGACTGGAAACCAGGGATAACTCCCCAGCTCTTCTTTGAAGAAAGATCATTTACATCTTCCTGAGAGAGCTGACGGGGCCCTTGTTTTACCAGCTTATCCCTCCAGCAGTGCAGAACTCCCTCAGTACTGCACTGAAGTGTCAGCTCAGATTTTATGTGCAAGCATTTGGAGTGGAACTTGAACACACAACCTTCTGACTCAGAGGCAAGATCATTACCAACTGAGCCACAGCTGAATCTGTATACAGGACTCTAAATGCGGCCTAAAATATTTTGTGTACGTTCATCATGATTTCTTTACTTTAGTATTCTATTCCACTATGTTTCAAATGAAAGATTCTATTAGCGTTTTTAAGAGTTTGCTGGCTTAACTCGCACTTTCAGAGTATTTTCTATCCAAGCTACTTTATATCTCTATTTATCCAGTGTCCTCCCATTAAATATATAGTCCCAAAATATATGATCTCACACTTATTCATGTTACCTGAATCTGCCAGCTGTCTGCCTATCCATTAATCTGTTGCTGCTTTTTCTTTAGTTGTGTTGGCATCACAGACTAATATTCATGCTGCACCAGTATTTATCCGGGTCGCGCTAGTTAAACTAGGCATGGCCTGCTGAGATAGTAATCCTGATAATGAAAGCTTTTAAATGGAAAAAATCTAAAGATGGACCTTGAAGATTTCCAGTGATGGGGCTGTGACTATTTCCTTTGGCAGCTTATTCCATTGTGGGATTGTCATTGGCAAGAAAGATTGTTGATACGCTGTCTTGGTAACAAATGGTCTTTGTAGTTTGTGTGGGTAGCTACCTCGTGTTTTGTCATTGCTGGAGGGCACCAGGTTCTTGCTTCTGTCAATTCCTACCAGACCATTCCATACTTTATAGACAATGGTCAGTCTATTTTCCTCCCTCCTTTTCTGCAGTGATCCCCATTCTGAATCTTGGATGAAGGATGTGACACTGGTGTATCTCCCATGCTGATTCGTGCAGAATCGTGTAATACATCTTTGGATCGCTTCAATCTTATTTATTTCTCTCCCCACATAAGGATCCTGCACACAACGTGTTTACTCCAGGATTGGAAGAACAAATATTTGGTAAGCTATAACTCTGATATTTTTGTTGCAAGACCAAAGATTCCACCTCAGCAATCCAAGAACCCTGTGGTTGTTGTTTGCCGAATGTGGAATCCTGAAGGCCTTTACTTGTTTGCATGTTAAACCTCCTACTTTTGTGCCATCACAAAATGTTGAGATAGTGTTCCCAGTGCCCAAATTCAAATCATCTATGCAAAGAACAAGAGCGACCCCAGTGTATACCACATCCAATCCTTCTCCAGGCTCAGCAACATCTACTCACCCTCAATTTTTGTTTCCTGTCCAGCAACCAGTTTAGTATATATTTGCGGCTGTGTTTCTTCATGCCATATGACTGAATTTTTCTTACAAGTAGGAAGAATAGAAAAGCAAAATACTATTTAAGTGGAGATAGACTACAGAATGGTGCAGTACAGAGGGATCTGGGTGCCTTTGTACAGAAAGCTATTAGGGAGGCTATGGAATGTTGGACTTTATTGCAAAGGGGATGGTATAAATATAGGAAAGTCTTGGTACAACTGTACAGAACGTTGGTGAGACCACATTTGGAGTACTGCCTACAGTTTTTGTCTCCTTATTTAAGGAAGTATATACTTGCGTTGGAGACAATTCAGAGAAAGTTCATGAGGCTGATTTCTGGTATGAAGTGGTTGTCTTATGACAAAAGGTTGAGCAGATTAAGCCTTTATTCATTGGAGTTTCAAAGAAAGAAGGTTAATTTTGCTGAAACATAAGATTCTGAGGGAGCTTGACAGGGTAGATGTGGAGGGGATGTTTATCCTCATGGGGGGATCTAGAACTAGTTCCAGAATAAGGCATCTCCCATTTAATACAGAGAGAAAGAGGAATTTCTTCTCTCAGAGGGTCATGAATCTTTGGAACTCTGAAGAATTGTGAAACCTGAGTCATTGAATATATTCAAGGCTGAGATAGGCAGATTTTTGAACTATTGGGGAGTCAAGAGTTATGGGGAACAGACAGGAAAATGGATTTGAGGCTGAGATCAGATCAGTCATGATCTTATTGAATGGTGGAGCACTCAATGGGCCTGTTGGCCTACTCCTGCTCCTATTTACTGTGTTCTTATGTAAGCAATATCCTATTAAATATATTCTGCAAATTCCTTTTTAACCACATGTCCTTTATTTATCCAATTGGTTACTTTTTCAATTTGCCTAACATGAGTTGTTTAACTTTTGACATTCTATGCTGGCTATCCTTAATCAACCCATGCATTTCAAAATGCTCACTCATTTTATCTCAAATTATGAACTTTAACAGTTAGGCAGTACCTAGATTTAGATTAACTCAATGGAACACGTCTAGGAGTGTAACCTTTTGTGAGGGTATAATCAAGAATCAATACCTAAAATTACACCCATCTGTAAATCTATTTTATTCAAAGCTCAATTTCCAATCAAACTCATTACCATAAACTGGAATGTGAAAGGACCAGCAGAAGTCAACATAAACAATTAAGTCCCAAGAAAGCACTGAAGTCATACCATTCATTTTTTTTCCTTTAGTGTAAAAAATAAAGCTTCAATTCATCTAACTATCATTCATACACATTAGGCACAGCGCTTTCAAAGATATCCAATCATGGAAGTTTGGTTCTTAATGTGACTTATTGTGATGCCATAAAAAGGCATCCAAAGAACAGAAAATACAATGCAGATGACAAGTAGGAACATGTTTTAATAAATAACTCAAAAAATTACAAGAAACACCAGAACAGTGACTTTGCTTTCTGCTGCAGGTAAAATTCTGGACTTTGTTTTGAACTGGTACAATTTCATGAGAGTCGTGTGTACAGTTCTTTAGTCTAAGGAGGTGGAGCCATTATAATTAACCAAGACCCATTGACAGGCACAAAGGAGCAAGGAAATTTGGGCATAGGGTATTCATGCGTATAGCATACTTGCACCCAAGTTTCCTCCACCTTTTACACCAGCTATTTGTCTTATGTCTTAATTTAATGGGACCCTGGGCACAAATATAGAGGAAATTCCCCCAAAATGTGCAATAAACCAGCACTGACTTCATTGAAGCAGCACAAGTGGCAGCTTATTGTGTCCATTCATGATTCCTCAGCAACTCTCCATGTCCAAATGCAGCAAGAGGCAGGGATTAATCAAGGACAGTCAGCATGGTTTTGTTAAGGGGAGGTCATGTCTGACCAATCTGATTGAATTTTTCGAAGAGGTGACCAGGTGTGTAGATGAGGGCAATGCATTTGACGTAGTCTACTTGGACTTCAGCAATGTTATTTATAAGGTCCCGCATGGGAGCCTGATAATGAAGGTAAGAACCCATGGGATCCAAGGCAATTTGGCAAATTGGATCCAGAATTGGCTGAGTGGCAGGAAGCAGAGGGTGATGGTCGAGGGGTGTTTTTGTGACTGGATGCCTGTGTCCAGTGGGGTTCCACAGGGATCAGTGTTGGGTCCCTTGCTGTGTATGGTATATATAGACAATTTAGACTTGAATGTAGGAGAGTTGATCAGTAAGTTCGCGGATGACACAAAAATTGGTGGGATGATAAATAGTGAGAAGGATAGCCTTAGATTACAGGAGGATATAGATGGGCTGATCAGTGGCAAATGGAATTTAATCCGGATATGTGTGAGGTGATGCACTTGGGCAAGACAAACATGGTATGGGAATACACGATAAATGGTGGGACCCTGGGAAGTACCAAGGATCAGAGGGACCTTGGTGTGCATGTCCACTGGTCCCTTAAGATAGTGGGACAGGTAGATAAGGTGGTTAAGAAGGCGTATGGGATACTTGCCTTTATCAGCCGAGGCATAGCACATAAGAGCAGGGAGGTTATGCTGGAACTGTATAAAATGCTGGTTAGGCCACAGCTAGAGTATTGTGTGCAGTTCTGGAATCCGCATCATAGGAAGGATGTGATTGCACTAGAGAGAGTGCAGAGAAGATTTACCAGGATGTTACCTGAGCTGGAGAGTTCTAGTTATGAGGAGAGATTGGACAGACTGAGGTTATTTTCCCTGGATTAGAGGAGATTGAGGGGGGACATGATTGAGGTGTATAAAATGATGGGCATAGATAGGGCAGACAGGAAGGAACTTTTCCCTTTGGTGGAGGGATCAATCAAGTGGGCATAGATTTAAGGTAAGGGGCAGGAGGTTTAGAGGGGATGTGAGGAAGAATTTTTTCACCCAGAGGGTGGTGGGAATCTGGAACTCGCTGCCTGAAAGGGTGGTAGAGGCAGAAACCCTCATAACATTTAAGAAGTATTTGGATATGCACTTACAATGCCTTGACATACAAGGCTATGGGCCTAGTGCTGGAAGATGGGATTAGAATAGTTAGGTACTTGTTTGACTGGTGCAGACTCAATGGGCCAAAGGGTTGTTTCCTGTGCTGTAGACCTCCATGACTCTATAAGACCTGGACAATATTTAGGCTTGCATGGGCTGATAAGTGATTAGCAACATTCGTGTCATACAAATACCAGGCAATGACCATCTCCATCAAAAGAGAATCTAACCATCTCCCTTTGACATTCAATGGCATTATCATCATTGAATCCCCCACTATCAACATCCTGGCATTACCATTGACATGAAAATTAACCGGACCAGCCACATAAATACTGTGGCCACAAGAGCATATTAGAGGCTGGGAATTTTCCATGAGTAACTCATCTCCTGACTTCTCCAAACCGGTCTATCATCCATAAGGCACAAGTCAGGAGTGTGATGGAATTCTCTGCACTGGCATGGATTAGTGCAGCTCAAGAAATGCAGCACCATCCAGGACAAAGAAGCCTGATTGATAGACATCTCACCACTACTTTAAACATTCACTCTACTGAGGCACAGTAGCAGCAGTGTGTGTACCATCTACAAGGTGCACTGCAGCAACTCACCAAGAGTCCTTTGACAGCACCTCCAAACCCACAGCCTCTACCATTTAGTAGGACAAGGGCAACAGGCATATGGGAACACCACTACCTGCCTGTTCCCCTTCAAGCCACACACCCACTGGTAAATATATCTCTATTCCTTCAATGTCACTGGGTCAAGGTCCTGGAACTTCCTCCCTAACAGTGCTGTGGGTGTACCTACATCATGTGGATTAGCGGGTTCAAGAAGGCATCTCACCACCAGCGTCTCAAGGGAATTAGGGAAGAGCAACGATGTCCACATCCCATGAAAGAATAAAAAAGTTTTTATCTGTGGTGAGAACATTCAATGTTCTTATCAGCAGCAATGTGCTCACTATGCCTGATAGAAATTGATCAAAAGAATATAAGATGTGAATTTTCCATCTTTATTTGAGCGCTGACAGCTAAGAGATAGTATAAAACAGGTCAGTGAATAGGGCAGGTAGACTGGTTTACAACAAAGTTAGATTTGTAGGTAGGACACATCCATCTTGCAATTGTTTGAAGGGTACAATAACTCAACGGATTACTGTCAGACTCCTATCTCTTATATCAATGGAAGTTTTCTTATGCATGAGATAGCTCAATCTGTATCTTAATCTCTTGAACATAAATTTCAGCCTGCCACCCTGTAATGCCAGAAGCTGTTTTCAGAACATTACTCACATTGTTTACAGTGAAGCTGACTGGATAGTACTACTGCACTCTGCAATGACCTAAAACGTGAATCAAACAGCGTGTCGTCTATTCTGAAAATATAGAGAAACAAGACAGCTGTGTCATCAGGAGGATAAATGGGGATTCAAGGCAGTTCCGTCAGAATATGTGGGGAGAGGGGTCATTTCCGATGCTGGGAGGGGGTGGAAGCAGTATCCACCTGGGACCAACATTTGCAGATCTTTTCCCCTTATTACCTCACCTTTGTGCGTGACCATACCCTTTCCCACGTCTTTCATTGCTGAAGTTATATTTATCATTTTGTTCTTCTAACGGCTTTTCATTTCTTAAATATGACAATCTTTGTAAGTTTTCTACTGGATTTCACTTCCTCCGAAGTTTCAAAGATATTTTTGTTAACATTAAATTAATTGCCTGGCGGGAGTCAACATTCTTGCTTCTTCCTGCTTCTCTTACTCCTCCTCTTTTTATTCTGTTCAGTCCCTGCAACATTAATCTAGCTAGTTGCTTGGCAGTACAGAACTTGAGCATTGCTGAAAAAAGAGACATGCCGTCAAAGCTTTTCGTCTTGCACTTATCAGGACAGATGCAAGAATACCAAATTTCAAAGGGGACAACAATTTATACTGCATGGGAAGAGGCTGCTGATTGGTTAGAAAGAGGTCTCTGATTGGTAGAGGATTGCCATGAAGCATGTACCAGGGAATAGTTATCTCCAAAGAATTTGTTTGAATTTAAACTGGTCAAATCAACACTAAGATAAAATTTATAAATTTCATCACATTTCTACTTCTCTTTAGCTCTAAAGAAGGGTCATACAGACTCGGAACATTAACTCTGTTTCTCTCCCCACAGATGCTGCTGGACCTACTGAGTTTTTCCAGCATTTTTTGTTTTTGGGTCAAATCGACTGATTAGTTGAAACATTGCCATGGGAAATGCAGCAGGGAACAGTTCTCCCCCAAGCTTTTGTTTATAATTGAAAAAGGTGCAATGCCTGGACATATTCTTTCTGTTTGCAAAGGAAAGGGCTCTGTGTTTGAATATATGTAGCTTCTAGCACACGTAAGTGAGCCACATTAAGAACCCGGCTGATAATCTTAAATTTCTTCGCAGTGCAATTCTTTGCACAATCGGGATTGTTTAGTAAGTGCTGTCTAATCCTGGAATCACACCTAATGTTAGACATTATCTGAGTTTTGCAAGCAGAGCTGGTTGAGTATGATCAGTACGCCTGTTGCAAACAACCGAAGAGGTATGCTGTTTGATACAGTCTGCCAGATGTTGGCCTATGTACCTGGCATCACATCGGCACTGAAATTCATACACCAGGTACAAAGTTTTCCATGCCTGTTGGCGGAGCATGTAGACAATATGGTGGGAAAGTCAAAAATCGGTTTCGCAACATCGTGAAACCAGTTTGCAATTGTCCGTTCTGCCTGTCAATAGTGGAGCACGTTTCCCACTGTCAGATGTTGGGAACTTCGTTGTAATACATCTGCATATCATTATAAGACCAGATCACCGCAATCATGCTCCCCACGCTGGATCATCCGAGCACGTCAGCGTGATTCACAGCTGCACACCTGGTGAGCTGCATTTCGCTCGGGACTTTGAGGTTTGCTTGCTTACCTTGCTTCAGGCAGCACTCACAGTCATCAGCGCCAGGCTTCACAGGCAGCACCACATCACTTTTTGGGAGGCTCACGGGCAGCTTTCTACCTACCAGACCAGCCATTAGGCGGAGGTGGCTTTTCAATGGCTGCAGGGTGAGGGCTGTTCTGGGAAGGGGGTTATCCCAGGGTGTGTGTGTGGGACACAGGTTAATCTGTGCAACTGGCCTCAAGAGGGTGAGGGCTGAGGAGGCAGTCTCCAGAGGAGTTGAAGCCAGATGGAGATGTGAGGGTGTGTGTGAGAGAGCGAGTGGTGATGTCCCTTGGGCTGGCATGAGTGAGATGCCAGTGGATGTGTGATGGGCTTGTGAGTGTGTGAGTTCAGAGTGATGAGATGGTTGTCTTACCCTGGTTGCACGGATGAGGTCATTCATCCTCGTTCTGCATTGGATTGCGAACCTCCTCTGTGCAGCACTGGTTCTGATCACCACTGCCATCGCCTACCGAAAGGCAGCGTTCAGGGAAGCATCCTTACAATTCCAAGCGCTAGAAAATTGACCTTATTGGCAACCTCATAAATAGGATCTGAGCCATTTGCTCACCGTGCAAGCTTGATGCTGAATAGGACACACCAAGCTATCCTGCAAGATGAAGGCTACCCTGATCAGATCATTACTCAATGTGTATTGCACAAACTTATGAATTGGGGGACTGCAGTCTTCTTGCCTTTCAGGGCCATGTCGTCTGTGCAGCAGTCCTGGGCTGGAAGCACTGAGAGGTGGGCATGCGGCTGTAGTTTAAATATGGCACCCGGCGTGAGGAAGTGGTGAGATGAGGGCGGGGCGAGCAAATGAGTGCCTGCCCACCCACCATTGAAACAGTGCGTTTCCCAGGAATGCATGATAACTGAGGTGGGATTGGGGCGATACAGCGTGAAAAGCCGCCATTGCAGCCAACGGGTAAAACATTCCTTTTTCCACCTGCTACAGCACTTAGTGCAAATCTGGGACGATTCCGTCCCACATCACTCACTTATGTGGTAGGCCAAATATGTTTTTGATTTAATGGCAGCATCTTGCTGATGGCGAATACCATTCGTGTTGCTACTGCATGGTAGCAGCATGAAACGGTTGCCTTCACCTGTTGCTCAATCCAAGGGTAATTTGAGGTAGGCCGGGCACTTTTCAGGGCCGAACGTTGCAGCCTTAGGACCATTCATGAGTTTGTGCAATACACAGTGAGTAATGATCTGATCAGGGTAGCCTTTATCTTGCAGGATAGCTTGGTGTGCCCTATTCAGCATCAAGCTTGCACGGTGAGCAAATGGCTCAGATCCTATTTATGAGGTTGCCAATAAGGTCAATTTTCTAGCTCATGAAGCTGTAAGGATCCCAACGTGTATATTGACCAGTGAAGGTCAGCTTGCAGTGGACAGTGGTTAGCCAATATCAGGGGTAATTGGGGATGGGCAGTAAAAATGATGGTCTAGCCAGCAATGCCCATGTCACAGGAGAGAATAAAAAAAGGATTTCTCAACTAGTACGTTGAGGAAAAGGAGCTTGTTACACTGATTACTAAACAATCCCAAGTGTGCTAAGGATTACACTAACAATCAATTTAAGATTTTCAGTCGGGCTTGCAACGTAGCTCACTTACACATGCTAGAAGCTACATATATTCATAGATAGGACCCTGTCCTCTGCAAACAAAAAGAATATGTCCAGGAATTGTGCCTTTTCCAACCAGACAAAAGATTGGAGGATTGGTTTAGTGCATTCCCCATGGTAACACCTCAACCAAACAGAGTAGACTCGCTTTGTTTGAATTTAAACCAAAGCTTGGGGATAACTTTTCCTTGGTTCATTGCCAATGGCAATACCTCGACCAATCAGAGTTGACTTGCGTGGTTTGAATTTAAACAAAAGCTTGGGGTATAACTGTTCACTGGTGCATTCTTCATGGCGACGCCTCTCCCAATCAGAGTCTACTTGCCGCCCAATTGGCACCTTTTTCTCATGCAGTATAAATTGTTGTTCCCTTTAAAATTTGGTATTCTTGCAATTCTGTCCTGATGAGTGCAAGACAAAAAGTTTCAACAGTAAGTTTCTTTCTTCAGCATTAATCTATGTGTTCTCTTTATTGAGATTGATGGAACTGTTGTGTATTTTCAGTATTTTCTGGTTTTCATTCAGTTTTCCAGAATTTGCCAGGAGTTTTTTTCCCTTTTTTACTTGGCTGTTTGAGGCACAGGTAAGGCCACACCTGCAGATCTGTGTGCAGTTTAGGTCTCATTCTGAGGGAAGGACATATTTTCCCTAGAAGGAGTGGAACAAATGCTCATGAGTCTGGTACCTGGGATGAGGGGATTGTCCTCTGAGGAGAGGTTGAGTAGACTAGGCCTATCTCCCTGAAGTTTAGAAGAATGAGAGGTGATCTCATTGAAACAGCTAAGATCCTGAAAGGCTGGACCAGGAAATCGCTGAAAAAATGTTTCCCCCCGGCTGGGAAGTCTAGAAGGCGGGGTCAGGACTCAGGTTGCCCATTTAGGACTGGGGTGGGGAGAAGTTTGTTCGCTCAGAGGGTTGTGAATCTTTGGCATTCTCTGCCCTAGAAAGCTGTGGATCCTCCATTGCTGAGCACATCTAAGGCAAAAGGTGAGAGATTTTTGGACACCAAGGGAACTAAACGATGTAGGGTTAGTGCGGGAAGGTGGAGTTGAGGTCAAAGGTCAGCCATGGCCTTGTTGAGTAACAGAGCAGGCTCGAGGGGAAAAATGGCTGACACTAGCTCCTATTTCTTATGTTCTTGTGGTAGAAGAGGACATAAGACCATAAGACCATAAGACATAGGAGCAGAAATTAGGCCATTTAGCCCATCGAGTCTGCTCCGTCATTCAATCATGGCTGATAAGTTTCTCAACCCCATTCTCCCGCCTTCTCCCCGTAACCTTTGATCCCCTTACCAATCAAGAACCTATCTATCTCGGTCTTAAATACACTCAATGACCTGACCTCCACAGCCTTCTGTGGCAATGAATTCCATAGATCCACCACTCTCTGGCTAAAGAAGTTTCTCCTCATCTCTGTTCTAAAAGGTCTTCCCTTTACTCTGAGGCTGTGCCCTTGGGTCCTAGTCTCTCCTACTAACGGAAACATCTTCCCCACGTCCACTCTATCCAGGCCTTTCAGTATTCTGTAAGTTTCAATCAGATCCCCCCTCATCCTTCTAAACTCCATCGAGTATAGAGCCAGAGTCCTCAAACGTTCCTCATATGTTAAGCCTTTCATTCCTGGGATCGTTCTCCTCTGGACCTTCTCCAGGGCCAGAACATCCTTCCTGAGATACGGGGCCCAAAATTGCTCACAATATTCTAAATGTGGTCTGACCAGAGACCTTATAAAGCCTCAGCAGTACATCCCTGCTTTTATATTCTAGTCCTCTCAAAATAAATGATAACATTGCATTTGCCTTCCTAACTACCGACTCAACCTGCAAGTTAACCTTAAGAGAATCCTGGACTAGGACTCCCAAGTCCCTTTGCACTCCAGATTTCTGAATTCTCTCCCCATTTAGAAAATAGTCTATGGCTGCTTGATATAATGACCCAAAGAAATGGATTTAATGATTCCTGTGATGCAGAGCAGAATTGATGACCTTGGTTTTCTTAGTACCAGGGTTTAATCCATGAACACAGCAGTTGAAGCAGAATGAAATTTTCTCTGAAGTAGGTTTGTAGTCAATGCGGAACAATGAAAATGAAGTTTAAATAGATCATAACATGTGAAACTCACTAAAGCCATCCCACATATTGAACTGCTGCTCTCAGCCACATCTGCTCTAGGCTTTCCCTTAGAAATTGGATCCAACATCACTTTAATGGAACAGTAGGCACATAGCAGGTTACCTGAGTGGAGTCTTAACCATGAAATTCCAGGCACAGGAACTTTGAAAAAATTTGCACAGGTGTTTTAAAATGGAGCCTCAGCCTTCAGAAAGATTTGTGCTGGTTAAAAAAGGTTTGGATTGTGCAGTCAGTGGGAAAGGAACAATACTCACAGTTTACCTCAGTGATAGCTGTCTGCAGGATTTTCTGGGAATTTGAACTGAGCCTTGTTCTAATCCGGTGTCTGATCCCGCTCCACAGGGGGTTTGTGAAATCTGTGAGCACAGCAAGCAACACCGAGGCCCTTCAACTAGTCAGATTGAAGAATCTTTACTGCAATGCACAGCGCCTAAACCACAGGCGGAATCGTCCCAGATTTACACTAAGTCCGGTAGCAGGCGTGAAAAAAATTTGTTTTACCCGCCGACCACAATGGCGTTTGTTCACGCCGTATCGTCCCCTTCCTGCCTCATAAATTATGCAATCACGGGAAACATACTGGATCGCTAGCAGCAGGCCTCCGATTGGCCCACCGCGCCATCACCTCACTGCGTCCTCACACCGGGTGCCATATGTAAAATGCAGCCCCGCGCACACTTCTCAATGCTCACAGCCCAGGGCTGCTGCACTGAATACAGGGCCCCAAAAGCCAGGAAGATTGCAGCAAACCCCACCCCAACACCCCCCCCCCCCACCCACCCTCTCCCCCGCCACCCACTCAATCCCCGGGATGCCTTCTGGATGCCATGGAGGCCCATCACAAAGTCCTTTACCCCCACTCTGGCTGCAGGAGTCTCACTACTCCGGCTTGGGAGATGTTGGCAGAGGTGGTCAGCGCCAAAGCTGCACACAAGAGGTCGGCCATGCAGTGCAGAAAATGGATGAATGATCTCATCTGTGCTGCCAGGGTAAGGCAACCATCTCATCACTCTAAACTCTCACACTCACAAGCCCATCACACATTCACTGGCATCTCACTCACTGCCAGCTCAAGGGACATCACCACTCACTCTCTCACACACACACCCTCACACCTCCATCTGGCCTCATCTCCTCTGGAGATTGCCTCCCCATCCCATCCATGGCTCCACTCAGCACACATGCACGCCTGGCATCCTCCTTATTTGGCCTGGCATGTGCCTTGCTCACATTCACTCCATCTGTCTTTATGCAGGACTAGATCGCACACAATCACCAGGAGAGATCCCAGACCGGGGGTGGAATGCCGGACATCAAGGTCCTCACTCCATCCTAAAGTCGAACTTTGGAGCTGGCCAGAGAGGACATTGACCGTTACTGCGGCGATGATGAGGTCAGCTTCGAATACCCATGTGAGGATCCTGCACCACATCATCCCCCTCTCAATGCTACTCCAAGTCCGGTGTTCTGCGTTCAACGCAGCTGCCAAGCACTAACAATCTCCACTTTTTGTCCGAGGCACATCTGACACTCCGCCCTCAGGCAACTGTGACCCCTACCCCAGCCCTGAGAGCACCTTGGATGAGGACCCTGAGGGCAGCGTCATTGAAGGCCCATTATGGCGCTCACTCACACCCTCCACTAGCGCAGTGACACACACCACAGCGGGCTCGGGTTCACAATCTGGTGAGCACTGCACAATTTATTCCACAACATGCGGAGGCAGAAACATCATTGGTCACCAGCACCCGGTGGACTGGAGGCAAGGAATCTGCTGAGTCCGAGTCAGATGATGAGCCTGTGTACCCAGTATTCAATCAATGGAGCTGTAAAGGCAACCACAGGAACATCAGGAAGGGATGTCTGGTGCACTCCTCAGATTGCAAGGGACAATGGAGGATTCTGTCCGCCTTCGGTCTGAGGTGATAGCGCCGGCATGCCAACGTATCAAGGTCAACACTGGCAGGATGGCAGCCACCATGGTGACCTTGGTCCAGGATATCAGTTCTGCACTGCTGCGTAGGCTGAATGCCATCACTGACACCATAATGGGCCTCCAGCAGTGTCAATGCCATAGAGGTGGGGGACAACTCGATCTGACTGCAGCTTCCCCTCCTCCTCAAGGAGTCAGCCTGGGGCCATTGGGCACCCAGAGAGAGGTGGACCAACAGCTCAACGCCCTGGGGCCATCCACCCAGGGGACTCTGGGAATGTCCCCTCTTCCTGTGACCCCCCCCCCACCATCTCCAGCGCCACAGGCCGAGGAGGGTGCAGCCGGCCCACAGCAGGACACCCAAAGCAGGCCGGGGCTCTCCAGGTCTTGGCCCTCCAGAGGATGCACACAGAAATCACCACAGACAGGGTGTAGCAGTCCGCAGGCTGCCTCCACCTCCGCTGTGGGTGTCCGGGGAACACCAAGACGTAGCGGCAGTGTTAGGAAGGTTAAGAAGATGTAACTCTTTTCAAGTTAAAACAATTAAACTAAATTATCAAAATTAAGGATAAATCAGGCACAGCCCCTAATTTAGGTCAGCTGTAAAACCAAAAACAAAATTTAAAGGAAACTTACAACTTTAAACCAAAAGTTAAGAAGATGTAATTGTACAGCCTGGGCATGGGTGTTAATCACTTGTACATAATGTTCACTATTATAAATAAACTTCTAAGAATATTTCCTTGCCAATGGCTCCTTGTTCTGATGAGCAGTGTTTGTGTCACTCAGATGTGTAACCTTGGTTCCTGCACAAGACGAAGGCAGGTGTCTCAGTTCAGGGCCTCTTCCCTGTGTTAAAATAAAAGCAAAAAACTGTGGATGCTGGAAATCCAAAACAAAAACAAAAATACCTGGAAAAACTCAGCAGGTCTGGCAACATCTGCAGAGAGTCCACGTGACTCTTCAACAGAACTAAAGAAAAATAGAAAAGAGGTGAAATATAAGCTGGTTTAAGGGAGTGGGGGATGAGACAGGTAGAGCTGGATAGAGGGCCAGTGATAGGTGGAGATAACAAAAGATGTCACAGACAAAAGGACAAAGAGGTGTTGAAGGTAGTGATATTATCAAAAGGAATGTGCTAATTAAGGGTAGAAAGCAAGACAAGCAAGGTACAGATTGCCCTAGTGGGGGTGGGGTGGGGTGGGGCGAAGGGATCGAAATAAGCTAAAAGGTAGAGATAAAACAATGGATGGAAATACACTTAAACCCTCTTCCCTGTGCATTGTGTAATCTCCAGACCAAAGTGATGATCCATCTTCACACTCACTGGACACATTAGTGATGCCTGCTCCTCAATGGTGCTGGTCAATGCTGCCAGAATGTCGTGGGCAGGCGTCACAGAGTTCCCTCATTCTCTCTGTGAGGTCTCAGCACCTTTGAGGTGGAGCTGGCCCCCATCTTGTCAGCATCTGTGACCAGTGATGCTGGGCTCCTGAGGGGGTCAGATGCTGAAGGTGGACAAAAGGATGAGGTGCACTTAAAGTTTCATGGCTGAGTCTCCATGATGTGACCCTGATAATAGAGCGCAAGCGAGTTGCCCTCGGCCAGACAGGAGTCAGACATTCACAGAGGCTGTGTGAATATCTATGCTGTGTCCTCAGTGCAGGTCATCATCATCCTCCTCTGCTGTGTCTCCATGACATGAGCCTGAGCACTGAGGGTGTGTGTGCGCTGCCATCATTCACACAGGAGCCAAATGTTCACAGATGCAAGGTGAGGGCGTCAGGACTATCCTCACTGCTTCTTGTCATCCTCCATGAGTCTTACGGCTATGAGGGCATCCCGAGCGCACCCGCCTCATGTGGTCAGTGTGATGGCCTCATTGCCAGCATCCTCGCCTTCGAGGACTTCAACACCATCATCCCCTGCGGTGTCCTCCTCATCAGAGGGGACGTGCAGCTCTTCCATCTCCTCCTCAGCCGGGTCCTCTCCCCGATGCAGTGCCAGCTTTAAAGGGTGCAGCAGACAACAACAATGCCTGACACTCTCTGCGGACGATATTGCAGGGCTCCACCAGGCCAGTCTAAGCACCGGAACCTCATTTTCAGGATCCCAATGGTTTGCTCCACCAAGGTGCGAGTTGCAGCATGAGCCTCATTATACCTTCGCTCGGCTGCAGTCTGAGGCCTCCACACGGGTGTCACCAGCCACCTGACCTGTGGGTAACCCTTGTCCCCGAGGAGCCAACCTTGCAGCCTCTTTGGACCCTAGAAGGCATCAGGGATCTGAGACTGCTAAAGATGTAGGAGTCGTGGACGATTCCTGTGAATCACGCGCACACCTGCAGGATTTGTGGTAGTCGCACACCAGCTGAACATTCAGCGAGTGGAAGCCCTTGTGGTTGATGTAGTTGACTACTTGTTGCAGTGGACACCTAAGTGCCACATGAGTGCAGTCGATGGGGGAAACCTGAGAGCTGGTCTGGAGGCTTTGACTCATCAAAAGAAGCCAGGTTTGAAATACTAAATACGTAAACATGGCTGAAATCTTAGAATGTGAGGTGAGGAGAATTTGCATTTATAGGTAAATCAGGGTAGTTTGAATTTCAAAGAGATGATAGGATGTTTATACCTTGCCAGAGAAGCTAGGCCAAGCAGTGTGTTTATTTTTCCCAAAGGTCACTGACAATATTAGCACCATGAAAAGATTTATATAATGAGAAAGGTAAAGTTCCAAAGACATATGGGAACAATAGAATTTACATTAAAAGGGAGAAACATATATAAAGGAGAAGGGGCTATGTGTCAGGGAAGGCATTGTAACATCTAACACAAGTGTGAAAAGCCTCCAGTATTTGTGCATTAAACTGCTGTCTACAGAAACCGAAGCTGGGAAAAGATATTTTGAATTCTGCCGTCCAGGGTATTGTGTTAACTTGCCTGGATTGGTTTAAATCTATTTATTTTTACTGTTGCTTTAATGGAGATGTAACTGGAAGCCAGATGTTTTGGAAGTTTTAGGAGTTATTATAGCAGTAATTTGTAGACCTATGTATGTGCTTGAAATCTTTTCCTTTGTTATTAAATGTTTAATTTAGTTTTCCAAAAAAAAATCTCTAAAGTCATGGTGGACTTATTACTACGGAATTCAAGGCATCTTGAAATAAATGCAACTTGCAAAACCATTGTGACTACGTGATCAAGTTTCCCTCGTGGCTTTGATCCTCCTGGCACATATCATCTGCCGTGTCAATACACCTGGCTCTCCTGGTCCCAGCAGAAATGCACTAAGTCCTGTGTCTTCATGAAGATGACGTCTGTGACCTGCTGGATACAGTTGTGTGTGGAGGCTTGTGAGATCCTGCACAGGTCATCAGTGGAGCCCTGGAAGGAGCCACTGTTGTAAAAAATTGAGCGCTAAGGTCACTTTCATGGCTACCGGCAGTGGATGCCCTCCATGTCCCTGTCGCATCAAATCCTACGGCAGGTGGCATATGTGACTGACCAGTTCCCTAGACATGCGCAGTCTTTGGCGACACTGGTTCTCTGTCCTCTGCAGGATTGACTCTGGGTCTACCGAAGCGCCTACAAGCGACGGCTCGCTGTCGATCTTCAGCTGCGTGGGTAGCAGGTCCTGCCGCCCCTTCATCTTGAGGGAGGTGCTCTTCCCATTGCTGAGCCAGGAGCCTCCACTGCTTTCTTCTTCTTCTCTGCTCCCTGTAAGCCATGAGGCACACCATTAAATCACCAGGCTCCATGATCCTCATGATCTTCTCCTGCAGGATCAAAGAGAGAGATGTGTGGATTAGCACATGTGTCTTAAGTCTGAAGGCCCCTTCACGCATGCAGGAGAGTGCTGGCCCCCACTTGGATGGCCAGTGAGTAATGTGCTTCATGGTTGTCCAAAACCCCACCCACCTCCACTCTGCTCCACCTGACCGATTGGCAGCAGCTTTGGCCACTGGACTGCAGGCTGTGCTCTCAGCTCAGGCACAGGCATTCTCTTAACCCACACTGCGAGGCTGCATTGTTAGCTTGAACCATGAGGGATACTGGTCCAAACCTTAATAAAGACATTGCAAGGGGCTGTGAGCACCTCCACCAATGACTGCACCCTGGCTACCTTTGGCAAGGGGATGGGACAACTTGTCCAGTTGGCCAATTGTTCTGCTGCCTCCTAAAAGGCGCATTAATTTGTAGTTTGTGCCCGAGGGGTGAAAAGTTTTGGAGAATTTGGTGGAACTTTCGTCCTTTTGCGTTGCTTGAGTAGGCAGAAAAGCTTCAGAGGCCCAACTCCAAGCATATTAATGGAACTGTAGCCGAACAGTCTCAGCTGTGGAAGAATGCTTGCTTTTAACCAAAAGTATGGCCATTTCCCTCACCCCCAACCGTCCCCCAACCACCCCCCACCCCGGCACGTGCTTGTGTACTTCCTTCAGTCTGTGCTGCCTTTTCCTCCACCCCCGCATCCCGGTCTGACATGCACTGGAGCCCTTGACCCAGCACCACACTGAAAGCCTGCTGGGGGAAAGCAACTTGCCAGTGCCCCCTTCTGAATGCGCATTCCTCTTCCTTGATGTCCTATGGGCGATGATGGTGAGCGCTGCGCATGGTTGTGTGCACCTACCTCCGTTTCCCCTTGAAGTTCAGGTTGCCAGGTGCACTCCTTTTGAAGGCAGTAGTGAAACATGCTGTTCTGAAGTCACGCCAGCACGGGCAATAAATTTGACGTTGGTGCATGATTCTGGCGGACAGGACTTATAATGAGATGCTTAAGTATTGAAATTAGGTTTCGATGAGCAACAGTGGAAGACGCCACCCACCATTGGCGGGCGGAGAGGACGACCACAAATTCATTTCACAATGGCGTGAAACTGATTTTGACCTTCTCGCCATATTGTCCTACCATCAACAGGACTGGGCAATTCTATCCTATAACGCAGGAAATACAATTTAGAATTAAAGCATGTATGCACTGAAAGCGAAATAAAGATTGGGAAATACAGATTGGGAGATAAAGATTGCCAGAAGGAAATAAAAGAGACAGGAAAATAAAAGGGAAATGAGACTCCACACTTGTAAATTAAATGATCAAGTCCTGTGAGCTTTTTTGACAGCAATTACCACTTACATCCTGCTAAAAAAAATCACTTACTGCTGAATGCACTGTTGTAACATTTTTCTGTCCTTTTTAGTGGGGAACTAGTTGGCAAGTACCCTGATTTCACACAATTGCATTGGTTTCAGTGCCATGTCTATTGATGAAGGCTGTAACCATGTACCCTGTGGAAGAGCAGGGCATCTCTGAAAGCAACTTCTGGATTTCCATGTTTATTTCCATGACTGTGTGTGGACATTGGAAATCACTGTCTGACTTACTCAGCATTATAACAATAAATGCTGTTAGCCTCGCAATTATTAACTTGCAACATCCAGACCAGTATAACCTTTAAGCATACATAGTATAGCATGAATGCTATTGTTAGCTGGCATTAATTACTTGGATATCTGCCGGTTGTGGGTAAATAGGATGGACTCCATTCAGCAGCATCCAAGACTACTATAGAGTTGTTTCAAATGGAAGTGATTCTACATCATGGGTATAAAAGTCCAAAAAGGTGCCAAAAACATTTCAATCTTAACCGCTGAAAATAGATATTGATTCACCTTTCATTACCCCAGAGTCTCTGTAGCTTCCAAACATGGTGGCTCCTCCAGCGTTGATCTTCCATTGGTTTTTTTTAACCCTGTTGTCTAACAGACTGCTGCTTTTTCTGTTCTAAAGGCTTGGCAACATTTTTTGCCACTAAAAGATTCATCCAGCAGCCCTGAAACTTAACATCGATTTTTACATTGAAATATCTCTTAGACATTTTAGAATGCTCTGTTTCCCACAATGCCAGTGCAAGTATAGCATCTTGCAAGGAAAACAGATAATGCCGGAAATGCTCAGTGGGTCTGGCGGCATCTGTGAAGAGAGGAAGAGAGTTAACGTTTCAGGGCGATGACCTTTCATCAGAACTGGGACAAGTTAGAGATGTAAACAGCTCCGAAGCAAGTACAGAGGCAGGGAAAGAGGGAAACAGGAGAAAAGAACAAACGGGAATGCCTGTGATAGTTTTGGTGGAAGGCAGGAGAGATTATTTCCGGTTTCCCGCATCCACAGTACGATAGTTCTTCATTGTACTTTGCAACCCTGTTTTCCTTGCGTTCCCATACATCTCCAGTGAATCACGTCCAATATGGGCAGAATTTCTCACTTGGGATGCAGGCACGTGCACGACCCACTTGAGCGTGATATAGCGCGTGATGATGGTGGGCGAGCATCATCACGCACTTGCGCAATATTCCGGTCTCGCGTGCGAGAGTTGGCGGTGCGCCCGCTGACAATTGAGAGGCCTATCAAGGCCATTAACGGAGGGATCAGTGATGATTTTCCGTTGCCCGTCCAACGTTATGGTTGGCGGGCGGGTGAATCAGCCGGGGGGGGGGAGGCGGGGGCCTTTGCTTTTTGTGAGGAAACCTCATCCAAGGGCGGGATGAGATTTCTGATATTAATTTCGAACAAAGATAAAAATGTTTGGACAGAATTTACATCAGCCAGATGTTCAGGCGACTGATCCTGATGGTGCGGACATTTCTTTTCGGCATTTCTAAATCTTTATTTACGGCTTTTGAATTCTTCAGCTCCCCCTGAGGCAGCTCTCCGCCTTCAGGGAGCTACCTGTGAGCGCTCGTCCGAGCCTGTGCTGACTTCGGCTCTCACCCTCCTCCCCCCACCCCCCCACACCCCGGCCGCGCTGAGCCTTTCATTATGGCCGTTCATTGGTGAAATCGCGGCCCGGGTCCGAACACGGGTGGCAGCCTGTTTCTCGGGTGCTCCCAGGCCCACCAACCACACCCGCGTGCCCAACTCAAAATCCTGCCCTATGTGCTCACTAAACAAGCCCTGGAATTTGACCAAACAGATAGTAATCACAAAAACATTTTAAACTGTCAGTGTGTACTGTTACAAATCTCTGAACAAATGTTTGAGTACCTTTCTCACAGAAAGATCTAATGATTTTGCTGACTCAGGCCATAATAAATGTTAGCAATTTTGCATTAATGTCTTTTTTGGCCTGATATGATATCCTGTGGTCTAACAATTTAATGTGTTATAAATCCTGAAGCTGTATGATTTGATCTTTGCTTTGCTGGCGCTTAATCCTAAAGTAATGCTAAAGCAGAATGCTGCGGACACAGGAAATCTGAAACAAAAACAGAAAATGCTGGAAATACTCAGCACCTGTGGGGGAAGAAAAAAACAGAATTAACTTTTCAGGTCAATTATCAGAATTGGAAATTGTCGGAGATGCGACGGGATTTTTAAGTAAGAACAGGAGCCGGGGTACAGGAACGGGAGGAAAGAAGAAAAGGATGGTCTGTGATAGCGGGAAGGGAGGAGAAACTAAAGGCAGAAGTTTGATGCCTCCCTCATGACAAGTTTGATGGCGGGGGGGCGGGGGGGGCGTTTAATCAGGTTAGGTGGTCGTGGGCGGGGCCTCCACTCTGCATCTGCCCCACTGAAGCAATAAATGCCCACGTAAGGGCCTCACCTCACCACCACCGGTGTCAACCCAGCAGTGGGCCTGGTCTCGCCATGCGGAGAGCACAACAAGCAAACTCTCTTAAAGAAGTTCTGCTATATTAAATGCCGCTCTGGTACTTAACTGGACAGTGGCAGGTCCTTTCCGGGATCAAGGACCCCAGGGACGGAAGGCCTACCTGCCTCTGATTGGCTGGCAGCTCTACTGAACGTCAGCTCCACTGGAGAACTGGTGGAGAGCTAAAGAGAAAGCATACAATGCGGCGTAGAGCAGTTTGCTTGCAGGGTCCTGGGGGTGGAGGCCATCCCCCATTCAAAGGCACTCAGTGCCTGAGCTAGGGACCCAGCATTGGGAAGCGGGAGGTTTGCTGAAAGCCAACCCCTGCCCTTGCGGCTGACCTCCCCTTCTCCATCCCCCGCCAACTCCCAACCACCATCGCCCACCTGTGCTCTGGGATCCAGCAATAATACTAGGCCTCAGGTGGGTGTCATACCAGCAGCAGCCACCAGTTCTCCGGTGGAGCTGACGTTCAGTAGAGCTGCCAGCCAATCAGAGGCAGGTAGGCTTTCCGTCCCTGGGGTCCTTGATCCCGGAAAGGACCTGCCACTGTCCAGTTAAGTACCAGAGCGGCATTTAATATAGCAGAACTTCTTTAAGAGAGGCGATGCGGGACTCTCTGCAGTCCTCCAGCCAGTGGACATAACCCTGTAACCTCCATTAAATACCTTCCTAAATGTCAAAAGGGTGATGTTGCAAGGCAAAAGGAGATGATAATGAAACACGAAGCAGAAGGTGGCTCTAGAGGAAGTGTAAGTAGGAAAAACAGATGTAATGCTGCACACAGAGCACATTAATGCTGAGAGGCATGAGGGAGGAGTTGGCCAGAATTGACTGGGAGATGAGCCTAGCAGGAAAGACAGTGGAACAGTAATGGCAGGAGTTTCTGGGAGTAATTTGGGAGACTCAGCAAAAATTCATCCCCAGGAAGAAGAAGGGAAGACGAGGCAACCATGGCTGACAAGGGACGTCAGGGACAGCATAAAAGCTAAAGAGAAAGCATACAATGTGGCGAAGAGCAGTGAGAAACCAGGGGATTGGGAAGCCTACAAAGACCAACAGAGGACAACTAAAAAAGAAATAAGGAGTGGGAAGATTAAATATGAGGGTAAACTAGCCAGTAATATAAAAGAAAATTGCAAGAGTGTTTTTAGATATATAAAGAGTAAGAGAGAGGCAAAAGTGGACATTGGGCTGTTGGAAAATGACACTGGAGAAGTAGTAATGGGGAACAAAGAAATAGCGGAGGAACTGAATGGGTACTTTGCATCAGTCTTCACAGTGGAAGACACGAGTGACATCCCCAAAGTTCAAGAGAGTCGGGGCTCAGAGGTGAGTATGGTGGCCATTACCAAGGAGAAGGTGCTAGGAAAACTGAAAGGTCTGAAGGTGGATAAATCACCTGGACCAGATGGATTACACCTCAGTGTTCTGAAGGAGATAGCTGAAGAGATAGTAGAGGCGTTAGTGGTGATCTTTCAGGAATCAATGGAGTCAGGGAGGGTCCCAGAGGACTGGAAAATCGCTATTGTAACCCCCCTGTTTAAGAAGGGAGTGAGGCAAAAGACGGGAAATTACAGGTTGATTAGCCTGACCTCGGTCGTTGGTAAGATTTTAGAGTCCATTATTAAGGATGAGATTTCAGAATACTTGGAAGTGCATGGTAAAATAGGGCAAAGTCAGCATGGTTTCATCAAGGGGAGGTCATGCCTGACAAATCTGTTAGAATTCTTTGAGGAGGTAACAAGTAGGTTAGACAAAGGAGAGCCAATGGATGTTATCTACTTGGACTTCCAGAAGGCCTTTGACAAGGTGCCGCACAGGAGGCTGCTCAGTAAGATAAGAGCCCATGGTGTTAGAGGCAAGGTACTAGCATGGATAGAAGATTGGCTGTCTGGCAGGAGGCAGAGAGTGGGGATAAGGGGGTCCTTCTCAGGATGGTGGCCGGTGACTAGTGGAGTTCCGCAGGGGTCAGTGTTGGGACCACAACGTTTCACTTTATACATTAATGATCTAGATGAAGGAACTGAGGGCATCCTGGCTAAGTTTGCAGATGCTGCAAAGATAGGTGGAGGGACAGGTAGTATTGAGGAGGCAGGGAGGCTGCAGAAGGATTTGGACAGGTTAGGAGAATGGGCAAAGAAGTAGCAGATGGAAAACAATGTGGGGACGTGTGAGGTCATGCACTTTGGTAGGAAGAATAGAGGCATAGACTATTTTCTAAATGGGGAGAGAATTCAGAAATCTGGAGTGCAAAGGGACTTGGAAGTCCTAGTCCAGGATTCTCTTAAGGTTAACTTGCAGGTTGAGTCGGTAGTTAGGAAGGCAAATGCAATGTTGGCATTTATTTTTGAGGACTAGAATATAAAAGCAGGGATGTGCTGCTGAGGTTTTATAAGGCTCTGGTCAGACCACATTTAGAATATTGTGAGCAATTTTGGGCCCTGTACCTCAGGAAGGATGTGCTGGCCCTGGAGAGGGTCCAGAGGAGGTTCACGAGAATGATCCCAGGAATGAAAGGCTTAACATATGAGGAACGTTTGAGGACTCTGGGTCTATACTCAATGGAGTTTAGAAGGATGAGGGGGTATCTGATTGAAACTTACAGAATACTGAAAGGTCTGGATAGAGTGGACTTGGGGAAGATGTTTCCATTAGTAGGAGAGACTAGGACCTGAAGGCACAGCCTCAGAGTAAAGGGAAGACCTTTTAGAACAGAGATGAGGAGAAACTTCTTTAGCCAGAGAGTGGTGAATGTATGGAATTCATTGCCACAGAAGGCTGTGGAGGCCAGGTCATTGAGTGTATTTAAGACCGAGATAGATAGGTTCTTGATTGGTAAGGGGATCAAAGGTTACGGGGAGAAGGCGGGAGAATGGGGTTGAGAAACTTATCAGCCATGATTGAATGGCGGAGCAGACTCGATGGGCCGAATGGCCTAATTTCTGCTCCTATGTCTTATGGTCTTATGGAGAGGTCCTTCAATCATTGTTCTTATGGCAGACTCCGTGCTCAATTCAAGCTGCAGTGTTGTTCTATTTCCATTACTGAATTAGAATGAAGTTTAAATGTTGCCTATGTCCTGATACCAGATAATCAGTAGGTGCAACACTAATGTGGTAAAATAACAGCTTTAATGCATTTGCATTTTCCATTACGTTACCTTCACAACAACTCCCCTTTGGAATCTTCCTACCTTACAGGAATTACACCGTTGGATCTGAGTCAGGGAGATTCAATGTGTAACCATGAGGTTTGAGAGTGTCTTTTGTACTCTGTCTTACTTTTCCTGCTCTCCTCTCCCCACAGCCCCCCACCAACCCACCACCCAAGGAAACACTTAGGCTTCACTCAATGTTTCCCCACATGGATTCACTGATGTTGAGAGTACGGCAGAATGAGAAATCTGGGAGCTGTGCACTGGCCTCTGGATTACTAGCCCAGGAACATAACCACTTTGGTACTGTACATAATTGTCACTTAACAGTTGAAGCAACTCTGATAATTTGTTCATTGTCACCATAGCCTTTGTGGGGCTGTTGGCGTTATCTCGCTTCTTCCCTGGTTTTCTTCAATCCTCCCTCAGTGTTACCCAGCCTCCTGATTCTTCTTCTTCCTGTTTTTACCCTCAGTTTCTCCATCAGTTGTTGCCAGGACAGGGCTGTCTGATCTTTGTTTCGCATGTCCATATTTGATAACCTTTCTCTCTCTGTGCTTAACAACCTTTTTGATTCCTGAAATCCTTCTCTTGATCTAATCCACTCATTTGTCTTTCTGTCCATCCTGATTCTGAGCATCCTCCGCTGTACCCACATTCCGAAATCTGTTATCTTCCTCTCATCTCTTTCTTCAGAGTCCAACTCTCGCATCCATAGCCACCTGATAATTCAAGAGTGACAAAATCTATTCTGTTTAAACTCTGATTCTCTTTGATTTATGATTTACACCACAGATCTACAAATCAGAGCCAAGGGTTAAGTGTACATGTGTTATCAAGTGCCAAATGGTGACGAAGAAGATAAGGAATTCTTTCCCCTCTTCAGGCAAAAGTAAGGGACTTGTTCAACCTCCTCAAGTATAACACCACCAAACTGTCTGCTGCCATTTGTCAGCCAAGACATTGGGGCAGTGTGAGGCATGGAAATCTTCATACCACTCCATCAGTGAAGAGCAAGAGGCACGTTCCCACCCCCATTTAACTTTCCCAAACAATTTCAATAATGGCCTTATCCTCGGGTAAATCTTTGGACAACAATTTATTGTACAAACATCAACTGTGCTCAATCATGTAGAAATTTTATATCCTACAGAGGGATTGTGCTAAACCTTACAGTGCCTTGTGATGCTATTTAGTCCATTCTATTTAGCAGCAGGAAGCAGCACTTCACATTGTTGTGTAACAATTATTTTGTATTTACTTCACACTTTAACACTGGTGTATTGAAGTGGATAAGGGGTGGGGGTGGAACAAAAGCTTGTTATTCCCTAGCATCAAGTGTCAGAACCTTTCATTCCTGTGATAAAGGAAGTTGTGATGAACTGAAATAAATCCTGGCAGTACTGGATGACTGAATCATCGGATCAAAGAATGTTCAAGATTTACTAAGGAGTGGAACATTTTACACTGTGATGATCATGACAAGCAAATCACAATAACACAAGTACAATTGAATTAATAATGGCATTCCGGTCATGCATGTAGACTTGAACTCCTCCTTCCTCTGTCTGAAGTATATGAGAAAGGGCAAGAAGACAACTTACCTGCACCATGACAAAATGAGCTAGTGTCGTGAAATACACTAATGCCTTATTATTGCATTAAAGGAGGAATAAGATCGAGCCAATCTTACTTTACTTTTCACATTTTTTTATTTTTCTATGAAGCCTAAGCAAGGAGTAAAATGTGAGAAAATTTTGGTTCCTGAAGTCTTCTCCTTAGGCAGTCCCTCGGGATCGAGGATGACTTGTTTCCACTCCAGATCGATGGGTTATGAGATGGCTGCTAAGTCCAATGCATGATCTGCAGACTCTGCCATATGCGGGCAGATGGTGCTTGGGGCCAGGGGGGAGGGGGGTCAGGAAGGCGAGTCGTTAAGAGGTTTGTGCGCCCTCTCCCACACCTTGACTTCACCTCTGTGTGCTCCCGACGAGGTATCTCCGTGTGTTTGGTGCCTTCTTGAATGAGCCTTCTCCATTTTGTTCAGCCACAGAACAGGAACTACCCATGTGTTGACAGGGATGTTTGAACTCTTCAGGGGTGCTTTGAGGACATCCTCAAAGCGTTTCCGCAATCTACCCGGGAGACTCCCACTGCAACTGAGTTCCAAGTAGAGCAGTTGTTTCGCGAATCAGGTGTCAGGCGTACAAACAACATGTCCCGAGCAGCAGAGCTGATTCCGAGTGATTTTGAAATAATCTTTATGGCACTTAATAGCTGCATCTCAGAACCTCACATTCTCCCATCACTACCTCTTCAACATCAGTGAGATAAACTGATCAGAAATCCCTGAGCAACTAGCACTCTGTCACCGTTATTGTTAATCCTAAATAACATAAGAAATAGGAGCAAGAGTAGGCCGTTTGGCCCTGGAGCCTGTTTCACCATTCTCTGAGACTATGGCTGATCTGATGGTTGTCTGCACTCCACTTTCCTCTCTGTCCCCCATGACCCTTGACTTCCGAGTCAATCAAAAACCCTTCAGATGAGATGCCTGCCTGTTTACCTGGATCGTCCTGTACGACTCATAAAAGGAGCAAAGCTACCTCCTGCTGACCAAGCCATCATTCCTCAATCAGTAAAATGACGAAAAACACACGAGCAGGTCAATCGACTTTGTTGCTGTTTGTGGAATGTTGCTTTTGGAATAGCTGCCCTCTTTAACCGTCAGTGTGCTCCTGAAATAATTCACTGCACAGGGCACTTTGTGACAGTTCAACAACGTGAAGAGCCTTATATTGATGTATTCTTTTCTCCTTCTCAACTTCAACCTAGTCTGACTGCGTTGTGTTTCTATAAGATGGATCCAAATACCAAACCAATCACTTGTCCCTGAAAACACTGTATTCACTGTATTGTTAAACTGATTGTCCATTTCAGAATCAGAGAGCCCAACCCGCTCGAGTGTAAAATGACATGCGTTGTCTTCGGGCAAGCGTCCTGACATCAACGCGCTGTCGCCCAATGATTCGTGTGTGCCCGCCGACAATTAAAAGGCCTGTTAAGGCAATTGACAAGTTTAATAAATTAAATTTTTCACTGACTGTCCAACCTTGCGGTTGGTGGGGCAGACGAAAAGGCCAAGCAGCCTTTGCACTTTTTAGAAAAACCTCATCTAGGGGCGGGATGAGGTTTCCTGACGCAAATAAAAATAAAATCAAAAATTTAAAATTGAATTAATAACATGTCCCTGCCCATGTGACAGAGTCACACGAGGGGACATGTCCTATTGCATTATTTATTTCTCTATTTTTAAAAGATGCTTCATCTCCCTGAGGCAGCTCTGGGCTCAGATTGTGACGCGCTCACTCACATGAATGCGTGAAGGTCTCGCTCGTCCCACTTGTCCTCTTCAGCCCCCGCCCGCACAAGCAGCGCTGAGCACTTCCGCTCGTGTTTCACGCTGGGCGGGCCTTAATTGGCCCCTCCAGCATGAAATCACCTTCCAGCCTCGCACCCCCCCCTCCCCACCCTCCTCACCCAGCCCACCTGGCAAGGGCAAGATTCTGCCCGTAGAAAAATTACGGTGTGGAAAGAGGCAATTCAATCCATTGTGGCTGCAGCAGAAGTTTTAAATGCGGTTTTGTTTACCAAATTGCACATTAAAGGTTGATTTATTGCTGGTTTACCAATAATGTTTATGTGGCTCTTCAAAGTAACAGTTCCACATATTGAGGCAATAGCTTTACTGCCACAGAGGACACACCTCGATGAAATAAGAGTGAGCTAATCCTGGTTATTTTTAGTACACTGAGAGACAGTCTGCAGTTGGAACTTGTTCTGGTATTGGATAGTGTTGCTGTTGATTGCTTAATGCAATCCAGACAGTTCCAGCATTAGATTCAGTGCTGCCAAAGATAAGTCATAGAATGATTGAATGGTTAGGTACAGGAAGAAGCTGTTTGGCCCATCATATCTGTGTCAGCTCTTTGCAAGAGCAACTTAGCTCGTCCCTCTCCCCTGCCCTTTCCCCATATCCCTGCAAACCTTTTCCCTTCAGGTGTTTACCAATTCCATTTTGAAAGCGATGATTGAATCTGCCCCCACCACAAATGAAGTCTCAAAGGTCCAGGAGATGTCACTGTGATGGTTTTGA
Source organism: Carcharodon carcharias (assembly GCF_017639515.1). NCBI lineage: Eukaryota > Metazoa > Chordata > Chondrichthyes > Lamniformes > Lamnidae > Carcharodon > Carcharodon carcharias. The sequence goes on from NC_054479.1 coordinate 140,481,961, forward strand.
AGAATCATGTGTCAATGCCTATTTGCTTTCTCTCCCAGTTACGTACTAACATACAAATTAGGAGCATGAGGGAGTGACTCCTCCCCTTGAACCTGCTCTGCCATTCAATAAGATCATGGCTGATCCGAATGTAGCCTCAAACCCACATTCCTGCCTACTCCTGATAACCTTTCATCCCCTTGTTAATCAATAATCTATCCAGCTCTGCCTTAAAAATATTCAAAGACTCTACTTCCACTGCCTTTTGAGGAAGAGAGTTCCAAAGACGAATGACGCTCTGAGAAAAAAATTCTCCCTATCTCTGTCTTAAATGAGTGACCCCTTATTTTTAAACAGTGACCCCTAGTTCTAGATTCTCCCACAAGAGGAAACATCCTCTTCATATCCACCCTATCAAGGCCCCTCAAGATCTTAAAGGTTTCAATCAAATCTATTGCTCTCCTAAACCCCAGCAGATACAAGCCTAAATCTTTCTTCATAAGACAACCCACCCATTCCTGGTATTAGTCTAGCAAACCTTCTCTGAACTGCTTCTAATGAATTTACATTGTTCCTTAGATAAGGAGACTAATATTGTACACAGTACTTCAGATGTGGTCTGACCAGTGCTCTGCACAACTGAAGCATAACCTCCCTCCTTTTGTATTCAATTCCCTTCACAATAAACAATAACATTCTATTAGCTTTCCGAATTACTTGCTGTACCTGCATACTAGCCTTTTGCGATTCAAGCTCTAGGATACCCAGATCCCTCTGCATCTCAGAGCTCCTCAATCTCTCACCGTTTAGATAATCATTTCTTTTTTATCCTTCCCGCCAAAATGAATTTCACATTTGCTCACATTCTACTCCCATTTGTCAGATCTTTGCCCACTCACTTAACCTATCTATGTCACTTTGTATCCTCCTTATGTCCTCTTCACAAGTTACTTTCCTACCTATCTTTATCATCAGCAAATTTAGCTACCATTCCTTCGGTCCCTTCATCCAAGTCATTTATATAAATTGTAAAAGGTTGAGGCCCCAGCGCTCATCTCTATGGCACACCATTCATCATATCCTGCCAACCAGAAAAAGACCCATTTATGCCTACTCTCTGCTTCCTGTTAGCCAGCCAATCTTCTATCCATGCCAATATCTTACCCGCCCCCCCCCCCCCACACACACACAGCTGGCCCCGCTACACCACGAGCTTTTATTTTCCATGATAACCTTTGATGTGGCACCTTCTGGTCCATTTAGCTGCCTGCGCCAAAAGTTGTGACACTGCCATATATGGAAAAGGGGCTTCAAATTAGGAATCCTGTTTTAGTATCGCTCGAAAAAGGGGTACAGGAAAAGTGGAGTGATGTCAGGTAAGCGAGATTGCGCCAGAGCAGGGCTGGCATTATGCTCCAAACTGCTACTACAGGCCAAAGTGATATTATATGGACTTGTCTGAGAAACTGTCTAGGTTAAAAATACTCAAAGGGGCAGTGATCAAATTTAAATACATTCATGCAAAGCTTTCATTGTTACAGCCAATTATAAGGAAAATTGGCCTGCACACACCTTCAGCCCCATGCTCTATAATACCCTCCCTAATCTCCTCCATTTGTTCCACCATCTCTCCTGTTTGAAGACCCTCCTCAAAACCTACCTCTTTGACCAAAGTTTTGTTCACCCCTTGTAATATCACCCGCAGCTTGGTCTCCATTACTGACTCCATACTTCTCTGGATCAAATTCCATTTGCCACTTTTCTATCCACCTTGAAGCGCATTGATATTTTCCTGTAGTCTGAGAACTCACGGAGAATGTGTGCATGAGCTTCATTTCTGTTCTTTCTTTGTTTTTAACGTAGGAACCTTTTTAAAACTTGAATCAGAAGGATCAAGGACTCATACAGGGCACCCATACTGGATACTGGACTGAACATTTACACATATCCTGCTGTTTGTACCAAATATACTTGACTATAAGATCATTTTGCAGCTAAAACCAGCAATCAAACAGTAACAATCCTGCAGAAGTTCTCATTGAAACTCAAAGTTGGCTCATGACCTGATTCTTCACCTTTCCTCTTGTAGTGCCCCTTTACCCACTCAACGTCAGATCCCAACCTCCTGCGTCCCTCCTCTCTCTGCTCCTAGTCTTGAATTTCTAACCATTTTAGTGCAAAGCAGTTCAGGGCTTGAAACATTTAGCCCACATTATAATCACACTTCCCTTTCACAGTAGCTTATGTGGCAACTCAATAGACAGTGTGAAGTTTTGATTTTAATGGATGCTGATTGCTTGAAGGGTTACCACTTCACACCAGAAAAACTGGAAAGCAGAAGACTAGGAACAGAGTGTAAGAGGGCAGAAGGAAACAGGGAACAGTGAGAGACAGGGAGATGGGGAATGGAGAGAGACAGGAAGACTGGGAGACTAGAAACAGAGAGAGAGACAGAGACAGGGAACAGAAAGAGACAGAGAGATGGGAACAGAGAAAGACAGGGAGACTAGGAACACAGAGAGAGAGAGAGAGAGATGGTACTGGGAACAGAGACAGGAAGACTGGGAACAGAGAGAAACAGAGAGACTGGGAACAGAAAGTGAGATGGCTGCAGGAGCAGAATATGACAGCAAGGAGATCAGAAGCAATCAGCAGCTTGGGAGTTGTAAAATAATCTTATATGCTAACTCTAAATTATGACCTAATTTTTTTGCCTTATATGGCAGTGTGTCTGTTTGTTTACTTTCCTGCAGAAATTTTAAAACTGGTGCCTCAGGCACTAATATCAAGGCTTACCTGTTATTGATATCATCATATATGCATAACCTTTATGCATCAATCAATCTCAAGGTCCCTAATTAGGAGTTAGGTTCACGTGTGGCAGAAAAATCATTTTCCACAGCTGGCAGCCATGTGTTCTCTTTGTACTGTTCTTCCCCCAAATATTATTTTGTGGATCAAAAGTTTGTTCTGTGATGTACGATTTTTATACCAGGGCTCCACAAATAAACAAAGTGCCAACCCAAGTCGGAGGGAACAGGAAATGTATTCTTATCTTCGACCTCAAGGGGTCCATAAAGCAAAAGTTTGATTTCCTTTAATATTTTATTATAAATGTGCTTCTTCAACAAGTGGACTTTCTGTGGTGATGTTTGTGAAAAGTTGTGAGCAAAGGTGAGATTGGGCAAAGTGGGTGATGCTAAAGTGTTTATTGATTTGATTCCAGGAAAACCAATCAGACAGCTCACTGCAGATTCTATTGGTGCGATGGGTACAGTCAGATCATTCTCACCAACAGTCATTGTAGGGCCACTGCTGCACTTCATTTTTCGATTAAGATGTTAGGAACCTATCCATTCAAGTCTCCATGGTCTTCGAAACTATGCCCCAATAGCTGCCGTCTAGTGTGACTGATATTTTTCATTTCTTATTCTGTTTTGCATTTGTCCACATGTCACCACAGGGAATGCAAATCCTCATACAGCAATACAGTATAGGCAGATGTTTGTTTGGTCCTGTGCGGGTATTATGGGCTAGGCCAGAGAAACAGAATTGGAATGTGAAGCTGTTGGAAATGCAGTAAGATATATGAATGCCTCTGAGCTGGTTTAGCTAGTTAGGACAATGCGTAGCTGACCATCCAGACTAGGACACTAGTCTCCCCACTCCCTGATTTGTGCTGAGGCAATGGTGGGGTGCTTTACAGTGTCCTCGAGTTAGCAGGGAGCAAATTAACCAAGGCTCCTGGTCCTATCTGTGTGCTTTCGGTGAGGTCAAGTTAAGGCTCAACAGTGATACCTCATGCAAATGAATAGCCTTCTGGCACTCATCTGACTCACTGATAAAGAAAGAGCACTTGAACAAGCTATTGGAAGACATCCAGCAAAGAGCCAATGCCTTCAGAAAAGGAAAATGAAGAACAGAGAATTGGCAGAAGGAAGAGAAAAAAATATGTAATACTAGCTAATGTCTTCATTCCATTCAAAATACATAAACAGCTTTTTAATGTTCTAGGGACATGGGTTTAAATCCCACTATGGCAGCTGGTGGAATTTAAATTCCATTAATAAATCAGGAATTGAAAGTTAACCCCAGTGCTGGGGTTATGAAACTATCATCGATTGTCATAAAAAACCCATCTGGTTCACTAATGACCCTTAGAGAAGGAAATTGGCCACCCTTATCTGGCCTGGCCCACATATGACTCCAGACCCACAGCACTGTGGTTGACTCTTAAATGTCCTCTGAAATGACCTAGGAAGGTCAGTTCAAGGGCAATTAGGGGTGGGCCACAAATGCTGGCCTTGACAGCAACGTCCACATCCCATGAAAGAATATAGGGAAAAAAAACTAGGTTCACTTCACACTGAAACTCAGGTTACAAGGTGAACCCTGAGTCAGGGCCTAGCGGAATCAACAATCGTGTCTCGATGCCAGACTGCAAATCTGACCTGATACAATTTTGTGGTTTTATCATCACCAAGAGTATAGGAACATGTTCTATTCCTTGTTTCCTGTTCAGAGACATTTATTCACTCTTAAGTTTAAAAGGGTCACCGGTTTTGTTCAATAGCTGAAACATGTTTTGTTTGTGCACTTGTGGTTAGTTCTATGGGTAACTCAATTCTGCAGAGTGCACTATGAAGGGACCATGTGTGCTTTACCATCAGACTTGCTGTCTGACTTAGTTAGTGAGCTGAATAGGAAAATAACTGATGCCATCTGGTTCCCATTTATGACTCCTACCTGCATGAACTGAAGAAATCAAAGCTTCCTGAAGTGTTGTCGTGAACCAACAAAACCCTGTTGCCTGAATCAACTTGCTCCAAGGCCCTTCCCCTAACAGGCCTGTGCTCACTGACCTACATTGGCTCCCAGTCAAGCACATCTTGACTTTAAAACTCGCATCCTTATTTTCAAATCACTCCATGGCATTACAACCGGTCCCTGGACAAGGCCCCTAATTTGTTAAATTCCCGAACGGGACCCCAATTTTGTTATGATCCCAGGTGAGGAGGAATGAGCTGGCTCCTCTTCTTCATTCAACCCCTTCGGTTGGTCACATCAAGGTTAATTTAAAAATACTTTCACTTTTTATACCTTTTCCCAGTCCAATGTATTTACTTTTTAGAAGGAGCCAATTTAATCAGACTTTCTTCCGTCTTATGAGTTACTAAAACTCAAGGAAAAGTAATAAAAAAAGGTGCAACACAGACATACACAAACAGATCAAACGTGAGAAGTTAGGAGTCCAAATAAAAGTTTAAAAATATACAAATCAGTCCTCGGCTTGACCATGGGGCATAGATGGTGGCACGCTGTGGCCATTCAGTTGAGTGATTTTGGTACAGCTGACTTTGGCAGGTCTGCAGTCTGGTGGAGACATTGCTGGCTTGTCCCAGGGCAAGGGATCCTGGTTCTCGCTGAAGGATAATTGAATGGGGCTTTTTTATTTCCTTTTTGCTTGTGGTTTCTACTAAAACCTTGCCTCCAGCAAAAGAGAGAAGGAGAGAAAACACTGTCTGCTTCTATAGGGGTGACTGGTTCTTCTTGTTTCTGTCACTCATGAACACTGGTTTGCAGCCAGCTTTTTAACCCATTTTTTCTTGTGTATTCCTGGAGGGGGGAATAGTTATGTCTTGTGCCCAGAGTCTGGTTTTCTTTCATCTCAGACCATTTTACACATTCTGAGATATAAATCAATAGGGGATGGATTTTTGGATGACTGCAGAGGTGTGCAGCTCAGTCATTTGTCTCCGCAACCATAGGAGATCAAAGCATGTTTCCTATCTCTCTTTCAAGTGTCTCTGCTTGAAAAAGGCCATGGCACCTTTCTGGTGTGACATTCCATGTCCTTTCAGGACTAGTTAGTCAATTATAATCCACATAAGTGTTTTCCAGAATGTGGTCACTGTTCATTATCAGCCATCTTTTGCTCAGTGTCTTTGCTTGTACTTCCTTTAAAAAACACAGGTGTTCCTTAAAAAGTTCAATATTCCCGTAAGTAATTCTTGGCAGTAATCTTCTTTTCATGACAATGGCTTTGCCCCTCCCTATCTCTGTAATTGCCTCCAGCCTCACAACCTCTTGTGCATCCCCAATTTTAATCACCACACCATTGGTGGTCACACCTTAAAGTTGCCTAGGCCCTAAACTCTGGAATTCCTTCCTTAAACTGCCATGCCTCTCTAGCTTGCTTTCCTCTAAGACAATCCTTAAAAGCTGCCTCTATGACCAAGCGTTTGATCATCTGTCCTAATATCGCCTCACATGGCTTGGAGTCACTTTGTTTTATAATGCTCCTGTGAAATGTCTTGGGGCATTTTAATATGTTAAAGGCGCTATATAAAAATAAGTTTGTTGGTGTTGTCGTTCTTTAGTAAAGCAGTGGGTAATTATTATTATTCCTAATTGCATTTATCACTTTGCTTTGTTATTGACTGCAGTATATCTCATACTCTCTTCCATGTGGACAAATAGAACAGCCCCTATAAACAATATGCTTGGTTAAATGATATGATAAATTCACAGTCAGAATTCTCTTCGAGGGAAGTTCATTAGTCATAACTAGCTCCAGGTCTGTTGTAAAACCAGAGTGAGACCAGGGCCGGAATTTTCGAAGACCTTCGCGGGGTGGGACCCACTGTGGGTGAGGCGGTGTCCCCACCAGAAATCCATTGACTTGCGGCGGGACCGGAAGATCCTGGAGGCGGCCGAGTGTGGAAAATCCCGCCCCGTTCTTTCCCCTTCCCAAACTGACTCAACCGAGAAATGTCGTTGATAATATCCATGAAACATGGGCAGGCTGGGATGATCCTTCTCCACCAATTAAGGAGAACTAGATGATAGATTGGGGAATAACGAGTGAGAGAGCAGGAGCTGCACTTTCTATAGGCAGATGAATCTACACCTCCCCTCTGAAACCCCTCTCTCTAAGGTTCAGCCTGAACCCGTCCGAGTGGTGAAGATGGTCAAGGCTCACAACTCTTCTTTTTGGTAGCTTATTGTAACATCAGTAAACTTACAAACGTCAATGCCCTACTCCCCTTTTGTTGAATCAGTATCACAAACACTGTCCCCGTGACTTCTGAGCTGCACCCATACGATTAATCTTTAGACTGCTGCTGCTGAAACGTTGCTGCTTCGGTCCTTGCTGTTCGGTTAGCTTTGTCATCATGTTTTAGTCCATCCAATTCCCTTATACTTATTTTCCGAGAGCTCCATGCTGTGCAGTGTTTTCTCTTGTTTGCTTCGGCTAACACTATTGCTCTTATTACTGACACTATTACTAACACTATTGCTCTAATTACTGACACTATTACTAATGCTATTGCTCTTATTACTGACACTATTACTAACACTATTGCTCTTATTACTCACACACGCGTTTCTTAAGAACCCAAAAACCACAGCCATAACAAAGCTTGTTTCAAAAAGCCCCTCCCGAAATCTGTCTCTTCTTACATATTGCAACAATTTCATGAATAGTCCATTGACACAGGTAGGCGGTTTTGATGGGTCATCAGGTTATCAGAGATCAAAACAAAAAACTGCGGGTGCTGGAAATCCAAAACAAAAACGGAATTACCTGGAAAAACTCAGCAGGTCTGGCAGCATCGGCGGAGAAGAAAAGAGTTGACGTTTCGAGTCCTCATGACCCTTCGACAGAACTGACAGTTCTGTCGAAGGGTCATGAGGACTCGAAACGTCAACTCTTTTCTTCTCCGGCGATGCTGCCAGACCTGCTGAGTTTTCCCAGGTAATTCTGTTTTTGTATCAGGTTATCAGGTCAGTTTTGCTTTAATCATTACAACCTCGGTTCAAACATGGACAAAAGAGCTGAACTCCAGAGGTGAGTTGAGAGTGACTGCCCTTGACATCAAGGCAGCATTCGACCAAGTGTGGCATCAAGGAGCCTTAGTAAAACTGAAGTCAATGGGAATCAGGGGGAAAGCACTCTGCTGGAAGATGGTTGTTGCTGTTGGAGGTCAATCATCTCAGTTCCAGGTCATCATTGCGGGAGTTCCTCAGGGTAGTGTCCTAGGCCCAACCATCTTCAGCTGCTTCATCAATGACCTTCCTTCCATCAGAGATGGGGATGTTCGCTGATGATTGCACAATGTTCAGCACCATTTGTGAGTCCTCAGATACTGAAGCAGTCCATGTCCAAATGCAGCAAGACCTGGACAATATCCAGGCTTGGGCTGACAAGTAACATTGGTGCCACACAAGTGCCAGGCAATGACCATCTCAAACAAGTGAGAATCTAACCATCGCCCCTTGACATTCAATGGCATAACCATCACTGAATCCCCCACTATCAACATCCTGGGGGTTACTATTGACCAGAAATAGAACTGGACTAGCCATATAAATACTGTGGCTACAAGAGCAGGTCAGAGGCTAGGAATCCTGTGGCAAGTAATTCACCTCCTGTCTCCTTAAAGCCTGTTCACCATTTACAAGGCACAAGTCAGGAGTGCAATGGTATACTCTCCACTTGCCTGGATGAGTGCAGCTCAAACAGCGCTCAACACCACCCACGACAAAGCAGCCCACTTGATTGGCACCCCATGCACAAACGTTCACTCCCTACACCACCGACGTACAGTGGCAGTAGTGTGTACCAACTACAAGATGCACTGCAGAAACTCACCAAGGCTCCTTAAGCAGCATCTTCCAAACCCATGACCACTACCATCGTGAAGGACAAGGGCAGGAGATACAAGGGAACACCACCACCTGGAAGTTCCCCTCCAAACCACTCACCATCCTGACTTGGAAATATATTACTGTTCCTTCACTGTCGCTGACTCAAAATCCTGGAACTTCCTCCCTTACAGCACTGTGGGTGTACCTACACCACATGCACTGCAACGGTTAAAGAAGGGAGCTCACCACCACCTTCTCACGGGCAATTAGGGATAGGCAATAAATGCTGGCCTAACTAGCAATACTCACGTCCTGTAAATGAATAAAAAATGTTCTCTAGTTCATGAATAGCTGATTAACATGTGAAGGTGGTGTTGAAAGGGAAGATCCTGGTTAACAAATCAACTTGTTTCACTCTAATCGAAAACATCTCTGGGATTAGCATTTGCAAGGAATTTTTTTAAAATATTTTTTCATGGGATGTGGGCATTGGTGGCTGGGCCCATCCCTAATTGGACCCAATTCTCAATTGCCCTTGAGACCTTTGTGGCTTGCTGTGCCATTTTAAGAGTCAACCACATTGCTGTGAGTCTGAAGTCACATGTAGGCCAGGTTTCCTTCCCTAAAGGACATTAGTGAACCAGATGGATTTTTATGACAATTGATTCACCATCTGCTATGAGTGGGACTTGAACCCAGGTCCCCAGAGCATTACTCTGGGTATCTGGAGTAATAGTCCAGAGACAATACCACTATGCCACCACCTCCCCCTAGGCACATTCAAATGTAGCGACTCCAAATCGGTAGGTATTATTTACAGTTCTACAGTTTGTAAACACAAACCCATTGTGTGGTCTGATGGCTTTGTTAGCTGGCTCTTGTCTAGTATATTGAAAAAGTCACTCACTGTGTTCATGTCAGGCTTTCAATATCCGGTGGAATGCTGGGAGGCAGAGTTTAGCCAATTTCTGAAAATGATCCATCACTAACAGCCTTTTTTGCAGCACCTTTTCCTTTGCTTTAAAATGCTGGCTTCTTTTAAGTTGAGTGTGTTCTTGCTGAAGTATCGGTCACATTTCCATAAACATGAGTGGAAACTATTTTTACTCAGCATTAAGTTTGATATGGAAAATAATATTTTCAATTATTTCCAACTTTCTCCTCATGCAGTCCATCTAACTCAGGCTTGGGTATGTTCTCATGAATCCTAGTGATCTTATTTTAAGTTAACAAAGTGACCATGTCTCATCAGCGATCGTAGACCCTAAATATCAACAGACCTCTTCGTTATTCGCCATTAGAGTGGAGCGCAGTGTCCTCATTTGCATACTTTGCTGCTTGTATCACTACCTCCCAATCAGGAGTTCGAATTTTGACCCATTTTTATCCCCCCTAGTCGAAGACACAGGGGCTCCACTGCTGCCCTAAGCGAGATCAGCTAACTCAACACAAAGCTAAGGATTTAACCTGTGATCTTTCTGAAGTGTAGACTTGCTGCTACATCATAAACAGCATTGATGAACTGTGGGGAGAGCTCAAAAATGAAATGTTTATTTACCTTAATACGGATTAATTTTCTGATGTCCTTGCATTTTTCAACAACCATCTCTAAGTATCACCACCTTAGCTGATGGAAATGTTTGTCCTATCTGTGTATTATTTTTAACCTTACCAAGTAAAATAATTTCACTTCACCACGTTTTTCATCACACTCCCCAAAGGATTAATATGATTAATGAGTGTCTAACATAAGGCTTTCTCTCAGTGATGAAAGAATATAAAACTAACGCAAATTCTGAAGTGCACAGGACTGGTTACATGCTACATCCACAACAAGAGTTAGACAAGCTCTGCTCAAAAGTTTAGCAGGTTCTATTTTTGCTTGTAAGAAAATTGAATTAATTAAAAGCTAATTTTTTTGTTAATTGCTCATGAATTGTGGCTAAAACACCATTTATTTGGTACCTTTATATAGTAAAATTTTGTTTGATAATGCTTCTAAAATTTGATATTAAGGAGACATTAGAAAAGAACGCCAAAAGTTTAGACAAAGAGTTGGTTTTAAGGGGTATCTTAAAGATGGAGAGTGTGGTAGGGAGGTAGAGAGGCTTAGGGAGGGAATTTCAGAGATTAGAGCCTAGGCAGGTGCAAGGTCATGGAGGGGTTTGAAAATAAGGAGAAGAATTTTAAAATTGAGATGTTACCATACAGGGAGTCAGCAAGCACAGCATAGATTGGCACTTGGTGCAAGTTAGGATGCGGGCAGCAGAGTTTTGGATGAGCTCATGTTTATGGACTCCCTCCAGTGAGGTGATTAGGGATTGAATCGATGCCGGAACAAATGTTCCCTTTTAGTCAGCATTCTTACTAAAATGGTGTATACTGACTCATATGTAAGGCTGCACCTTGTAAAGTTGCTCTCTGTCTAATGTTGTCTTGCTGACCTCTCATGGCTGGAACTCATATAGAATGACAATATTCCCTGTTACAAAAAAGGTGTAAACAAGATCAACAAAGGGTTTTGGTCACAGCATTATACTCCATCACCTTTAAAGTGGAATGGGCCTATATTCTCAGGAGTTTAGTAGAATGAGAAGTGATCTCATTGAAATGTATTAAATTCTGAGAGGGTTTGACAGATAAGGTGCAGGTAGACAGTTTCCCTTGGTCTAGAACACAGGGTCACAGTCTCAGGATACAGATTCAGCCATTTTAGGACTAAGATGGGGAGAAATTCCCTTACTCAGGGCATGAAGAGAATCAAGGGGTATTGAGAAAATGGGGGATGGGGAAAGTGGAGATGAGGTTGTGAATTGGCCATGTTCTGATTAAATGGTGGAGCAGGCTTTAGGGGGCCAAATGGTCTTCTCTTGTTCCTGTTTCTTATGTTCTAACCATTTGTGGGACAATTCAAAAGCACAACAGGCATTAATAAAGTTCCATCATGCAATAAGAGTGAATCAGAAAACAGTATTTCCAATGGTTCAAGTGATCACAACATCCAATCAATTGCATGAAATAATGGAAATAATATTGGATGGATTAAATAAAGCTAGACTGACCAAAGACTAGAAAGAAACCACGGGCAGGATTTTGAGTTGGGTGTATTGGTACAGTTGGCGGGGCCGGGAAATGGGCCACCCGCAATCGGTCCCCAACTGTAATTTCACACTGGTGGGCCGAGTAACTGCCAGCCAGCATGAAGTGTGCGCTGAAATGCTCAGCACTGCCAGGGTGGGAGCGGGAGGAGGGGAGCCCTGAAGTCAGCACGGCCATGGGGGAGGGTTCAAAGAAAGCTCCATGAAGGCAGAGAGCTGCCTCCAGGGAGCTGAAGAATCCAAAGTAAAGATTTTAAAATGCTGCAAAAAAACGTCCACGCATCAGAATGCGTCACCCAAACACATGGATGCTGAAACTTCTGTCCGAACATTTTTATCTTTTTTTTAAAAATTAATCTCAGAAACCTCATCCCGCCCTTGGACGATGTTTCCTCAAAAAGGCAAAGGCCGCCCCCGACCGATTCGCCCGCCCGCCTACCGTAACGTTGGACGGGCAACGGAAAATCCCCGGTAATTGCAACGTTAATGGCCTTAACTGGCCTCTTAATCGTCGGCGGTCGCGCTGCCGACTCTCGAGCGTGCCGGCGACCGAAGTATTGCGCAAGTGTACAATGACGTTGGGACGCTCGCCCGACATCATCACGCGCTATTTCACGGTCAAGTGTGTCAGGTGCGCACCCGCACACCGAGCGAAAAATTGTGCCCCATGAGAACCACAGTAGATTAGGGCAGCGCAATGCTCTAAGGTCAGATTAGCATTGTATCAGCTGATAGGTAATTTGTATGAGTCGATAGGCAACTTTCTCATTATACGTTATGCTTTCATAGTGGCGACTTGAGAAATAACAGAAATCAATAACACTGAAAGGAGGAAGCAATGTTATTGCAAGTCTCTGAGGCTTCATTTTGTTTTTGAATGGTGAAAGAAGTGTTCGTTGATTAAAATAAATACAACAAAGGCACCACTTTACAAGGTGGAAAATTGGAAATGAAAAGGTGGAGGAAAGGTATATTACCTCTGCAGATCTTTCAACCTCAATTCAACCTCAATTTGCCTTCCGCTTGTAGAGAACTGTTACTGGGAAGTTATCACAACATGAACCCTTTGAAGTTTGTAAAGGAATTTTGAGCATGGGTTGTAGAACACCAGGCAAGCAATTAGACCACACAGCCAAACATCAAAGTTGAGCAGCTGTCAAAGCAAATAGTTTCAACAGTTTAATCATTTTGTTCTCTGGCAATTTGTATAAGACTTTGCACTTTCAATACTCTTGTTCCAACCAAAAACATGATACAGTGGCACAATGTTAAGCTGGCAATACTTGTACTGTCAAAGGAGAGATGAAATAATCCCCGCAATGTTTGGAATACTTTGTCAATAATCAAGCAGGTTGGAGTTCACAAATACAAATGAAATAACTACAATCACAAAGGTGTAAAGAGAATATTTCACCAATCTTATCTGCAATCTGTCAGATTTCCGGTGCTTGTTCCTTTCAGGCTTTGCACATGCTGGGTTGCTGGCTTGAAATGAGAAAGCAAAAGCTTATATAATCCACCAATGGAAGCAAAGTAATTAGCAAAGTATATATTTTTATTGAAATATATAGAAAACATCCTACAAATAGTTAAGAAAAAGATACAGACCATGGTTTTGAAATTGTCTAGACTCAGTAATGTAATATACAAGGTAACTTTACAATTATAAGTTTGCTTTCAAAAATCATATTCGATGTAAATGTGTCATAGAGGTTTATAGTGGATTGGAGGATAGGTGCACAAACACCAGGCTTTCTGCATTATAATTGCCATATTGTTGCCCACACAAAACAACTACATGTTTCCATTTTGAAAAGCACTAAACGAATGGATATTGTCTGTACTTTACATACCAGCAATTATGCTGTTAGTTATGGTGTCATTACTTCTTAATTACAAGAATAGTCATAGATAATTCTCAAAAGAAAACACTGCAGCTAAAGCAAGAGAGACTTAGCACATATTGACCTAAGTAAAATAATGATTAATACTGTACGTGCGCAATAACATTTTCCAATTTTCCATTCCTCTCCTTAAACAAAGTGTTGAGATTATAGAACTATTCAGAAGTGGCTTGGGGGGCCTAGTGGCCTTCGATGAACATCACTGACATGTGTACAGTGATTGAGCTAACTGAAGTGCCCAGCACCTCCTGTGATAGCTCATTGGGTAAATTACAAGACAAGCAAAAGTAACATGAACAAATTCTGTGCCCTGGTACAACTGCTTGTTTGTTACACTTTCAGAATTGCCACATTGGAGTCTGGTTTGGTGTAAAGTGGGTTTGATGTCTTCTCCAGTAGTTTTTTGTTTAGTTGCTCCACGCGACGGCTGTTCTTCTTCACCTGCCGCAGGGTGCGTTTCACTCTCTTAACCTTGTCCTTCAGTTGCTTGTTGCGACTCTCCAGCATGGCCACCCTGTTGATCAACTTCTTCACTCTATCTTCCTCTTCAAAAAGTGCCTTCTGCACTGTGGAACACATGAGCTGTAAAAGGAGCAGAAGTTTAGTGTCTTTTCTTTTTGGTCGGTTACCTCATTTGGCATGTAGGAAACCAAATAGTGCCGATGGAACTCTGCTTCAACAAATAGTCAACGTTTTCAGTGTATAAAGTAGACATAAAATTCTCCATTTCATGAGGCTGAGAAACGTCACCCGCGAATGTGATTGTTATTGTTCACGGCAGTTGATGCACATTGAATTGTTAATTTTGAATCTGAGGTCAATAGATTTTTGTTAACCAAAGGTATTTAGGGATATTGGGCAAATGATTGTAAATAAAGTTATTCGCACATTGGCTATGATCTCATTGAATGGTGGAACAGGCTTGATGGGCTGAATGGCCTCCTCCTGTTCCTATGTTCCTTTCCCCTTTTCAATTCAAATTTTTCACCTCTTGTCCTCTTCTTGCTTGTAGAGATTGACTCCATGCTGAGGTATAAAAACCGAGATCACTGTTGGGAATGCCATTGTATGGCTTCTTGGTACACTCGTATCAAACTCTACTGCTACTTTAGGAGTGACGTCAACCCATGTATCTCAAATGTGTTAACAACTGTTAAACATCAAGGGGAAGTCTGACACAAGTTTGTTAACTGTTCGAATAATAACATCACCAATAGCAATTTCAATTCTCTAGTTTCATCATCACCATTTGCACCTCACCACCTCACCACAACTGGCCATTATTCAGTGTGAACCTTAGTGATAGATATCTTTGGATTTTTCAACCATGCAGTGGGGTATGACAGCTAATTCATATCCTGTCCTCACCTGATGCCCACATACATGTGCCTCTACTGAGGGTTACTACTTAGGGGTCAGGAGCTACTGATTTTGGCTTTCTTAACTCATTGGTCAAATGTCATGTCCCTACCACCAGCCTGTGAGATCATTTAACCCACCACAGACAGGGAATTAGACCTGGAATTTCACGTATGACTCAGCTACTCACTACGTCCACTCACTAAGAGCCATTCGGGAAGTGGCAAATGTCTCCATTTGTTTTTTCAGTATGGGGCGGAATATTGCACTCATTGGGTGGGCACACACCCGACCTGAATGAGTGTAAAATGATGAGCAATAATATCAGGAGATCATTGCGATATTTCAGTCAGTGGGAGCGTGCGGGAGTTGGCACGCGCCCGCCGACCATTAACAGACCTATTAAGGCCATTAAAGATCTTGTTAAACACAACTTATTTGCTGCCCGTCCAACCTTACAGTTGACGGGGCAAGCGAAAAGGCCAAGCGGCCTTTGGATTTTTTTGTGAAACCTCCTCCACGGGCGGGATGAGGTTTCGATCAGTCACTAAAAAATTTTTTTAAATTTCTCAAACTAATTTCTAACCACGTTCCTCAGAATCACATGAGGGGACATGATATTAACATTTTAAAAATCTTTCTTTTTTATTTTCGAAAATCTTCATCGCCCTGAGGCAGCTCCGTGCCTCAGGGAACTTTACCTGCGCGCACCCGCGCACATGCGCTAACTTATGCACTCGCCCTCCTCTCCCCCACACAGGCAATGCTGCAGATCGCGTCCTTAATTGGCCGACCAGTGTGAAAGTGCTGTCGCGGACCGATCGTAGGTGGCAATCGGCTTCCCGATCGCTCCCGCTCACCCCCTCTGCCGAGCCCGCCCAACGAGGGCAAAATTGTGCCCATAGAATTCTTTAACCCCTCGTCCACTTTCAATCAGCCAATCCCATTCCATAAGATACTGTCAATTTTGCCGCCTCTCCAGAGCGTTGCTCAGTGTAAAGTAACATTTACAAACAAAATGATGGGATTATTAAAATAATCATAATTTGCTTTTGACCTAAAGTATCATTCACACACAGCGTCTGATTTGACCCAGCCAAAAATACTGAGCACCTTTGTGAGTTCATCGGGTAATTAAAAGAGCAATGACAGTGGGTGATTTGTGGCCTGTTTTCTGACCCAGACTCCCTCCTGGTGCATTGGCATCCCAGCTAGGCGAACAAGAGAGAACAGGAAACATGCAGAAGAGATGGAAAAACATCTGAAAAGAGAGGGAGCCAATGGCACAGTTCGAGTTGAATGGATGCCTTGCAGAGGGAGTTTAAAGAGAACAATCAAAAGCAGTTTCCTTACATTCGATTGCATGAGGTACATTTCTAATGGTTTGCAGACTCAAGAAGGGGCGAGTGAGCTGTTTCTAATTTAATTTTAAATCAAATGACTAAATATTGCTATTATTCATTCATTGATGTGGGCATCACAGGCTAGGCCACATTTATTGCCCATCCCTAAATGCCCTTGAGAAGGTGGTGGTGAACGGCCTCCTTGAACAGCTGCAGTCCATTAATTCAAATATGGTACTGTTCAAATTTCGCTTCGAGTTGCAAACCATAAGCTAATCATAAAATAGACAATGTGTAAAATGTTTGTAAATATTGTACCAAAGTATTTTGTCATGTGATTTTTCATTACTTAACCATAAATAGTTGTTGGTACAGAGGAAAGCAAAGAGCAGAAAAGGAAACTGGCTCCTTAAACTGAGCATTTCCACACATCCCCATCATCACCTCTATCCTTACCATTTAATTTCCTGAGGAACAGTCCTGCAACAGAAGTGGTCAGTAAAGGTTATGAGTCAAAAATGCTGAATATTTATCCAACCCCACATTTCCAATGTCTGCTGCTCTTACCGCCTCTGCCTAACATTCCCATCTCTGTTTCTGGGTCCCACAGAGAATTTAATAATTTCTCTCTGTATCCTCATTGTAGCTCCCAAACAAATCACCAACTTGTGGTCTTTGAAGGAATTAATTGAGGCAGTACCAACCGTTTTTTTCAAAGGATGTTCTGCTACTTGCCTCGCAATATCTAATATTGCTTGAGGGTTTAACACCAATGATGTCAGTTGGTTTCTATGATTGAAAGCAAATAAGTGTTTGCAATTGATAAAGCAATGCCTTCACCAGTCAGGGTCAAGCTGCCTGGTTTAAAATTTTAAACAATGGTTGACAGTTAACTACCAGTCACCATCACTGGTGCATTCACCATGGCAATGCCCCTACCAATCAGAATCCACTTGCTAACCAACCAGCACTCTCTTTACGTACAGTATAAATTGTTGTTTTCCCCTTATATCGGTATTCTTGCAAAGCGTCCTGATGAGTGCAAGACGAAAAGCTTCAACATGTCTCTTTTCTCAGCAATACTCCTGGCAGCATCATTCATGTCAACCTATGGAACTAGGAACGGCTTAAAAAAAAAACTGAACGAGCCCTGAAAAAATTGGAAACTCAAAAATAGCTCTCTATAAAGGCCGATGACATATGAAAATGAGTACCACTGAAAGTGGAGGGAGACATGAGCATGCAAATTAAGCTGCGTGCTTAAGCTTCACTTTAAATACTTGAAAGCCTGAAACTGAACACAAGTGCTGAAAGCAATAGATTTATTTTTTAGGATAGTTAGGGGGCAGTACCAACTCCCACCACCTCCACCGCACCACCCCCCCCACCCCCCCAACCCCGGCCACAGTAATGCCCACGCCACCAACTCATAAATCATGAGGCAAACTCTTAACCATTGGTATCGGAGCAAAAATCATGGGTTTCTATTTTTTCACCCATAAATCAATTGAGTTTAATACATTCAAATGCATTTATCTACAGTGGAGTAACTATCACCGCCTCCAAATTTATTTTAAATATAATGGTGGCAGTTAAGTTCATACAAGCATATGAATAATAATTGACAGATAAGGACCGCCCAGCGATTGTGTATCGCAATATAAATGCTCCCCACCCAGATAATGTAATGATTTCAATTATTAGTTTCAGTGTTCGGTTTTAATCTTTATTTTCAATTGCAATATCTTGAAATAATTTAATATAACAATTGGTCAAGTAAAATATTAGATACTTCATGAACTGTGCAATTACACTGTTCTTTTAATCCTAGGGTACTCCTTAGGTAAGGGCATACATCAAAATGCTTTACATTGAAGACGGGTTTGAAGACAGGGGGCTCATTTACCTGCTCACCCCTGCCCCCTCTGCAATTATACCAGCAGTGGGGTGACATCGGCTGTGCCCACCCCCACTTCCACTGGGCCAATTGATACCCTTCAGTGGACAATTAATGCCGCAATTTAACCGGTGGTGGGAGGGGGTCCAAACTAAGCACTCAGCCTGGCAGGCTTCCCTGCGCAAGATGGTGTTTGGAGAGGAAGGGGGCGGGGGGGGGGTTTCCTTCATTAAAGAGCCCCCTTGGCACATCAGCAGCAACGCCCCCCTCCCCCGAGATGTAACCAACCCTCCCCAGATTGCCCTCTGCCCATGACCTCTCAAATCCTGGAACACTGCCCACAATTGACCCGTCCTACCAGCTTGGAATCTGGCAAGACCCTAAACACTGACCCAAGAACTGATATGTCTCGGAGTGCCGGAGAGTTGCCAGTCTCTGATTGGCCGGCAGCTCTCTGAAGTGGAACTTCCTGTCCCTGAGAGATAGAAATCCTGTGTCAAGTCCGATGGTGGCCAGTTAACCATTAAATGGCTGCAAGGTAGCCGATGTTCCCCTCAGCGACCTCCCCCACCGGCTTTCTAAGTAGGGGGAGCAGGCAGGGAATCTAGCACCTCCTGTAATTCAAAACAAAAATGAAAATACCTGGAAAAACTCAGCAGGTCTGGCAGCATCTGCGGAGAGGAACACAGTTAACGTTTCGAGTCCGCATGACTCTTCAACAGAACTAAGAAAAAATAGAAAAGAGGTGAAATATAAGCTGGTTTAAGGGGGGTGGGGGGTAGGGGACAGGTAGAGCTGGATAGAGGGCCAGTGATAGGTGGAGATAGCCAAAAGATGTTACAGACAAAAGGACAAAGAGGTGTTGAAGGTGGTGATATTATCTAAGGAATGTGCTAATTAAGGGTAGAAAGCAGGACGAGCAAGGTACAGATAGCTCTAGTGGGGGTGGGATGGGGGGAAGGGATTGAAATAGGCTAAAAGGTAGAGATAAAACAATTTAAATACATTTAAAAATAATGGAAATTATTTACCTCCTTTTATCTCTTATAATTCGGTCTGACAAATGCAAAACAGCGGGTGTTAAGCAGGAGAAGAAAGTTTAAAGATAAAGAGTAGGTTGGAAATGAAAAGCACGGCAGAGGAACAGTGTTTTAAGGAGTTATTTTTAAAGTAGAAGAGGTGCACAGAATTGATCAGAGTGCTTTAGGATGTCCAGTGGTTGTGAAAGGTGCTACATAAATGCAAGAATTTTATTTCTATTAAAAAAAGCCAGTGGGCAGTTTCAGGTTCTTGCCGAGCTGCTCTCCCTGTAACCAAATTGCCAATCAGCAGACGTAGGGGCAGAATATTACACTCAGTGTGCGGGCGTGTGCCCAACATGTCCGAGTGTAAAATGACACGGGATGACATCAGGCGTGCATCCCGATGTCATCTCATGACAGAGCCACAGGAGGGGACATGTTTTATTCAATTTTTACTGTCTTTATTAATTTTTTAAAAGGCGCTTCAGTCTCCCTGAGGCAGCTGCGTGCATCAGGGTGTTTGAAGCGCTCTTACTCGCACATGCGCCAACTGTGTGCCAGGCCCAGCTCTCCCTCCCCCAATCCACCCCCCCCCCCCCCCACCACCCCCCACCATCACCCGCACCGTTGGAGCTCAACGCTGCCGCTCACGATCCACGCAGGGCTGCCTTAACTGGCCCACCCACATGAAATCGCAGAGAGGAGCCGATCGCGGGCGGCGTTCAGCTTCCCAACCGCCCCCACCAAGCACCCCCACCAAGGGCAAAATCCTGCCCATAGATTTATCAACCGGGTCCCAATCTGACTCCCCAGGCAAATAGCTGAAAAGCAGTGAGAAGCCCTCTTGCGAAATCATGAGTGAGGCTAAATTTGCCTGAGATCCTGGGGAGTTCAAGGCTAAGGGCATAGTCTAAAAAATTCAGAAGTCAGGAAACACTTCTGCAAAGACGGGTGGAATCTCTTTGTCAAACAGTAGTTAATGCTAGATCATTATATTAATTTTAACTCTAAAATCGATAGATTTCTGTTAACCAAAGGTATTAAAGGATATGGGGAAAAGGTGGGTATATGGAGTTAGGTCACAGATCAGCCATGATCTCATTGGATGGGGTAACAGGCTGGAGGGGCTGAATGGTCTCCACTTCCTGTGTTCATAAATCGCGTCTGTCATGGTCAAACTGTTCCAGTTGCATGTCTGCTTTGCCCACACCAAATACTGCTCCTGGCTTCTCATTATTTTCTCTCCACCTCACTCCACCCACCACCAACCCCTCCCCCCCCCACAATGTGGTGCTACTGACTTCTCTGTTCTGTTTCTTCCCCTCCCTTCTCAGCCTCCCAAAGTGTTGTTCCTGGAGCTCCTAGCCACCTCCTCCCCCCACCCCAACCAGCCCCAACAACCGCCAAGTAGTAGTCCTGACAAATATGGCCATACTCGCATCCTTTGCAGAGTTGAAATAACTTCAGGTGTCCTCAAGATGCACCAGTGCTTGAGTCATTTTCTTAATGTAAGTTTCACGAGTTACACATGGTAACACAGGTAGCCAGCACATTAGAAAATTTAATCAGTTTCACAAGAAGAAGTTCTCATTCCTCTTTCCTTTTCACTTAACTGTTCTACCGATGCTATAGCTTTCTGTTCAATCTCCCAGTTGCTAATACGTCTTACATTCGTGTTATTACAACACTCCACTTGGCTGCATAAGCTTTCTCAAAGTCATTAAGCGACCTTTGTGATGCTACGTGTGCTGTCACTCTTCAGTGCCTCACAGTTAAATGATAACACTCCACTGAGTCACACACCATCGCCTCTTCCTCCACAGAGATATAATCAAATGCTTTGGGTTCTTGAGTTGCCAACAGGGCCAAGGAATTGTGTGTGGGAAGATTTCTGATCCAGCACATGTAGCATCTTTTGGAAGTGCAGAACTTGAGTATTGCTGAAAAAGAGACATTTTTTTTGTCAAAGCTTCTCATCTTGCACTCATCAGGACAATACGCATCGACAAAAATGTCTCTTTTCTCAGCAACAGTGTGCAATGGAAAATTGAATATACTATTCTGGAGCTTTGCTTCATTTAACTTTCAATGAGGCAAGGAGAAATGTTGGAGAATATGTCCCTAGGAGATTAAATGGATTAAATAGGATCAATGATAGACCAAATTGGGTCTGGTCTGTGGATGGAATAGAATTTAATCTTGCCCACTTCTTTATTTGCATTCTTCAGGAGTTTGTATTCATCCCAGAACGTCAATATGCTTCTCTTAAATGGTTCAAGACCCCAGTCCTATATTTTCTTAAAATGGAGAGGCTAATTTTAACTACCATTATTAAGCCAATACGGATGCTACCAAATGGGCAGTCTGCTTTACAACTCACTCGGTCTCCTTTCTGTTAAATAACTCTGAAACAAGATGGGGCAATTTGTGAAATAGGCGGCCGACTGACTATCACAAGGTTCTCTTCTGTGTTAAAAGTTAAAATTACTCACAGAGACATTTTAATTTTTAAAGTATCCTTTAAAGATTAAATAATCCACACTATTCTTTTTTGGATCAATTTAGATTGTAATGACTCTGTTTGCTTCACATCTTTACACACATTTTTCTCCCCTTTGGGGGATAGTGGGGAAGTGTTGGCACGATTAGCAGGTTGATTATCAACCTACTGAACCATGTCATGAACACCCCTTCTATAGCCAAAAAACCCTGGAGTGAGTCTTGAACCTAGAGTTTCTGAGAGACTCAATTATCCCCATGGCTATGATCCGGCAATAAAAGCCACCAACAATAACTTTACTGTAGTGTCTAATTGTTCACTTGTTCAGTATTTGATTATGTGCCTGTTGCTTAATGTATGTGATTGGTTAAGCCTGGGTGTGTTGACTTAGAAAAAGAAACTAAATTGAGTCATGCTGCTCTAAGCATGAGAGCAGACACTTTAAAGCATTGTATAAAACTCCTGCACACACAAAACCTGGAGTGTCTCATCTCTGCATATCTCTGGAGCATAAAACACAACATTTACCATAACATATTTATCAAAACACATTCACTTGTACAAACAAATGATTTATTCACCCTAGTGTATTCCCTTAGCACCTGCCTTGTAGGTGTCTTTGCCTGGTCTAATGTTCCTACACAGTATTACGTCAGTGGCAGAAACATGGTTGATGGAAGGCTGCTGATTTTCATTGGAGGAGACTGCACATGGCCTTGCCTTCCAGTGGCACTCTTCCCAGCTTCTTGGGACCATACTCCTTGCACTGACCTCCTTTGCCACCTGCTCCCACTCCTTTCAGAAGGGCAATGCTTGATGGCTTCCTGGTCTCCTGCAAAAACATGGGTCCTGTGTAGCTCCAGGACTAAGGCCATGTCTGTGAAAGTGGGTGTCCTGTCTCTGCCCTGCTGCTCCATTTTCTTTCCAATTGCAGACAATTGCATTACCACCAGCAGCTTCCTTTCTGTCAGTGCATCTCTCCTTTATGAGGGACCGACTGCCTTTAAGAGCTAGAAGCTGGCTGGAGCACATGCTGGCCCCACATACTGCTAGGACCCCTGTTGACCACGGAGTCAGCCAGCATTATGGTCAAGCTTCGCTGCAAATTACTATCAGGAGAATGAGGAGGTAGCACAATGCTTGTGTTTGGCCTGCCTCAACAGGACTGGACGCAGGCTGATTGAAAGTCATAAACCCCATGCTCAGAAACAAGTGCACATCCATTTTTAGCCCTGTGTGTTTCTGTGCTTTGCTTGCAGCTTTGTAATAAAAGACGCTTTGTTGAAAATAAATCAAACTATCATTTCCAGCTCTGAAGACTAACTGTCTTGTCTTTGTTCGGATTAACTTAATTCCTAGGAATTTCAGGAAGTTCCATTTCTTCCATTGAGAATGTGTTAGACTATTTTTTCCGAACTCATATAAGGGTTAAATAATCTATCAAAATGTTTGGCAGAGCTTCACGTCTCTAAATCTCTGTGGGACATGAGTACAGATTTATGACCAGTTTCATGCGCACAAGACTTATGTCTCATTCATAATTATTATAAGGACCTGTTCTTGATGGGAGCAATGTGGTGCCAGATGACTGGCAACTTGCAGACTCTGCCTTCAGTGCAGTGAGTTTGGACTTGTTCTACCCCATTTGCTAATGTGAGACAAGATCAGTAACAAACTGCAAACAGCAAGATATATTTAGCAGAGCCACGTACTGTTACTGCGGAAGGGAAGAGAACTGGCCAACTTTAAAGCCTCAGGATCTGCTTAGATTCAACCAGTAACAATGGACTTACACAGTCAATCTGCTGTAGTCTTCATCAAAATGCCATTTTTGAAAAGTTTTAACTTCTGATCTTCTTCACCACAGCAGGTGCAGGCTTGTCATCCTGATTTCAAACACATTCAGTGTGATTGGACACACCCCCCAATCACAACTTGCTGTCAGTCAAGTCATAGGGAGGGCTAGAGCAGGGCAAATGCAAAACTCAAAAAGCGTCATGCACAGAGGCACAAGGAGCAAGTCACTTGTCCATCGGACCAGTCTAGTAATGGTATATATTATCCTTAAGTAAGAAATTGAAAATATATTAACCTGGAGTGACAACCAAGTGTCCAACTACCGAACACCACAGTGTACTTTAACGAATAGTTCTTTGATTTAAGAATCATATCCTGGAAAGCCATGTTGCAAATAGAGACATAAGGAATTGTCCCAGATTTGCACGAAGTGCAGTTGCAGAAGGGAAAAAGGATGTTATACCCGTTGGCTGCAATGGTGGCTCTTTACACCATATCATCCCCATCCGACCTCATTAATCATGCATTCCTGGGAAACATGCCGTTTCGATGGCGGGCGGACCCTCATTTGCCCGCCTTGCTGCTTCCTCATGCCGGGTGCCAAACCTCTCAGTGCTTCCAGCCCAGGACTGCTGCACAGACAACATGGCCCTTAAAGGCAAGAAGACTGCAGTCCCCAATTCCGTGACGCGTCCCTAAAGCATCTTTTGGAAGCCATGGAGGCCCGCCATGATGTCCTCTACCCCCATTCTGGCCGCAGGATGTCCAACAATCTCACCACTCCTGCTTGATTGGCGATAGCTGTACTGATCAGTGCCAATGCTGCACAGAAGAGGTTGGTCATCCAGTGCAGAAAGAGGATGAATGATCTCATCCGTGCTGCCTGGGTAAGACAACCATCTCATCACTCTAAACTCTCATACTCAAGCCCATCACACATTCACTGGCATCTCACTCACTGCCAGCTCAAGGGACATCACCACTCGCTCTCTCACACACACACCCTCACATCTCCATCTGGCCTCATCTCCTCTGGAGACTGTCTCCTCAGCCCTCACCAGCTGGAGGTCACTTGCACAGATAAACATGTGTCCCCACATGCACCCTAGGATACCCCCCTTCCCCAGTACAGTTCTCATCCTGCAGCCTCTTCCCTTACCTGAGGCCACTTGTCCCCCTTCCCCAAGCAAGCCCTAGCTCTGCAGCCATTGAAAAGCCGCCCCCGCCTTACAGGTGGTCTGGTAGGTAGAGAGCTGCCCAAGTGTCCCCCTAAAAGTCTGTGAAGCCTGGCGCTGATGACTACAAGTGCCCGAGACAAGGTGGGCAAACAAACCTTGAAGTCCTGGGTGAAGTGCAGCCCTCCAGGTGCACATCACTTACATACAGTTGTGAAACATGTTGACGTGCTAGATGATCCAGCGTGGGGGGGGATGATCCTGGTGAGCTGGGCTTATAATGATTGGCAGATGTATTACAATGAAGATCCCGACCTCCAAGTCGGGGGGGAAACACAGCCCGCCTTGACAGGCAGAGCAGATGATTGCAAACTGGCTTCACGACGTTGTGAAACTGATTCTTGGCCCTCGCCATATTGTCCGCTCCCACTACCAAACACGCCCAACGCTAACGAGAAAATTCCACCCAGATAAATATTTATGGCACAGAAGGAGGCCATTCAGCCAATTGGGTCTATGTTGGCCAAAAAAAGAATATCCAACCTAAAACTATTGGCCAGCTCTTGGTCCATAGCCTTTAAGTTATGGCGGTTCAAGTACATGTCCAAGCGTTTTTTTTTAAGTACAATAGGGTTTCTGCCTCTACCACCTTTTCAGGCTGAGTTCCAGACTTCCGCCATCCTCTGGGTGAAAAAAATTACTTCTCAATTACCCTCTCATCCTTCTACTAATTACTGTGGGAGTAATGAATGCAGTAGTCTAAGTTGGGGGAAATGCAAGTGAAATGCTGCTTCAATGCGGTCTCCTCTACATTGGAGAGACCAAACGCAAAATGGGCGACCGCTTTGCAGAATACCTGCGGTCTGTCCGCAAGAAGGACCCAAACCTCCCTGTCCCTTGCCATTTTAACACTCCAGCCTGCTCTCTTGCCCACATGTCTGTCCTTGGCCTGCTGCATTGTTCCAGTGAAGCTCAATGCAAACTGGAGGAACAGCACCTCATCTTCTGACTAGACACCTTACAGCCTTCCGGACTGAATATTGAATTCAACAACTTTAGATCTTGAACTCCCTCCTCCATCCCCACCCCCTTTCCATTTCTTCCCCCTCCCTTTTG
This sequence comes from Carcharodon carcharias, assembly GCF_017639515.1. Taxonomy (NCBI): domain Eukaryota; kingdom Metazoa; phylum Chordata; class Chondrichthyes; order Lamniformes; family Lamnidae; genus Carcharodon; species Carcharodon carcharias. Next base: position 140,507,803 of record NC_054479.1, read on the forward strand.
CCTTTTCCAATAATTTATATAGATTTTTCTTTTCTCACCTATTTCCATTATTTTTAAATCTATACCTTTTATGCCCTGTTAGTTTTATTCCACCCCACCCACACTAGAGCTGTACCTTGTGTGTCCTGCCATCCATTCTTAATTAGCACATTCGTTTAGATAATATCACCACCTTCAACACCTCTTTGTTCTTTTGTCTGTGACATCTTTTGATTATCTGCTCCTATCACTGCTTGCTTGTCCCTACAACCACCACCTCACCACCCCCCCCACTTCTCTACCCCCAACTACCCCCCCCCCCCCCCCCGCCTCCCCACCTTAAACCAGCTTATATTTCACCCCTCTCCTAATTTTACTCAGTTCTGTTGAAGGGTCATGAGGACTCGAAACGTCAACTCTTTTCTTCTCCGCCGATGCTGCCAGATCTGCTGAGTTTTTCCAGGTAATTCTGTTTTTGTTTTGGATCTCCAGCATCCGCAGTTTTTTGTTTTTACGATAAAAATTAACCCCACTGTGTTTGTCAAGGTGGCAATATAACATTACTGGAGACTGGAACTTGCTTATGATCTTCACAGCCAAGAAAGCACAGTAACTGCCCTTTTTTCAGTTCCCAAATCTCATCTACACCAACCTTCCTGGCTTTTTCTGCATTTTTATTTTCTGCATTCAACATTCCACAGAATCGCGGAATCGTTACAGCACAAAAGGAGGCCATTCGGCCCATCGTGTCTGCACCAGCTCTTTGAATGAGCAATGCACCTAGTGTCATTTCTCTGCCTTCTCCCAAAACCCTGTATATTCTTCCTTTTCTGATAATAATCCAATTCCCTCTTGAACACCTCAATTGAACCTGCCTCCACTGCATTCCCAGCAGCGCCTTCCAGATCTTAACCACTCGCTGCGTGAAATGCTTATCCTCGTGTCTCCATTGCTTCTTTTGCCAATTACCTTAAATTTCTCTGCTTCTCCCCCCACACCCTTTGGCTCCTCTCTGGAAATTTCTACTCAGTTTACAAACCTACTGAGAGTTGCAGACTAGAAATCAGAACCCTCAGCTTGGCAGGCAACAGATTGCCTCGTGATCACTATCACCTTCCAACGGAGTTATTCTGCAGATCGATGAAACAAATTACTTATAAACTTCAAAACCGTTTTTAATGACCTTTTTTTTAGAGCAGCTGTTTCAGCATCTTTTTGGAGTGTAGATGTTAAAGATTCCTTTACTGTCTGCATACAAGAACCATCGCGACTTGATAACTGAAGAAGATGGGGCTGGATTTGGTCGCAGCAGCAGGGGTCCCATCATCAGGGCCAAAAGCGGGAACTCCAACCCACTTTGGTGGTCAGATGGACTCAGGCCGCATCTAGCCAGCAGCTGTAAATTAACTGCCCACCGCCAGTGCTGCCAACCCTATTTAAAGACAGCCGCCTGCCCTCCAGCACTGCCCTGCACCCTCACAGCCTAGGTAAGTGGGATGTGGGGGTGCTGGAGGCAGTCAGGCAGATCCCAGCTAGGGAGGGAGGTGGGGTCGCTGAGGGTAGCAACGTCATTGCCGCCACAGGGCGGGGTGGGGTCCCCCTCGGTGACCTACGGAGCTCCTAAAAAGAAGGCCCACTCCCACCCCCAGAGCCTGCCAAGAGGCTGCCAGAGTGTACCCAGGTGGGCCCCCTCTAGCACTGTTAAACTGCTGGTGCAGGGGGGAAGAGGCCCTTAATTGGCTACTTAAGTGGCTCGTTTGGGCTCCGAGTGGTCGGGCTGTCCACCACCCTCCCTGCTGCTGTCAAGATGGCACAGTGGCTGCACGACAACAGGCATGTCATCCACTTAAGTTTCCAGCGCCATTTTGCCAGCCCATCCCTAAAAGGCTGGTAAAATCCAGCCCACGGTGTAACTTGGCCATTGGGAGGTCTGGCCTACTCCAACCCTAACCAGGTCTACCATCATGTCGCAAAAGGTAGCTGAAATCGGAGAGATAAAAGGCATTCATCGAGAGACATTTCTAACCATTTCTAAGGCTGTTTGCTGAAGTAATATTCTCACTGGGTCATTGTACATAAAGTGAGCACAGAGATTTTTTTTTTAAACTGTTAACCTGGTACTCTGAAAGAAAACTAAAAATGCTGGAAGTTTCCAGTTGGCGCGGCTGTAATGAGTAATGAGAGAAAAAGTTAACATTTCCGGTGGTAATACATCCTCAGGAGTTTTTCACACTTTTGACCAGTCTTTTCTTCTTTCAGATTCCAATGGATCTCACATATTCCCTCACTTTGTAACCTGCTAATTCTCCTTCAACAGCATCTTCCAAATGCACGACATCTGCTACCTAGAAGGACAAGGGCAGCAGACACATGGGAACACCACCACCTGCAAGTTCCCCTCCAAGCCACTCACCCTCCTGACTTGGAAATATACCGCCGTTCCTTCACTGTCGCTGGGTCAAAATCCTGAAACTCCCTCCCTAACAGCACTGTGGGTGTACCTACATCACACGGACTGCAGCGGTTCAAGAAGGTGGCTCACCACCACCTTCTCAAGGGCAATTAGAAAGACAATAAATGCTGGCCCAGCCAGTGATATCAACATTCCATGAATGAATGAAAAAAAAACTCTGGGTTACGTTTTTCTTTAAAATATGATCACTTCACATAATCATCATTCCTCAAGTTTTTAATCATCTCATAAACGCATATAAAAATTTAATCAAATCAAGTTACAAAAATATATATCTGCTTTACAGATGGCAAACAGCTTTAAATAAATTATGAAGGAGTAATTCAATACAAGAGCTCATATCACAGCGTAAACCATGCAAGATATAAGAACATCATCTGAAAAACAAGACTGAGTTACTGCCTTCTAATGATATTATCTTTCTGTAAACAACTGTTGATTATCACTCAAAATGCTTCCACTGATGATATTAATCATAATTCTCCAATGTAGATGTCATTGCATAACAACATGAATCCTGCACCATCAACATCCTGGGGGTTAATTGATCAGAAACTTAACTGTAGCAACTACACAAATACTGTGGCCATCAGAAGAGGTCAAAGATTGGGAAGTAGGAAATTCTGCAGCGACTAACTCAACTCCTGACTCCCCATAGCCTAGTCACCATCTACACTGCACAAGTCAGGAGTGTGGTGGAATACGCTCCACTTGTTTGTATGAGTGCAGCTCCAATAACACTCAAGAATCTCGCCACCATCGCAGTACCACATGATCAGCACCCCATCCAACACCTTAAACATTCACTCCCTCCACCACCGACGCACAGTAGCAGCAGTGTGTACCACCTACAAGATGGACAGCAGCAACTCACCAAGGCTCCTTCAACAGCATCGTCCAAACCCACGACCGCTACCATCTAAAAGGACAAGGGTAACTGACACAAGGGGCACAATCTTCTGCTCTCACTGGTGGTGAGCTTGGAGGTGGGAAGGACATATAATTTCCATGCCGGAAACTTGCCACCTTCCCACCTCCACTCGAATTAAGTTCTGGCTAGGAGGGCCCATGGTCAACCTTCCTGCCCTGCCAAAAATTGAGGCCCTTAATGGCCTTAAGGGCCTCATCTTGCCCCCGCTGGTATTAACCCAGCTGCAGACAGGCCTGTCACCATGCGGCATGCACAACAGGTAAAACCATGCGGCCTGCTTGTCACCTGTGGGGATCCCTCGATCAAAGGCACGCAGTGCCCGATCGAGGGACTTGACATCAGGAAGGGGGAGGCCCAATGAGAGCCTGCCCTTGCTGCTAAAGCCCCTGCATCCCGCTTCCCGCGACCCCCACCCTGCAAACACCCCACCCACCACACATTACTCACCTGTGGCCTGGGTCACTCCACGATCCTGGGACTCCAGTTCCTGTCCTTCTGGTAGCAGCCACAGCCTCCCCTGTGGTGCTGCTGAGCACAAGAGCTGCAGGCCTCTGATTGGCTGGTGGCTCTCTGTAGGCAAGACTTCTGTCCACAGGGTCTTGATTCCAGGGGCCTGATTGGTTTGTGGTTCGGCAGGCCTTCTGGAAAATAGGCAGCGTAGGTTGCTCACAGGCTCTCTAGTTGGCAGGCAAAGTCCCTGACATCTCAGCAAGATTCCAACCAAGGAATCCACCTGCAAGTTTCCCTCCAATTCATACACATAGGAACATAAGAAATAGCAGCAGGAGGAGACTATTCAGCCATTGAAAATCTGCTCCACTATTGTTTCATTGTGTGATAGGGATCTATGCAGGGGTTTGGGGGATTATCTATTCTCCGAAAGGACACAGCTCGAGTCTGTAGCTTCTTAAAACCATTGATCTTTATTTGCAACCAGTCTTTACACATTTGGACCTCTACATGAGGTTGGAGCTTCTCCTCCTTCCAGGCTTCTCTTACTTCTGAGTCATGTGATCTGACAACATTATTACACCAGCATCAAGTATGCTTCTGATATTAACCCTTTACCCTACTGATCATCTGCCTCAGCTCCACTTTCCCATCTGCTTCCTCCTAACTTGGAATGACTGTCACTGGGTCAAAATCCTGGAACTCCCTCCCTAACAGCACAGTGGATGTACCTACATCACATGGACTGCAGCGGTTCAAGAAGGCAGCTCACTGGCACCTTCTCAAGGGCAATTAGTAATTGACAATAGATGCTGGGCCAACATTTGAATGAAAAAAAATCCACAGCGTGTTAGGATACCAGAAGATGTTGAAAACTAGATTTAAAATAGAATACAATTGGTAAAGAAAAGGTTAAAGTTAGTGCAAGAGCTCCACAGATTATTATAATTTTAAAATAACACACAATATGGAAGATTTTTTAACCTTAGCCTTTTCACCTTTCAGATATTGCGCATTAACTGCTTGATAAGATTGCTGCCTTATAATCTCTCCTCGGTATCCATTACTTATGAAAATTAATTTACAGATAGATGTTTCCAGCAGTGTTTTTGATGTAGAGGTTTTTTTGGTGTCTTTTAAGTATCATTTGATGTAGGATGAAAGGTATCATTCATTTCATAAGATGGGCCCAGAGGCCAATTTGGATCAGGATTTAATGTATCACTGGGTTCTTACTTAACTGAAAATTCACTGCTACATATTGTATCTTGTGTATTTACACAGTCTAATGCCAGACAGCTACTGAGAATCAAATAAATGTTGCTGTCTGGATAGACCCACAACTTATTCACAATCAATTAAATTCAGAAGAAATACTGTGTATGTTCAGTATTTTTTGTGCCAACTTTATAATTCATGCTTGTCATGTTGACAGTTGGCCAATATTAAGAATGGTCGAATGGACAGCTTGAATATTTTTTAAAATTTGGAAGTACAAACTGAGCCACTTTAGCTTCAATTATTGAGCAGATTGGGGCCTCATTTGAACTCCTCATTTGAAAGACAACACCTCTGAAGACACACGTCTCTCTCAAAAATGGTACCTGGATATATATATGTATATATATTTATATATATATATATATATATATTTATTATATATATATATAGATATATATATATATATATATAAGCAATCCCTGGCAAACCAATGTGCAAATGTATAGCAGGAAGGTTTCCTCAAGGAAACTTTGAAGGCATCCCTAAAGTGTTCCTGCTGTCCTCCTAGGACTGAGTTCCATGTAGAACAGTTGCATCAGGAGTCTGGTCTCAGGCATACGAACGGCATGAGATTGAGAGAGATATCAAGATACCTTTACAGTGAACGTTGCTACATAAATAAACCAAAGTCATTTTAGCTTTGGAACAAACTAAAGCTTACAAAGGCTCACAGAATACCACAGGAACATAATACATGTTGAAATAATGTTACCCGCTGTTTACAGGTTCCACATGAAGGGTTGTGAACAAGTGTTGCTCCATTGACCTTTTCAGTAATTTTTACATTATTCTTCACATGAAAAAACTAGTGCAGGACACAACACGTGGTTTTGTTTTTAATGTCCAAAAGGAAAATAGGTTCCTTTTTTTTTTAACCAAACTGCAGTAATTTACAACACAAAAGAACCAAGTATTTCAGGATTTCTGCAAAAATAATAAGCAGAGCAGTTTTTCATTTTACTAAAAGTTAAATGGTTTGTGAAATGTCAGGTCATGCAACACAGTAAAAAGATGGAATGTAATTCAATACCATGGCATTCTTATAACAATAAATGTAGAAAATGTTGCTCCTAGCGAGTCAGGGGAGTGTTTGACAAATGCTGTGTAACATAGAAGGTATTAGAATGACTGACCTGTAGTCATTGAATAAAATAGATTGCACTTTAATTCGGAGTATTATGAGAGCGATGCTGGTATTTTCCAGTTCCAGTCATGTGATTATGCCCAACCGATAGCGCTTTCATGTAGGTTGAGGTAGAAATAGGTGGACCCAATCAGAGAAACGTGCAATAAGTGCTTAAGTGTGACAGATGTGCTTGATGGAAATAGCATGACAAAGAAGTGTTAGAGGAAGCAAATGTAACAGGGTGACACTGTTAGAGGATGTATTATCTATAATTACATGTTCTACCTACTTATCTTAACCATGGAATGGTTACAGTACAGGAGGAGGCCATTCAGCCTGACATGTCAGTGCTTTTTTTAAAAAAAATTAAATTCATTGGACGTGGACATCACTGGCTAGGCCAGCATTTATTGCTCATCCCTAATTGCCCTTGTTCAGAGGGCATTTAAGTGTCAACCACATTGCTGTGGGTCTGGAGTCACATGGGGGCCAGACCAGGTAAGGACAGCAGATTTCCTTCCCTATTAGTGAACCATATGGGTTTTTACAACAATCGACAATGGTTCCACAGTCATCATTAGACTTTTAATTCCGTGACAAGATTCGAATCCAGGTCCCCAGAGCTTTATCCTAGGTCTCTAGATTACTAGTTCAGTGACAATACCACAATGCCATTGCCTCTGCTAAACTGACACTGCAAAAGCAATTCACCTCGAGCCACTCCCCCCACCTTTCCCAGTACACCTGCAAAGTTTTCTTCTTCAGATAATGATCCAATTCTCTTTTGAGAGCCACAATTGAACTTGCCTCCACATTCTCAGGTAATGCATTCCAGATCCTAAACACTCACTGTGTAAAAATATTTTTCCTCATGTTGTCATTGTTTCTTTTGTCAATCACCTCAAATCAGTGTCTTCAGTAAGGGTCTTGATATGTTACGGTCAAGTGTGTATTGATTTATTAGGCACTTAGTACTGGTAATAGCACTTAAACATACATTCAATTATATAATGCTTACAATCACACTGGAGGATGATGGTTAAGAAATCAAACACAATATAGTTTTGGGCTCAAGATTCAGGTTGATCAAACCTGAATCAACAAACTGAACTCCTCACTAACAAGTTCCTTTTCCAATGAGCAAATCATCATGACTACTTATTTTTGTTAACATATCACATTGTTTCTTTTCCGTTACATTTAATTGGCTGTATGACCATAAGGTTTGATTCTGCATCCCTTATTGCTGTCACACTACATAAACTTTTGATAAAAAGTTAATCTTTTACACAGATGTTGTTCTCTTCTGCAGGACCAACTTGGCACCTTGCAATTCACAGTGAACACAGCTATCTCAAGTTTAGCATGACGCTTACTATGCATTAGATCATCTTCAATTAGCATATACAATTAAGACACATTGTCTATCAGGTGATTCATTCACACAAGCACATCAAAAGCATGGGTGCTGTAATGGCCTGTCTCAGTTCAGTGGTGAGCATCTTACAATTGCTGTGCAGCTTTACAATTGTAATATCAATTTGTTATTTTAAAACTGTTACATAAGAAGCATTCTGCCCAACTTAACAAAGGTTAAAAATTAACATTACTGCAATGCCACTTCACATAAGCAGTAGAATTCTGTTGCTACTCTGATTAACCCATTCCTTACAACTCAATCATTGTACATGTGTCACATGTTTGCAGACAGACTAAAGAACGTTATACAAATATTTTTCACAAAGGCTGTGCCCCTTTAATTTCCCTAAAAAGATTATGAAAATCCGGTGTGGTTTCTGTAAAACACTCTGGTTCATTTCCCTTGATTACTGTTTCCGCAGAAAAATTCAGATTCTCCAGAAGTTAAACCTTTGGGTTCAGCGTCATGTACTTAGTATCAAAGGCTCAGAGTTAATGTCACTTTATTCAGCACCTGAGAGAATCAACATTCAAAGATTGTATTTGGCGAACAGCAGTAATTCTGATCAGCAATTCAGCTTTAGCTATAACGATGTTTAGATGTTACAAAACTGAAATAAATGATACTTCAACAAGCAATTGCTTAATGGGTGGCAGTTCACTTAAGCAGCGCCAGCAGAAACTTTTGGAATAATTGGAAACGATTCATGTAAAACACACATTAGAGTAGCCAGTTACATTGAAGCTGTGGGTTAACATACGGGAGTAAAAACACTGCTCCATGTAATTGTAATTCCTACTTAAAGGAGCAGAATTTTTCACCCGGTTTGACTTCTTTCATATGCTGTATTTTCCTCTCATGACCACATGACCCTAAATCTTCCAGTAGCTTCATCTACACAAGGTATCTTGGACTGAAAGTTTACTGACTGACATTAGCACTGAGTTGCCTTTGAAAAGTAATGAATGTAATTGGGAACAATGTCCTATGCGACAGAGAGATCCCCGTGGTGCCGATATTTAAAAAGGGAAATAAGTTAGAACCAGAAAGTTACAGGACCATGAGAAAAATTATCCCCCCCCCCCCTCAGCGTCGAGGGGGTTGTGCGGGGGCAGGACAAACCCGATTGGCACCCCCGATCGGGCACGTGACACCAATTAAGGCCTGCCCAGCATGGCGCACACCGCATGCGCACAAAAGAGCGCAGAAATCTCCCTGAGGCATGGAGGTACCTCAGGGAGATCAGTTTCATTTCTGGAATTTTTAATAAAGGTGAAAAAAAAATTTAAGGACAAGTCCCCTCATGTGAAGCTGTCACACGAGCTGGGACATGTTCATTAACTTTTTAAAAAATGTTATTTAAATAATAAACCCTTCATGAGACCTCATCCTGCCCATGGACGAGGTTTCATGAAAAACGCGAAGGCCGCCTGGGCTCTTCACCTGCCCTCAACCTTGAGGTTGGACGGGTAGCTTTCTTAACAACTTACTTTGTTAATGGCCTTAATAGGCCTTTGACAGTTCAGCGGGCACTCAGCCACATCAGCTGCACGCCCGCCGAACTGACAACCTAAATGGCGCGTAGTGATGTCAGAACGCCCGCCCAACGTCACCGTGCATCACTTTACACGTCGGCGAGCAGGCCCCGCTCCCTGCTCGCCGACGGGAAAATTCTTCCCCATGAGTTTAACTTTGGCTGTAGGTGAGTTACTGGATACACCAGATGATCACTTTGACAGATAAAAGGTTATTAGAGAAACTCAACATCACTGCTCGGAAAAAGGTACAGTCTCACCCAATTGGTTGAAATTTTCAGCAAGTTACTAGGTTGGTCGATGACGGTAGTCCTGTTAATATTGTATACCTTGGTTCTCTTAGAGACTTTGACAAGGTGATAGACCAAAGCCAAATAAAGAAGGTCCAGTCCTATGGGATTAATGGGCAGATCATGGTTGTATTCTTTAGGCAGCTGATCAGCATCACTTCTCTGACCTTGTGCCCCTACATGCATCCCCAACTCCGCCAGGCTGCCGGCATAATGTTCACACAGTGGAGTGGGTGCCCCATTGAGGGCGCATTACTTAAACTGGTGTGAACAACAGGCCTTTCTAATGGACAGGTCTAAACACTTAACGTCAGGACCAATAGCCTGTGGATATTTGGGCTCCCAACTTTTAATCCCATCATGATGTGGAAACCACTAAAGATATATGTGAATACAAGCTTAACATCCTTTTCTTCAAAACCAATTTTTAACTTAGTTCTTAAAATAAGTTATTGTCTTCAGTGCACTAGACATTCATCTCTCCAGGAGGGCAGATATGGAGCTACACCCAGAGCTCTTAAAAAATGCCCCTCCCCCGACCTCCCACCTTTACCGAGTGGGTGATAGGTGTCAGGTCCTATCTATTCTGGACTACGTCTTTGTACAGGCTGTCCTGGGCTTTATGACACTTGAGTTACGATGAGCGGCGCTTACGATGTTTATAAATAGACACCCTGTTTTGACTTTCCCACGTCGGTTTAGACTTTACGACACCACTCCAGCGAACAAGTTCAAACATGCGCATCGACATATTATGCTACCTATCTCCCTGACTCAAGATGCTCAGTTGCTGCTCCACACCATTAGTACACGACTGTACTATATTTCTCTTTGTATTTTTGGCTTATTATGTGATTTTTTTTAATGTCAATATGATTGCTATTTACAACATAAATACATTAATGTTGCTATATTGCTCGTCTATAATTGATCGAGTGCAAAATTCTGGGATACTTTGAAGAAAATAGGGTATCGGGCCTTGGTTCAGGAACCAATGTCCCATTTACAACATTGTCCTTTTGGGAAAATCAGTTCCATGTTAGGATGCTTCAACTTAAGATGCAGTTTTCAGGAACCAATTGTGTCAAAAATCTGGGGACAGCCTGTATTTCCTTCCCAAGGAAGAATGATCAGCATTTTCTCATTCAGCATAACTTGGTTTGAAAGAATTCGGGCAATCAATTCTAAGGGCCTCCTGCTCCAGGGTATCAAATGATTGTGCTCCAATGCTCAGTCTCAGATTAGTACTGTTTGAGGTTTGGAAATGCAATGCTGTACTGACTAACTGGCTTGCCATAGTCACATGACTGCCACAAGGCATGCTGCCTCTGGGGGCAGGCATCTTAAGATCGGTTCAATAAAGACCTCCCTCTCAGACACGCACTAAAGAAGACTGATGTCCTTATACTTGAAAAATGTACCTCTTCCTTTATTTGTTTGGGGAATGAGTGAAAACTACCCAGTGGCTACACACAGTTCGTTAATTCTGGACTCTTAACATTTACTGATAAAAAGCCTAGTGACGCTTGAAAAAAAGCAGAAAATTCTGGAAATACTCAGCAGGAGACTCTTCTGACAGAGCTTCTGATGAAAGGTCACTGACATGAAATGTTAACTCTGTTTCTCTCTCCACAGATGCTGCCAGACCTGCTGAGTTTTCCCAGTATTTTCTGTTTTTATTTCAGATTTCCGGTATCCGCAGTATTTTGCTTTCACGTAGCCTGATGCTTCACAATGATATAGTTAAAAGTTGTGAAAAAAAGAGGAAACTCTGCAGGGAACTCAGAAATTTCACTTATTCCCTCTGCATTCTAAGACCTGCTTTTCATCTCATTAATTCATAATCTTATTTTAAACTGCAATTTTTTTTTATCTATTACATTAGAGTTGAGTTCTAATTAATGTATCTTAGGCCCCTTTCCGTTGTGGCAAAAATCCCAGAAATGGCCAAAATTTCCAAGTCCCGCCCCTGAACCTGGCATTTCCCATCTTTACGGGTGCGGGACTGGAGTCAGGTCTGGCTTCGCACATGTGCGATTGACAGAGGAAGCTGGCCATTTAAATCATCAACTGCCTCCATTTTGGAAGAACAGGAGTGTGGAATCCAGAGTGTGCAGATTAGAGCAGGTAAGAAGAGGTCTGAACTGCGTGGATGTGTTTGGATAGCCAGGACACCTCTTTGGAGTGGTAAGGTATCCCTTTGGATAGGGTCCCAGGACACCTTTGGGAGAGTGAAGGCACTCTTTTGGGATTGTTAAAAGTGAACATGATTATGCACTTTTTACGCAAGCCATTGGAACTGTCAAACTGTCAAAGAGCTGTCCTGCTGTCAAGGAACTGTCAAAAAACTGTTAAAACTGTCCAGCTGTCAAGGAACCATCTAGCTGATAAGGAAATGTTAAGGAATTGTCAATCTGTCTAGGAGTTGTCCAGCTGTCAAGGAACTGTTGAAAAGAGCTGACTAGCTATCAAGGAATTGTCCAGTTGTCCAAAAACTGTCTAGCTTTTAAGGAACTGTCCAGCTGTCAAGGAACTGCCAAGGAGCTGTCTTGCTGTCAAAAACAAAAAAACTGTGGATGCTGGAAATCCAAAACAAAAACAAAAACAGAATTACCTGGAAAAACTCAGCAGGTCTGGCAGCATCGGCGGAGAAGAAAAGAGTTGACGTTTCGAGTCCTCATTACCCTTCGACAGAACTTGTTCTGTCATGAGGACTCGAAACGTCAACTCTTTTCTTCTCCGCCGATGCTGCCAGACCTGCTGAGTTTTTCCAGGTAATTCTGTTTTTGTTTTTGTCTTGCTGTCAAACCTGTCAAAGATATCCAGGAAGTATCAAAGCTGTCAAAACTGTCCAGGAGCGTTAAAGCTATCAAAGCCATCTAAAAAGTGTCACAGCTATCAAGGGACTGTCCAAACATACTAAAGTGAGTGGCATGGAGGGGGTAAGGGCAAAGGGCAATGGGTGGGGGCATGGGTGTCATGAATTGGCACCAAGCTGGCATGGGAGTATGGGGGCATTGAGGGTGGTTGGGGGCATGATTGGGGCATAGTTTGGCTTGGATGGGGCACAGGGAGTGTGTGAGAGATGATGGGGGTGAGGGGTGACGTTGAGAGAGATGTTTTTTGTTTTATTATTATCTTCTATTTAAACACAGTACCAGGGTGTCCAGGCCACTTCCGCAACAAACAGCCAATGCATTCATTCTGGGGTCACCCACCCCGACTATTTTTTCAGTGCCCAACCGCACCCCACCCCACCTCTCCAACACCCCCTCTGCCCCCGCCGCCACCCACCCACCACCCCCCCCCCCCCAATCCCCTCACACACAAACCTGTGGACGGACCTTTTTAAAGGTCAGACTCAGCGGGCCGGGATATGTCCCAACCCTGTGCATCCAACACCGGGACGAAAATCTGGACCTTCGTTTCCCGTGAAGACGGAGAATGCAGACACTTGGACTCTTTTCAAGTCAATGGAAACAGAAGTGAAGAGGGGAGGTTAACCGGGGGTGAAGTGGGCGGAGTGGATGGCGCAAGTCACTTTTGTCCAAATTCAAAATTACATCCAACATGTCTAAACATTGCAGAGCAGCAATCAATCCAATCGGTAGAAATGCTGAACTATAGAACCAAAACAAAAGAGTGCAAGTCATAGGCCAGAATTTTACATCCCACGGGCAGGTGAGAACCCGACCCGAATGTGGAATTATGCGAGATGATGTCAGGCGAGTGCCCCAACATCATTGGCGCTCGCACTATACTTCGCTCAGTGGGTATGTACAAAAGTCGGAAGGGCACCTGGCGATAATTAAGCGGTCAATTAAGCTCATTAACGGCCCAATCGTAAGTGAGTTTGTGTGGCCTGTCCAACCTTACAGTTGACGGACAGGCCAATTGGCCAGGTCAGCTTTACCTTTTTGATGAAACCTCATCCAAGGGCGGGATGAAATCTCCGTTAGGATTTAAAATAAAAAGAAATATCTGGGGGCCGTTTTATTTAATGAGGTCTGCTTTCAGATGCTTGATTGTGCTGCATGGACATCTTTTGCCGTATTTTTGTGCTTTCTTATATTATTTGGAGGTCTGCAGCTCCCTGAGTGGAAGCATTCACCAGCACCCGCAGTGACATCTGCACCTGCCCCCTTCCCACCCCCAACGGCAATGCTGAACCTTCCTCCGGGCATGTTTCACATTGGCTGACCGTCAAGTGGCCAGCCAGCTTGAAATTGCGGTCAGAGGCCGATCGCGGACGAGGGATGGTTTCCCGTCCACTCCCGGGCCCACCCAACAATCGCAAAATTCATAGAGGCATAAAATGAGGCCCTTTGGCCCATTGAGTCCATGCTGGTTCTCTGTATAGCAATCCAGTCAGTCCTGCACCTCCATGCTATCCCCATAGCCTTGCAAGTTTATTTTCCTCAAGTGCTCGACCAATTTAGTTTTGATATCATTGATCATCTCTGCTTCCCCCACCCTCATAGGCAGCAAGTTCCAAACGTTAACACACAATGTTATTCCCCACCCTGTGCCCTTCCCCCAAAACCCCACCGTATCTTTTGCCCGGAACCTTAAATTGGTGTCTCTGAGTCCTTGTACCATCAGCCAATGGGAACAGTTCTACCCGGTCTGCCTTACCTAGACCTATCGTAGGGCGGGACATTCCCGGGCCCACCCACTGCCAGGATTGTCCAGTCCCAACGAATCTCCCATGACGGGTGCCACCGTGACAGGGCAAGGATATCCCAGCCATAATCTTGTACACCTCCGTCAAATCTCCCCTCAATCTCTTTTGCTTTTCCTTTCATAGATGACAGCCTCACTGGCTAGACCAATATTTGTTGCCTTTCCCTACCATCTGTAAAGTGGACAAATATTTTTTGTGACCTGATTTGATTCAATTTTTATTTACGTTTATGAGGTGATCACAAACTTGAGAAATTATGTTTCCTTGAAGTGACCTTATTTTAAAGAACCTCGAGTTTATTCTTTCTTTATTCATCCATGGAATGTGGATGTCATTGGCAAGGCCAGCATTTATTGCCCATCCCTAATTGCCCTTGAGGGTGGAGAGCTGCCTTCTTGAACTGATGCAGTCCCTGTGGTGTGTACACCCACAGTGTTGTTAGGGAGGGAGCTCCAGGGTTTTGATTTTTCTGAAAGGAGAACAACCTCAGCTTCTCCAATCTAACCTTATGGCTGAAATCCCTCATTCCTGGATTCATCCTGGTAAATCTCCTCCTCAAGCTCTCAAGGACCCCTGCATCTTTCCTAAAGCGTGATGACCAGAACTGGATAAATACTATAGTTGTGGCCTAACCAGAGCTTTATAAAGGTTCAGTGAACTTCACAGCTTTTGTACTTAATACCTCCATATATATGCTTTGCTAACTGCTCTCTCAATATACCCTGCCACCTTCAAAGTTCAAACTGTGTACTGCACCAGTCAGCCCACGCCTTGACACAGTGTCCAATTATGGCTAACAAAACACAATGTGGATATTCAAACACTGGGAACCAGTTCAGAAGAGAAGAACTACAAAACTAGTGTCTGCCATCCTGAGATATGAGCTTAGGCAGGAGAAACTTGAGCTTTTCAGCCTTGACAGGAAGTGACTGAGAGGTATGGAAATAGTAAATGGTAGACAAAAGGGATATCTGTAAAATTACTTTAAACCAAATCGCTAGCAGACGATAAGTGGGAGTGGATACAAACTTGTAAAAGACAAAGTTAGGACAATTGTCAGGAAGTTTTTCAAAGAAAGAGTGATGGAATGAAGAAACAGAGACAAAACCCTGGAATTTAAGAAAAACAGATGGATTCTGCAATGGGGGCATTGTGGGGTCATTTGGATGGATGAATTTAAATGAACTGATTGGCCTTCCTCATCTGTTTTTATCGTGTGACCCTACAACTGCAAATGGAATGTAGTTTAAGAAAAATTAAAATGTTAAGTACTAGTGAGCTAAAATAGTTCAATATGTACGTTGCATCAGGAAATAACAATTCATTACTTCTATCGACATTCATTATTGCAAAGAAAAACAGCTTTGTTGAATCAGTAGAACATCAAAAGCGTTTCTATTATTTCCAGGCTAAAATCATAAAAAGGTGACACTGGATACGTTCTTTCTCAACTTGTGAAGCAAGCTTTGTGGCTGGGTTAAAACAGTTTGAGACATCAAAGAGTAAGGAAGCTGTGCAATTAACACATGTGTGAACATGTACCACACTGCTCAAAAGACAAAGATAAATCACTGTGGAAACTGACCATGGCTAATGGTGGCCAGAATACTCCATTAACACTAGAACCTTTAAGGAAGCACTGATTTATTTTATTGCATCCTTAAATAAATTAGACAATGGGATATTAACTACATTCTGCCAATCTTATCGAAAAACAAATAATTTGTTTCATTGTATCCTTCAAGGAGGCATCCATCCCAAGTATAGACAATTCTATAGCTCCAAGAATCTTCTTAATGAAAAACTTCAGAACTAATTATTCAAAAGCCTCAGGACTTAAAAACACTGGATAAAACATTTAAACCTTCACAAATACTGTACGTACTGTGACACTGACATTCTCTCTTGACGTTCAATGGCATTACCGTTGCTGAATCCCCCTATCAACATCCGGCGGGTTACCATTGACCAGAAACTGAACTGGACCAGCCATATAAATACTGTGGCTACAAGAGCAGGTCAGAGGCTAGGAATCCTGCAGTGAGTAACTTACTTGCTGACTCCCCAAAGCCTGTCCACCATCTACATTGGCACAAGTCAGAAGTGTGATAGAATACTCCCCACTTGCCTGGGTGAGTGCAGCTCCAACAACACTCAAGAAGCTCAACACCATCCAGAACAAAGCAGCCCACTTGATTGGCACCCTATCCATAAACATTTACTCATTCCACCACCAACACACAGTAGCAGCAGTGTGTACCATCTACAAGATGCACGGCAGAAACCCATTAAGTCTCCTAAGACAGCACCTTCCAAACCCCCTGACCTCTATCATCTAGAAAGACAAGGGCAGCAGACACATGGGAACGCCACCACCTGGAAGTTCCCCTCCAAGCAACACATCATCCTGACTTGGAAATATATCAGCCATTCCTTCACCATTACTGAGCCAAAATCCTGGAACTCCCTCTCTAACAGCACTGTGTGTGTACCTACACAACATGAACAGCAGCGATTCAAGAAGGCAGCTCACCACCACTTTCTCAAGAGCAACTAGTGAAGGGAAATAAACGCTGGCCTAGCCAGCGATGCCCACATCCCATGAATGAATAAAAGAAATGCTCTACTGAAAGAATTATTGATGGAAGATTAAAACTGGATTTTCTTCTGATGGCAACAATTGGCAATTGAAAAATGCCTCCAATGGTATTCTAAACTAAAAAACAAAGGACACAATGTTTAAAGTGATTTTTTTTCTGTTCCAAGGGCCTGCTCAAATTCACGGACAGATTGAACATCTATTCAGGAGTGACATTAGGCAAAAATGCAATTCTTTCAGTTTTTGGAATGCAGTGTTTTTCTTATCATCACCAAGCAGTTTAGAGAAAAAGTAGTTTCCCATTTTCAATTGTTTAGTTTCTAATTTCAGTTTACAGTTAAACCATCACCTGGAGCAGCTGATTCTTTGCCATTGCACTAGTGGCTATGTAATTTGGTAAACTTCAGTCTCATACTGAGTCATACTGTAACCTACAGGCTGATACATAACAGTCGACACCTCTCTTTCTTCAAGCTTGTCAATTTTAGCTCTCAAATAACATCCTTAACGTCATAAAACATCCCAGGTGCTTCACAGGAGTGATCATCAGATAAAAATTTGATACTGAGCCACATCAGGAGATATTAGGTCGCTTGACAAAAAGCTTGGACAAGGAGTATCTTTTTAATGAGCATCTTAAGGGAGGAAAGCGAGGTAGAGAGGTGGAGCAGTTAAGGAAGGAAATTCCAGAGCTCAAGGTCCAGGCAGCTGAAGACAATGCTGTCTCACATCAGAAATTTTACAAAAGACAAATTTCACTGCAAATCAGGAATGTTTGACGCTGAGCCCCTGAGAAGAGTCCTTCACCAGGTTTTCGCTGAATATTTCCAGCGAATGTTTTCAAGGCTTGAAGAATTCCTCATCCTAATGCATTTTAGTGCCAAAGGCTTTCCCTTATAGGGAGGTATTTCCTTTTCATAAAATTCGCACTCGTTGTGAGGCCTCATCAGCCACATTATTCACATTGAAAATGTTTATCACAGCATTTCAACTCCAAAGTTAATCAAAGAGTTAAGTACGTCCCTTTGCAGATTTACTTTGCAATTGTCATACCCTCAGAGACAGACTTCTTGATTTAACATGACTTAGCAAAATATTTAGAAAATTGAATGGATTCCTGAAATTAGCAGAACTTTTATGAAAATGCCCTTTTTATTTACTGAATTAAGATCAGAAAGAACAGCTTATCCCGTATCTCCTTTAAACCGCAAGTCAGTTCAAATCTTTTTTCACTCAAATCATTTACTTCCACTCAATGGTTGCAATGAGAAAAAACACACTCAGTTCATTTGACTTCATCCTTGCAGTTTACCACCTTCCCACAAAAAGTTGTTTCTTAAATATGTCCGGGGCCTTGCTTCCACCATATTTCCTTGCAACCAGTTCCAGCTGTCGATAACCCCCTGGACAAAGAAATACTTCCTGACATCTGTCCTAAATTTGCACATTACAACGCTGAACCAGTGCCACTTGGCCTGCTGTTGTGATGTCTCTGTAAGCATTGTTTCAGATTTGCTTTCTCTATCCTGTTATTTACATCTCCAGAAGCTGCCTTCTGAGATATCTCTTTCAGAGGTTGAAACGCCCTAACTAATCAAACTGTGCCTCATAGCTCTTCGCTTGGATATCTTTTTTATTCATTCATGGGATGTGGGTGTCACTGGCTAGGCCAGCATTTATTGCCCATCCCCAACTGCCCCTTGAGAAGGTGGTGGTAAGCTGCCTTCTTGAACCGCTGCAGTCCATGTGGTGTAGGTACACCCAGAGTGCTGTTAAGTGCTGTCAGCTCTTGAGTGCTGCTTCTCAGCTGAGTTTTTTAAATTCATCCAGATTTTAATTGTCATTTACAACTATGTGTTCTGGGGGATTAAAGTAATAAAACATCAGGTTGATTATTATTGATGAACTAAATATTTGGAAGTTATTTAAACAATGCCTCCTGGATATTTTAAATGGGTAACATCTGTGCAGTATTACTCCAGTATAATAAGTGGTTAGGATCTGGAATGCACTGCTTGAGAATGTGATGGAGGCAGATTCAATCGATAATTATAATTTTAAATGTTTTTTTTATTCATTTACAGGATGTGGGCATTGCTGGCTTGGCCAACAGTAATTGCCCATCCCTAATTGCCCTTTGAGAAGGTGGTGGTGAGCTGCCTTCTTGAACCGCTGCAGTCCCTGTGGTGTAGGTACACCCACAGTGCTGTTAGAGATGGAGTTCTAGGATTTTGACCCAGCGACAGTGAAGGAACGGCGATATATTTCCAAGTCAGGCTGGCGAGTGGCTTGGAGGGGATAATGATCTGAAGAGAAAAAATTGCGGGGCAATGGGGATAAAGGTGGGAGAATGGGACTAAGTGAGTTGCTTTTGCACAGAGCAGGCGAGGATGGACACGGGAGAGCAAATAGCCTCCTGCTGTGCCGGAACTATTCTATAGTTCTATGATAAGCTCTCCTCTGGACTGTCTTAGTGCCTAAATGCTTCCCTTGTGGGGTCATGAACAGAAATATACACAGACTCTAAGCCAGTAGTTCTCAAACTGGGGTTCTCAGGCTTCTGGGGCTACTAAAAGTTTACCAGGGGTCCGCAAAATCAATAAGATGGAAGGGTAAAACAAAAACAAAAATAGTTGGAAAAACTCAGCAGGTCTGACAGCATCTGCGGAGAGGAACACAGTTAACGTTTCGAGTCCGTATGACTCTTCAACAGAACTAAGGAAATATAGAAACGTAGTGAAAAATATAAGCTGGTTGAGGGGGGTGGGACAGGTAGAGTTGGATAGAGGGCCAGTGATAGGTGGAGGCAAAGAAGAGATTGCCAAATGTGGAAGGGTGCATGGCGTCAGCCTTTCCAGGCAGCTGGAGGTGGGAGCAGAGTGCAACTGTCACATATGCAGTGCAGAATGGGCTGGCTGTCTCACCAGGAAGGGGAGAGCACATGGACTAACTCTGAGACCGGCGCCAAGGTTGCTACATCTGTAAGTAAATCCCCACTTTCTTGGTACTTGGTACTGGTAAAGGTTTCCCTCCGTATTCTTCCACCAGGGACTTTTCACAGGAGGTGCACAATGAGTAGAGTCAGCAGTCATATTAACTTTAAAAGTTCAACAGATTTTCCTTAAATGAATCCTTATTGGCCATGGAGATTAAGGTTCGTGGAAGATTGTTCCGGTCTTTAATTGTTTTCGGAAAAAAAAAGTTAGCAAAGGAAGCACGTTGGAGTGTTTACAGTTGAAGCCGTTGGTTAGGAACTCTTCATGCTTGGTACTTTTGAGCTTAATGTACTGCTTGGAAATATTTAATTGTTCATTCAAAATGTTATGGAGGCTTGTCAAGCTATGGGCTTTTCTTCAGTCCTGGAGACTGTGCCAGGCTAGCGACATGACCAACCGGGAGACACTAGAGTCTTGTGAGTAATCGTAATGAAACAAACCACCCGGCGTCGATCTTCCTCAAGGAGGTAGAAAAGCATAATTCAAACACTTTTTAGAACTGCAGAACTTTCAGATGATGAGTATTAAGTATTATAATTTAGATGGGTGGAGGCGGGGGGGGGGGTGTCAGTGATTACTAGTTATTTGAAATGGAAAACTTCAAGCAAACATGTTTGAGAACTACTGATCTTGCACAACCTCACCAAATGCACTCTGCAGCTTCAGCTTGGCCTCTGAGGATCTCAGATTTGGTAACACAGTCTGACATGCTATCTGCTTTTATTGTCACCTTACATTGCTGAGATCAGTGGTTTTCAACCATTTTTTGGTTAATGAACCTTATATATATTGTGAAATTCTGTGGAACCCCAATCCTCTCTCCCTCCTTCTCTCCTAACATATACATTAATGAACAAAAATGAAAACAAGGTAAAACGCGATTGAATGAATGGATCAAAATCCAAAAACTATGATTTTTTTTCATTAAACGTCAGAATAATATATCTTGAAAATTGAAACATTTGGTACAATTTTCAACTGACCTGAAAATTGAGTGGAACCCTTCATTGAACCCTTGGGTTTTGGGGAACCCTGGTTGAAAAACACTGGCTTGGATAATAGCAACAAAAGCTTACATTTATATAGCGCATTTAATGTAGAGATGCAAACCAAAGTGGTTCACATTGGTATAATCAAAAAAGACAACTAACCCCCACCTCCTAGCTTTCTTTCACTTTGCAGCTGTTAGGCTTTATCACAGGAACATCGGTGCAGGAATAGGCCAATCAGCTCCTCAAGCCTGCTCCTCTATTTAACTAGAAATGGCTGATCACCTTCCTCAATGCCATTCTTAACACACTATCACCATATCCCTTGATGTCATTGGCATCTAGAAATTTATCAATCTGTGTCTTGAACAAACTTAGTCCACAATCCTCTGAGCTAGAGGATGCCAGAAATTCAATATCCTCTGAGTGAAGAAATTCCTCCTCATGTCAGTCCTAAATGGCCTACCTCTTATTCTGAGACTGTGTCCCCTGGTTCTAGACACCTCCCCACCCCCAGCCAGGGAAACATCCTTTCTTCATCTACTCTGTGAAGCCCTGTAAGAATTTAGTGAGTTTCAAAAAGATCACCTCTCATTCTTCTAAACTATGGAGAATACTGGCCCAGTCCCCTCAATCTCTTCTCAGAGGACAGTCCCGCCATCCCAGGAATTAGTCTGGTGAAACTCCAATGCATTCCCTCTATGGCAAGTATATCTTCTCTTAGACAAGGAGACCAAAACTGTACACAATACTCCAGGTGTGATCTCGCCAAGGTTCTATACAATTGAAGCAAGACATCTTTACTCCTGTACTCAAATCCTCTTGCAATAAAAGCCAACATACCATTTGCCTTCCTAATTGCTCGCTACACCTAGCTGGGTCTCTGACCCCAGACCCACAGCCACTCAGTTCAAGGGCAATTAAAGGTGGGCACCAAATGCTGGTCTTATCAGTGATGACCACATCCCATGAAAGAATTTTAAAATGACACATGAAGGCTATCAAGGCATCTTGTAGATGATACACACTGTTGATACCTCAGTGGTGAAGGGAATGAATGTTAAAAGGTGGTGGATAGGGTGCCAATCAAGCAGGCTGCTTTGTCCTGGATGGTGTAAAGCTTCTTGAGTGTTGGTGAAGCTGCACTCATCCAGGCACATGGGGATTATTCCATCATACTCCTGATTTGAGCCTTGTAGATCCCCAGGATGTTGATAGTGGGGGATTCAAAGATGGTAAAGCCATTGAATGTCAAAGGGAGATGGTTGGGTTCTCTCTTGTTGGAGATGGTCATTGCCTGGCACTTGTGTGGTGCAAAGTTTACTTGCCACTTATCAGCCCAAGCCTGGATATTGTCCAGGTCTTGCTGCATATGGAAACAGACTGCTGCAGTATCTGAGGAGTCATGAATGGTGCTGAACATTGTGCAATCATCAGCGAATATCCCCACTTCTGATCTTATGATGAATGGAAGGTCATTGATGAAGCAGCTGAAGATGGTTGGGCCGAGGACACCACCCTGAGGAACTCCTGCAGCGATGTGCTGGAGCTGAGATGACTGACCTCCAACAACCACAATCATTTTCCTTTGCGTTAGATATGAATTCAAACAGGCAAGAGTTTTCCCCCTGATTCCCATTGACTCCAGTTTTGTTAGGGCTCCTTGATGCCACACTCAGTCAAATACTGCCTTGATGTCAAGGGCAGTCACTCTCACCGCACCACTTGTGTTCAGCTCTTTTGTCCATGTTTGGATCAAGGCTGTAATGAGGTCATGAGCTCAGTGGTCCTGGCGAAACCTAAACTGAGCATCAGTGAGCAGGTTATTGCTGTGTAAATGCCTCTTGATAGCATTGTCAATGATACTTTCCATCAATTTACTGATGATTGAGACTAGACTGATAGGGCAGTAATTGGCCAGGTTGGATTTGTCCTGCTTCTTGTGGACAGGGCGTACCTGGGCAATTTTCCACATAGCTGGGTAGATGCCAGTGTTGTAGATTTACTGGAACAGCTTGGCTAGGGGTGGGACAAATTCTGGAGCACAAGTCTTCGATATTATTGCCTGCATATTGTCAGGGCCCATGGCCTTTGCAGTATCCAATGCATTGAGCTGTGTCTTGATATCATGTGGAGTGAATCAAATTATCTGAAGACTAGCATCTGAGACGCTGGGGACCTCCGAAGGAGGCCGAGATGGATCATCCACTAGGCACTTCTGGCTGAAGATTGTTGCAAATGCTTCAGCCTCATCTTTTGCACTGATGTTCTGAGCTCCCCATCATTGAGGATGGGGATATTTGTAGAGACTCCTCCTCCACAAATTAAACAGTGGTCTGTTTAATTATCCATCACCATTCATGACTGGATATGGCAACACTGCAGAGCTTAGGTATGATCAGTTGGTTGTGGAATTGCTTAGCTCTGTCTATCACTTGCTGCTTATGCTAGTTGGTATGCAAGTAGTCCTGTGTTGTAGCTTCACCAGGTTGACACCTCATTTTTAGGTATGCCTAGTGCTGCTCCTGGATTGCCCTCCTGCACTCTTCATTGAACCAAAGTTGATCAGATGCATCTGCAACAGGTAGATTGGTAAGGACATGGTCAAGTAAGTTTTTCCCTCTTATTGGTTTCGTCACCACCTGCCACAGAACCAGTCTAGCAGCTATGTCTTTTTGGACCCTGCCATCTTGGTCAGAAATGGTGCTACTGAGCAACTCTTGGTGATGGACATTGAAGTCCCCCACCCAGAGTACATTCTGTGCCCTTGTCACCCTCAGTGCTTCCTCCAAGTGGTGTTCAACATGGAGGAGCACTGATTCATCAGCTTAATGGGTACGTGGTAATCAGCAGGATGCTTTCCTGCCCATGTTTGACCTGGTGCCATGAGACACATGGGGAGGATCATCCCAGATTTGCACTAAGTGCAAAAGCTGGCAGGTAAAATGAAGTTTTACCCGAGGGCCGCAATAGCGGGTTTTCACACCATATCGTCCCAAGTCAGTCACATTAGTAATGCATTCCCAGGAAACGTGCCATTTCTGTGAGGGCAGGCTCTCATTCGCCCGCCCGTCATTACCTCGCCACTTCATCACACCAAGCGCCATATTTAAAGTCCAGCCCCAAGCACACATCTCAATGATTCCAGCCCATGACTGCTGAGAGGAAGGTGTCCATGAAAGGTAAAAAAAGACTGCAGCCCCCAGGTTTAGCGACACGTCACTGGAATGCCATTTGGAAGCCATAGAGGCCTGTCCTTTACCCCCGCTCTGGCCCAGGACGATCGGTGGCATCACCAATCCAATATGGCAGGTGGTGACAGCACTGCAAAAGAGGACCGCCACTCAATGCCACCACAGGATGAACGGTCTCATCCATTCCGCCAGGTTAACTCACTCTTCTCAACACTCTCATTTCTCACACACTCACAAACCCATCACACATCCACAGGGATCTCACACCCCAAGGGGCAACACCACTAACCCTCACACACACACCCTCACATCTCCATCAGGCTCATGTCCTCTCGAGCTCGCTTCCTCATCCTGTCCACGGCACCGCTCACCACACAAACATTCCACGCAGTGCCATGTGTCCTGCTCACACTCGCTCCATCTCTTCCCATACACGAGAAGCATGCACAGATCAGCAGGGAGAGGTCCCAGACCAGGGCTGGAGTGGCCCACATTCAGCCCCTCACTCACTTTGCAGAGCATGCTATCATGCTGACTGGTGAGGATGTGGACCCTGCCTGTGGTGACGGTGAGGTCAGCGGCAAAAACCCACCTGAGAATCCTACACCCCTTCATCTCTCCCTCAACGCAACCGAGTGTCTCTCTCTCCTGCTTTTGACTCTGCTGCCATGCACTAATTATCTCTATTTTGGTTCACAGGGAGCTCTGCCAAGTGACCGACACCCTCAGCCAGCCAGTCCCTCAGCTCCATCCACATCCTCATCTCCAGCCAAGAGGACAGCTCCTCCAGTGAAGAGGTGGGAATAAGCAGCCTGGAAGACTCGTCACCACAGAGGGAGCAGCCGGCCCACGAGTGATTCTAGAGGGTTAAGTATGTGTGCCAGGGCCTTTTGGAGCCTTGTGCAAGCACTCTCACACGCATGTGGATCCTTCACATTTCACACTCACCTCACTGTCCTGAGCATTTTCAATGCTGCCGCCTGGAGTTCGCTATCGATTGTCCATCTCAGCTGACCTCCATCTCCACCCACCCGCTGATCACACTCCCATGCAGCACTTGATCTGGCCCGCCACAACTCTCCTTTCACTTTTGATTTAGACGGCATGGTGTTAATTCAGTTTTACTTTCGCTCACCTGTCTTTTACCCTCCCCCAGTCACCCGTTTCCTTTCCCCCATCACAAGTGATCCACCCCCGTCTCCTGGCATCACATTCCACCTCCCCTCAGTTACCTATCAGACTCAACTCTTTTCCTTCAGGGATGGCCTGGCCCTTCCTTCCCAAAATCCCACCCCCATCCACATTCACCTCCCTGACCTCCTCCTTCCCACCTCCAGGGTCCATGTCTGCCTCTGGGTCCTCACCAACTACCCTCACCGTCCCTTCTATCGCTACCATTGAACCCTCGCCCTCCCACCCTACTGCCTCACTCTGCCCTCGGTCATTCTCACCCTTCCTCCATATCACGCCCACCCTCAGCTTGCTCCCCAGGAGGCAGAGATGGACCTATCCAACCCCTCCCACGCACATTCACCTGCACATCACCCCCTCCACACCTCTTCACCCCCCCCGAACCTCTTCCCCCCACCCCTCCACCCCACACAACCCCTTCCCTCCATTAATCCTCCCACTCCCCTCTGAACCCTACCTTTACTTAATCCCTGCTCCTTCTTGACTCCTCCCTCCGCCCTTACCTTTTCCTCCAGCCTCACTTCTTCCTCCAGCCTTACTCCTACCCCCTTCCTGACTCCTTCCTTCACTCTCACTTCTTTCTCCACCCTTACTCCCTCCCCTCTACATACCCCTTTATCGCCCCAGACCTCCTCCCCCCTTCATACCCCTTCCTCCCCTTGGACACCCTCCCTTCTCCACAACCCTTCCTCCCTCTGGACACCCTCCCCTCTCTGCACTCCTTCCCTTGCAGCTTCCATTACCCCTACCTCCCCAGTTGCTGTCTTGTCCGTCATTATCCCCTCCTCCCCCATTCTCCCTCTCCCCCTCACAACCTCCCCGTGGACACCTTCATTCCCCCCCACTCCCAACCTCACGCCCCCCACCTCACATCTCCCAGCCGATGCTACCCCTTCCTCTCCAACCCCCTCGACCATCATCCATTGTGAGCATCAATGGTGACTTTCCAACTTCCATGCACTGATTCGCAGCAGAGCCATGTCGTGGGCGGACGATCCAGCGGGGGTGGACAATTCTGGCGGGCAGGCTGAAGTATTACAATGAGGTTCCCAATGTCCGATGGTGGAGGAGGCAGCCCGCCATTGACGGGCTGAGCGGACGATCGCGAGCTGGTTTCACCCTGTTGTGAAACCGATCAGCCATGTTGCCCGTTCACACCACTGAACACGCCCCGGTCCGGTGTGCACAGAAAATCCCGGCCATGGGACCCAGAGTCAATATTGAGGACTCCCAGGGCAACTCCCTCCCGCTGTGCCACTGCCTCTGGTGGGCCTGTCCCATCAGTGGGACCAGGATGTACCCCCAGAGCTGGTGGTGTCTGGGACATTGTCTGTAAGGTATGATTCCGCAAGTATGACTATGTCAGGCTGTTGCTTGACCAGCCTGTGGGACAGCTCTCCCAATTTTGGACAAGCACCCAGATGTTAGTAAGGAGGACTTTGCAGGGTTGACAGGGATGAGTTTGCCCTTGTCTTTTCCGGTGCCTAGGTTTGACGCGGGTGGTTTGTCCGGTTTCATTCCTTATCGAATTTTCTGTAGCGGTGCCATACAACTGTGTGGCTTACTCGGCCACTTAAGGTCTGGAGTCACATGTAGGCCAGACCAGGTAAGGATGGCAGATTTCCTTCCCTAAAGGGCATTAATGAATGAGATGGGTTTTTCCAACAATCGTTCTATGGTCACCATCACTGAGATTAGCTTTTAATTCCAAATTTATTAATTGAATTTAAATTCCACCAGCTGCTTTGGTGGGTTTTGAACCTGGGCCCTCAGGGCATTATCTGGAGCCTCTGGATTACTAGTCCAGTGACATTACCAATATGCTACCGCCTCCTGCACCGGGAAATTACCCTGACTTGAGGCTGCAGCGCATTTTACCGAGGTCTTCTGAGCCCAGCTTTCACAGGAATGCACAGTGTAGCATCGCTTGGGAAAATCAGGAATTAAAAGTATAATCATGGCATTGAAACCATTGCCGAATGTCATAAAAACCCATCTGGTTCACCAATGTCCTTTAGGGAAAGAAATCTAATGTCCTTACCTGGTCTAGCCTACATGTAACTCCAGACCCACAGCAATGTGGTTGACTCTTAAATGCCCTCTGAACAAGGGCAATTAGGGATGGGTAATAAATGCTGGCCTAGCCAGCGACACCCACATCCCATGAATGAATAAAAAAAAAATATATATATGGCATTGCAGGGATGTGTAATTTATTTCATTTTTAAACAAGAATCAGAGGAAAGGGAAAATCTCAAATACACAAATAGGTGCCAACAACTAAAGAAAATGTTCAAAAACTTGCATTTATATAGCCCCTTTAACATAGCAAAAGGTCCCTAGGCGCTTCATAGGATCATTATCAAACATTTGAAAAAAATGTGGCATCGGCCATATTAGTGTAGTTGACCAAAGGCTCGTTTAAAGAGATAGGTTTTAAGGAGCATCTGAAAGGAGGAAAGAGAGGTAGAGAGGAGGAGAGGTTCAGGGAGGGAGTTTGAACGTTTAGGGCCTCGGCTGAAGGCACAGTCATCAAGAGTGGGACATGCGCAGGAGGTCAGAATTCAAGGAATGCAGAGGATGGCAAAGGTTTTTCAGGCTGGAGCAGAGGAGAGAGATAGCGAGGGGCAAAGCCATGGTGGGATTTGAAAACAAGGAAGAGAATTTTAAAACTGAAGTGTTATCAGATCATCAAGTTATGGGTAAGAGATCCAGGAGGTTGTGAGGAAGAACTTTTTATGCAAAGAGGGTAATTTCCTGGAACTCATTGTCTACGAAGGTGGTGGATGATGATCGATTTCAAAAGGAAATTGGATGGGCACTTGAGAAAAGCAAACTTAGGGTTAGGGAGGTAGAGTTGGGGTAACAGGGCTGATTGGATTTCTCTACAGTGAGCCAACATGGACTCAATGGGTCAAATGGCCTCCTTCTGTGCTGTAATCACTTTCTGACATTAACCAATGGGGTCAGCAAGCAAAGGCATGATGAGTGAATGGGCTTGGTGTGTTAAGATAAGGGCAGCAGAGTTTTGGATAAGCTCAGGTTTGAGGGTGGAAGATGGAAGGCCAGTCGGGGGAGCATTAGAATAATCAAGACTAGAGGTAACAAAGGTACAGATAAAGGGTTTCAGCAGCATATGAACTGAGGCAGGAGCAGAGGTGGGTGTTGTTACAGAGATGCAATAAGGTGCTCTTTGTGATGGAGCGGATATGAGGTCCAAAGCTTATCTCAGGGTCAAATGTGACATCAACTTTGAGAATAGTCTGACCCAGCCTCAGACAGTTACCACATGGAGTCAGTTACTAGAGAACAGTTTGTGGTGGGGACAAAGTCATTGGCTTTGGTCTTCGTAACATTTAGTTGAAGGAAATTTCAGCTCAACCACTCTTGGATGTCAGACAGTCAATGTGACAAATTAGAAACAGTGGAGGTGTCAAGATAGAAATAAAGTTAGGAACATTCATAATTTATAATTTATGTTCAAAATCAAGCAAGAGGCATCAAATGAAGAAAACATATTTTTGAGTTATTGAGGGAAGGGTGTGAACCAGGATTTCTATGGTAAAGAATTTAAATTGATAATTGTTAAAAAGCAAAAATTGGTAGAAGATAAACAAAATGATTTTCCATTATTTTCACGAGTGTTTAGAAGGCAATTGGTGGAAAGTTGCCAGTATGAAGAAAAGTAATCCTTGTCACAGGTGAACGCCTTCTCCAAATTAAGATCTTGCTTCAGGTAAATACCAAAAATACTGCCACAGGGCACAGATTTAAAGTGGTTGACAAAGGAACCAGTGGCAACATGGAAAAAATATTTTTACACATCAAGCATTAGGGTTTGGAATACACTGCCTGATAGGCTGGTGGATACAGATTTAATAGGAACCTTCAAAAGGGGAATTGAACAAATACTTGACGGAGTAGAAATTCCAGAGATGTGGGGAAAGAGCAGAGGTGTGGAACTAACTAGATTGTTCTTTAAAAGTAAACTCGATGGGCTGGATGGCCTGCTTCTGTGCTGTACTATTCTATGATTCTGATGAGTAACTGGTAATTTGATCCAAGCCAAATACATATGACCCTATCTCTGCTCCTTTAACACCTATCCAGTCATTGTTTCATACCCTCCTCCTCCAATTCCCAGCAGCTATCAATAGTCACAAAAATAGCTGGAAAAACTCAGCAGATCTGATAGCATCTGTGGAGAGGAAGACAGAGTTAATGTTTCGAGTCCGTTGTTTTATCTCCACCTTTTAACCTATTTCGATCCCTTCCCCGCACCCCACCCCCACTCGGGCCATCTGTCAGTTGCTCATCCTGCTTTCTACCCTTAATGTCACCATTAGCACATCCTTTAGCTAATATCACCACCGTCAACACCTCTTTGTCCTCTTGTCTATGACATCTTTGGCAATCTCTCCTTTGCCTCCACCTATCACTGGCCCTGTATCTAGCTCCACCTGTCCCACCCCCCTTAAACAGCTTATATTTCACCTCATTTCTATTTCTCTTCAGTTCTGATGAAGAGTCATACGGACTCGAAACGTTAACTCTGTCCTCCTCTCCACAGATGCTGAGTTTTTCCAGCTATTTTTGTTTTTGTTTTTGTTTCAGATTTCCAGCATCCACTGTATTTTGCTTTTAGCTATCAATAGTCCCCTGGTACTTTGTGACCTCTTCCCACTACATCTTCCATGCTATTTATGTTGCTACCAAATTTGGACATCACTCTCACAATACACTGAGGATCAGGCAAACTTGAGACCATAGTTATTGAGGAAATGTATAGTCTATTTCACTGGCATTGAGAATGTTGGATAACCCTATTTCCAATGAACTTTCTGTCTTCCAAAAGCAAGCCTGAGAGAAAGTGATGCACACACAACTGCTTTTATGAAGTGCTAATTACATTATCTGTCCTTTTAACAGCAACAAGTTCCCAGTTTTATTAGTTAATAGGTCACTTGATGTCCTTCACCACAAACTTAGGCACTGAAACACATCAATCTTACTGTCTAATCATATTAAAAACAGTAAAAATTTATGAAAGGAAGAAATAATTTTATTCTGCAATCTAAAACAGCTTTACTGCCAGCTCTGTACTGGATTTGTAAGTAACAAGCTCTTAAAAATAAAGAATAAAGCACCATCCTTCTTCTAATCAGATTTACTTCTTTTCCCTCGTGAACATGTAAACTCCTTGATGGGATACATTTCCCTGGCTCACAGGCATCTCCAGTAAACCATCAAGTGCCATTGTTGATAGTGAATATCACAGAGACTATTCAAACACAGGGAAATCACAGCCGAGCACAAGACTAGTCCTCAGCTATATATTTCCAGCAGGGATCACTAACCCACAAACCCTGCAGTGCCCCACTGTTGTTCTGACTGAGACTAGCAAACTCAGTACAAACTGGCATCAAACCTGTTCTTGGCTTCTATGACTCAGCCACTCACTGGATTTTTTATTCAATATCATCCTTTCACTTGGATTCATGTGCTCTCCCCTGCCAGTTCATGCACTTCAATGGCATTTCACCAACCTGCTTTTTTTTTTAAACCTTGGCAAGAACCATTGGAAACCGATAACCTCTATCCCCAATGGAACAGAACGTCAGATCCCACAATGTTTCTATTTCTGGGCAGGCTTGTACTATTCCCAAAATTCAGAATTTCCCCACTTTCCTCAAGAGCAACCACTAACTGCTGTTTCACCACAGAAAGTACTCTAATATTTTCCTACAATAAATTATCCCATTGTTATGACATGGGTGTACCTTTAGTGTTATTTGGAATTTCAAAATACTGACTTTACCACAAACCTATAAATACTTACTGGCAATTTTATAGCTTTTGGAACAAATGGTCCACAGTAGAGGTTCCCAAACTTTATTCCTAATATACCCCCTTCCTGATCTACAAGCTGCCCATGTACTCTCCACAACACAGAAGTTTAATATTTTAACCCCTTTAATGCCGTTATGTACCATGTACAAATTATAACACACATATACAACCTAAACAATGACTTAAATGTTCTACTTGCCATTATTGTGACAAATGGGGTTGTTTGTTCGAGGATAGATGCAAAATACAGGAGTGATAAGTGATAGTTTGAGTTGCAAGTTGTTTTCTACACAAAGGCCCTGGCAATATGTTGATATCATTCCAGTGAGTGATGAAAATCCACTTTTACACAGGTTAACTGCAGCAAACAGTATCAAAGCCTTGACAGCCCTGTCTAACAATTCGGGGAACCCAGCTCGCACTTAGACCCAAAACTCAGCCAACGGGTTTTGTTAGAACTGAATCATGAGTCTGAGGTTAGTTGAGAGGTCCAGGAGGTTTTTTCATTCTTTCACTGGCAAATTTGCAGCCTGGATACTGTAGAAGAAATTGCGAAAGGGTAGTAGACCCAACTGTTTGCTTGTCACTGGGTACAGAATGAACCATCCCTTCCAGTTTCACTTAAATCTACAATGACAGAACCATCAGGTTCAACCTAAATCCACCCTAATTTTGATCATCCCTTCCTATATGACATCTCCCAGAAACATTTTTAGATACCACAAAGTACAAGAATGTGGTGGATCCTCTTTCTCCCCAGAAGCAAACTTAACCCATGCCAGCTTTAGTAAACAATTCTCAGCACTGGGCTTCATTCAATCTTACACCATTGTTCCTGCAAAGGACAATAAGTCTCTTCTTCCAAGTACACCGGAACATCAAACACATCGAAAAGTAGGATTGTTTGCACGGTTGCTTTGAGTATTTGTTTCCTCAAAGTTTTAGATTAAACATTTCACATCTTAATGCCGAACTCGTAGCCAAGTTACGTGTTTCAGATTAAAGTTGGAATCAATGCATATTTAACAGAAATCAACAACTTTGCAAAGAGACTGGATCCATCAACCTGGGCAGTTGGTGAAAATGACTCAAGATGTTCTCAATAAATTTTCAAAACATAAGATAATTTATATTCCTCCCAAAAGACAAGGTCAGAGGGTAGAATTTTATGGTCCATGTGGGTGAGTTTGCAGGCAGAGGGACCCATAAAATTCCATGGGTGCCTTTCCCATCACCCACCCACCTACCACCAAACTAGTCACAACTTAACGGGCAGTGGGCAAGACTTCAGGCCACCCGTTCACTCTCACACCAGTTGAGCCCCTCAAGGGCCATTGCCCGCCTGGCTGCAATCGCCTGGCCAATGGGAAGAGGTGGCAAGCCCGGCAAGTAATCCTTCTTAGACCTCGGACAGGTAAAAGGGGCATGCCTTCTCCATTGGCCCTCTTTTCCGATCGGAAGCCCCTCCCCCCAAGGTCTGTCTCTGCTGGCTACCCCCTCCCCCCCCCACCACAGCCTGTGCACCCTTTCCCACCTTCCTTGTTCCCTACCACCGGGGATTCCTCGCCTCGCCCCGGTGAAATTCCATCCCCCACCCCAGACTTATCTGTCAGACGTCTCCTGGCTCTTCTTCATCGGGGATTCGATGCAGTCCCAGCAGTGACCACTGCTCCCAGTGGCGCTGCTGGGACCACAGAGAGCTGCTGGCCAATCAAACGAGCCGGTGGCTCTTGGAGGCAGGACCTTCTCTTCGGAGTGTTAAATGGCTGTGAGACAGCTCACTGAAGCAGGGGCAGGTTTCACGATGACTTCCTTGGCAGCGGCATGGCAAACCCTGCCACCCATGAAATCTTGCCCAAAATTCACACCCTGCAGCTAGGGGAAAGAACAGCAGAAAGGGGGAAGAAAACCCTGGGCCACGACAAGCAGAAATTTATTTTTAAAAGCTGAACATACTTGCTCAAGAATTATTCCAGTAGGTTTGTGACCTGCTTCCATCGCCCTTCTATAATGTCTGGTCAGGTGTGACCTTGGTAATATTGTTAATTGCAAGTCTTTCTTTTATTTTTAAATTATCTTAACAAAGCAGACGGTAGCTCCATTTACCAAAACAATAAAACCTGATCAAGTGCTGTCAGCAATCCCCAAATACTCTTTTATTTAATTGCCCACAGTGCCATCAATGCTAGTGAGTAAGAGTCCTGATGTAACACAAATCTCAACAAGTTACAGTGAAATTACAGAAAATGAACAAGGGAGCCCACGAGAAAGGCCGGAAGCGGAGGGGGCACATAAGAGGACCCACCACAGACAATTTCTCCCACAAAACTTCCCCTATCCCCAAAATATGTCTTGCATACCCCAAATATATGCATACCACAGCTTGGGAATGTTGGTCTACAGAACACAATGGTGCTATGTTCCTGGGTAGAGATTGCAGAGGGAAATGTTGTCCTTGTTCGGCAGCAGGCCAGGTTTGAATACTGGAGATATGCAGATGAGATCATATTTTGGAGTTCTGCCTGATTATCTTTGAGGATCAGGTAATTAATAAAGAGCTTTTATCAGAAAATTGAATAATGCTTGTAGGAATAAACAACTGCAGCTATAAGGATAGATCGAAGAGGTTAGGACTGTTTTCCTTGGAGAAAAGAAGACTGAGAGAAAACCTGACAGAGGTATTCAAGATCCTGAGGGGTATGGACAGGGTAAATAGTGAGAAACTGTTCCTTTTCCAGAGTCCATCGAGAACCAGAGAGCACAGATTCAAAAAAATGGGCAAAAGGAGTAGAAGAGATGTGAGGAAGAATTTTTTCACCCAGAGGGTGTTTGGAGTCCGGAACAAACTTTCTGAAAGGGTGGTAGAGGCAGGTTCGATCGAGGTGTTCAAAAAGGAATTGGATTGTTACCTGAAAAGAGAGAATGTACAAGGTTACGGGGATAAGGCAGGGGAGTGGGACTAGGTAAAATGCTCTCTCAGAGAGCCAGTGCGGACTCGATGGGCCGAATGGCCTCCTTCTGCGCTGTAATGATTCTGTGGTTCTGTGAGATTCCGTAAGCTGGTTAAATGCATGACTGGTTATAACGCACGTGGTCTTGAGAAAGAAAATATTTGATGGGCAAATGTTTTCTTCACCCGCATTTCATTTCTTTTCTTCTGTCTTTAACATGATTCCAAGATTTGAACAAAACTTAGCTATAACATTGTCAACCAACAATAAGACAAAATACCAAGCTAGCTAAGAAACTTTAAAATCTGGTGACACAATAAAACTGGGTAGTGCTGTACGTCTTGGAAAATAGTAACCTGATCTGATATGATCAATTTGTCTTTTTCGAATATTTGTGCTTCATCCTTCAATACTATCACTTTTTTCTTGTTTTCTCTCAGTTATGATAAGTAACACATTTGGAATATATGATCAATGGTTTACTGATATAGGAAGATGATGTCAAACTCTCCTAGTGTGTGTTTGGTAAGGGGAAGCCAATTCGAACTTTTCAGGAAGCCAATTAAAATATTCGCAACATCCTGGGTCATTGCTGAGAGAATGGTGGTTAAAATAAAGGTAATTATTGCAGCAGCATGTTTACATCTAGATAATGGTGTTGGTTAATCTGTTTGCCTAAGTCTTGCTTTGGGGCCAGGTTAATGAATCATTATCAGAAGGTGAGTTGAGAATCACAAGAGAGGACGCCTATCAAGTCTAACACCATTGATGAAAAAAATCATTCATTTCCCATCATGTACACTCACACATCTACTAGACTTCAATAATTTACATTAAAATCTCTTCAACATTGCAGGAAATAACTATAATGGTCTCCTGTACTAAAGAAATGCATACCCCTCTCTTGTCTTTTGAGAGTGACATCTCCATTCTATTTCCACTACCAATTCCACCCACCCACTGGTGCAGTGCTGTCCATCAGAAATGGCTGACTGGACACAGGTATAGCTGTGGTGAAACTGTTTTAGCCAGGGGCACTAATTTTGGTAGAAAACACCTTCCATACACACAGGCAATACAGGTAAATGTACTTCACATGCATATTTACTTCATAAACATCTATCACCATTCAGTAATCATTAGAAGTAAAGCACTCACAATAATCAAAAAACACACACACTCTGCTTTTTGTCTTACTAATTTACCAGAAAATATAGAAACCAGTTAAAGTACATGTGCATACAATTGCTCGGCCATTTCAGAGGGCATTTAAGAGTCAACCACTTTGCTGTGGTACTGGAGTCACATGTAGGCCAGACCGGGTAAGGGTGGCAGATTTCCTTCCTTAAAGGACAGATTTCCTACCCTACACAGGGAGGTGGTGGCGTATTTGTGTTGTCACTGGACTAGACTCCACAGACCCAGGGTAATGCTCTGGGGACCAGTGTTCAAATCCTACTAAGGCAGATGGTGGAATTTGAATTCAGTCAATAAAAATCTGGCATTAAAAATCAAATGATGACCATGAAACGAATGTCAATTGTCGTTCTTTAAAAAAACCATCTGGTTCACTAATGTCCTTTAGGGAGAGAAATCTGCCATCCTTACCTGGTCTGGCCTACATGTGACTCCAGACCCACAGCAATGTGGTTGACTCTTAAAAACTCTCTGAAATGACCTAGCCGCTCAGTTGTATCTAAGTGCTAGAAAGTAAATAAGGAATGAAACCGGACAGAGCACCCATCCTCGGCCTAGGGACCAGGAGCAACAATGACAAACTCAGCCCTGGAAAGTCCTCCTTACTGACATCTGGGGCTTGTGCAAAAATTCGGAGCGCTGTCTCACAGACTGGTCAAGCAACAGTCTAACATAGTCACACTCAGGGAAGCATACTTTACAGATAATGTCCCAGACTCCACCATCATATCCCACTGACAGGACAGACCCAGCAGCTGTGGTTGCCCTGGGAGTCCGAAACATTGATTTCGGACCCCATGAAGTCTCATGGCATCAGGTCAAACATGGGCAAGGAAACCTCCTGCTGATTACCATGTATCGCACCCTCCTTCACCTGATGAATTAGTACTTCTGCATGTTGTAGATCAGCTGGAGTAAGCACTAAGGGTGGCAAGGGTGTAGAAAGAACTCTGGGTAGGGGACTTCAAACTTACCAAAGACCAAGCTTACCAAGTCCTAAAGGACATAGCTGCTAGACTGGGTCTGCGGAAGGTGGTGAGGGAATCAACAAGTGGGAAAAACATAATTAATCTCATCCTCACCAACCTGCCTGCCACAGATGCATTTGTCCATGACAGTATCGATAGGAGTGACCACCACACAGTCCTTGTGGAGACGAAGTCCTGTCTTCACATTGAGAACACCCTCCATCATGTTGTGTGGCACTACCACCGTGCTAAATGGGATAGATTTTGAACAGATCTAGCAACTCAAGACTGGACATCCATGAGGCACTGTGGGCCATCAGCAGCAGCAGAATTGTACTCAATCACAATTTGTAACCTCAAGGCCCTGCATATTCCCCACTCTACCATTACCATCAAGCTGGGGGATCAACTCTGATTCAATGAAAAGTGCAGGAGGACATGCCTGGAGCAGCACCAGGCATACCTACAAATGAGGTGTCAACCTGGTGAAGCTACAACATAGGACTACTTGCAGGCCAACAGCAGAAGCAGCAAGTGATAGACAGAGCTAAGCGATCTCATAATTAATGGATCAGATCTAAACTCTGTAATCCTGCCACATCCAGTCGCGAATGGTGATGGACAATTAAACAACTAATTGGAGGAGGGGGCTCCACAGATATCCTCAATAATGGGGGAGCCCAGTATGTCAATGCAAAAGATAAGGCTGAAGCACTTGCAACAATCTTCAGCTAGAAGTGCCAAGTGGATGATCCATCTCGGCCTCCTCCAGAGATCACCAGCATCACGGATGCCAGCCTTTAGCCAATTTGATTCACTCCATGTGATATTAAGAAACAGCTAAAGTCACTGGATATAGCAAAGGCTATGGCCCCTGACGATATTCCGGCAATAGTGCTGAAGACTTGTGCTCCAGAACTTGCCACACCCCTAGCCAATGTTATGCATTAGGGAAACCTTGTATAAAGTGACCATCCCACTGCAGCTGAGACAGTTCAGACACAGCCACATTGACATGTTTGGAGTTGGGCCTCTAGCTTATCTGCCCACTCAAGCAACACAGAGACGTGAAAGTGCCACCAAATGCTCTTGAACTTTTCACCCCTCAGGTGCAGACCGCAAACTACTGAGTGTTTTAGCGGACTGCAGAACAGTTAGACGAGTGGGCACATTATTCAATCTCCTTGCTAAATCTGGCCATGGAGCAGTCACTAGTGGAGGTGCTCACAGCTCCTTGCAATGTCATGATTCAAGTTTGGACCAGTGTCCTTTTTGGTTCAAGCTAACAGTGCAGCCTTGCAGCGCGGGTTAGGAGCATGCCTGTGCCTGAGCTGAGAGCACAGCCTGCAGTCCAATGGGCAAAGCAGGAGTGGGGCAGACGGGGGTGGGGTTTCGGGCAGTCATGCAGCGCACTAAACTCTAGTCATCCAAGTGGTGGCCAGTGCTTTCCGAGATGGGTTAAGGGGCCCTCAGACTTAACCAAGAGAGGTTCTCAGTGCACCCAAGCTACCCCATGCATCTCCCTCTTTCATGCTGCAGGAGGAGTACATCAGAAGCACGAAGCCTGGTGTGTACCTCATGGTGTACAGAGAGCGGAGACAAAGGAGAAGAGAGCGATGGAGGTGCCTGGCTGGGCAGAGGCAGGAGCAGCACCCTCAGGAAGGAGCGGCTGGGGCTCCCACATACACCACTGTAGAGTCACAATGAGCCATCGTTGGTCAGCACCTCGCTAGACCCAGGGTCTATAGATGCCGCCTATCATTCCTGCAGATGACCAGGAACCAGTGCCGCTGAAGACTGTGCATGTCTAGGAAACTGGTCAGTCACATCTGCCACCTGCTGCAGGATTTGGCGCCACAGGAACATGGAGGGCATTCACTGCCAGTGGCTGTGAGAGTGACCGCAGTGCCCAATTTTTACACCAGTGGCTCCTTTTTAGGGCTCCACAGGTGACCTGCTTGGGATATTGTAAGCCTCCAACCACAAATGCACCATGAGGTCACTGATGCCATCTTCACAAAGACACACAATTTTGTACATTTTGCGCGGGACCAGGTATGCAAGGATGCAAGAGCGCTGGGATCTGCCCAGGCCTCAGGTTTCCCACAGGTGCAGGGTGTCATCAACTGCACTCATGTGGCGCTCAGATCTCCGTGGCAACAAGCGGTCAACCATGTCAACCGCAAGGGATTCCATTCACTGAATGTTCAGCTGGTGTGCAACCACCACAAACACATCCTACAGGTATGCGCATGATTCCCAGGGAGTGTCCACGACTCTTAAATCCTTGTCAGGTCTCAGATCCCTGACATCTTCTAGGGACCACAGAGGCTGCAGGGCTGGCTCCTCGGGGACAAGGGGCAGAGGCCGTGGCTGATGACACCTGTGAGGCAGCCTCAGACTGCAGCAGAGCAAACGTATATCGAGGCTCAGGCTGCAACTTGCAACTTGAGGGAGCAGACCATTGGCTGGACCGGTCTGGTGGAGCCCTGCAATATAATTGACAGAGGACGTCATGCATCGTTGTCACCTGCTGCGCCCTTTATAACCTGGTGCTGCAAAGGGGAGAGGGGCTGGCTGAGGAGATGGTGGAGCTGAGCTTCTTCTCCGATGAAGAAAATGTTGACGGGGATGAGGGTGAGGAGGTCCTTGAAGGTGACGATGAAGGCAATGAGACCATTGCACTTGGCTAGACAAGGCCAGCACACTCGGGAGGCCCTCATCATAGCTGCTAGATTTATGGAGGATGATAACGACATGCAGTGAGGTGACACCGTAGATCCTCACATTGCATCTGTGAACATTTGACTCCGGTCTGGCTGATGGCAGCACACATACCCTCTGTGATAAGAATCCTGTCATGGAGACACAGGGGAGGCCCTAACAGTCGCTCGATTACAAGAGGATGATGGCGACATAAATCTTCACATAGCCTTTGAAAATGTCTAACTCCTGTCTGACTGAGGGCAGCTCGCTTGCGCTTTGTGATCAGGGTCATATCATGGAGATGCAGCCATGAAACTTTGGATGCATTTGATCTTTGGTCAGCCTTCAGCACCTGACCCCTTCAGGAGCACAGCATCACTGGTCGCAGAATCTGAAGAGATGGAGGCCAGCCCCTCCTTAAAAGTGCTGAGAGCACACAGAGAAAATGATGGAACTCCTGCCCACTACATTCGGGCAGCAATGACAAGCACCATCGAGTTGCAGGGATCACTAATGTGTCTCGTGAGTGTGAGGCCGAACCATCACTTTGGTCTGAAGGCTGCACAAAGCACGGGGATGAGACACCTTCCTTCATCTTGTGCAGGAACCAAGGTTTCACATCTGAGTGACACGTACGCTGCTCATCAGAACAAGAAGCTATAGGCAGGAAGATATTCTTGGGAGTATATTTATGATTGTGAACATTATGTACAAGTGATTAACACCCGTGCCCAGATTGTGCAACTACATCTTCTTAATTTTGGTTTAAAGTTTGTAAGTTTCCTTTATACTTTGTTCTTGGTTTTACAGCTGACCTGAATTAGGGGCTGTGCCTGATTTATCCCAATTTTGTTAATTTGGTTTTATTGGTTTTAACTCGAAAGAGTTACACCTTCTTAATTTTGGTTTAAAGTTGCAAGTTTCCTTTAAACTTTGTTCTTGGTTTTATAGCTGACCTGAATTAGGGGCTGTGCCTGATTTATCCTAATTTTGTTAATTTAGTTTAATTGTTTTAACTCAACAAGAGTTACATCTTCTTAACTCCCTGGAGAGGGAGCACGCGGTGTCTGCCGGCACACTCGAGGCCTTCCATGCTCGGTGGGCACCGCGGGTACTGGGGTGCTTTATCTACCCCTTTTATCACATTTTGGTTTAAAGTTGTAAGTTTCCGTTAAACTTTGTTCTTGGTTTTACAGCTGACCTGAATTAGGGGCTGTGCCTGATTTATCCCAATTTTGTTAATTTAGTTTAATTGTTTTGACTCAGAAAGAGTTACATCTTCTTAACCTTCCTGTGCTATTTTTTGGTGCTCCCCTGACATCCACAGTGGAGATGGAGGCAGCCTGCTGACTGCTACACTGGTGGGCGTCCTCTGGAGGACCCGTCTGCTTTCGGGGTCCTGATATGTGGCAGTGACACCCACCTCGGCCTGTGGAACTGGAGCTGGAGCTGCTGGTGTCATGGGAGAAGGGAATTCGGATGGGCCGGACACACCTGGAGTCATCTGGGTGGATACTGCCAAGGTGTCGAGCTACTGGTCCTCCATCTATGGGAGCCCAACACTGGCTGACTCTTTGAGAAGGGGATACTGGAGTGAGATCGAGCTGCCCCACACCCCTCTTGTGTACAAAGGTGTTGGAGGTCAACTATGGCTGCAGCGATGGAGTTCAGCCCACGCAGCAGTGCAGGAACTGATGTCCTGGACCAAGGTCTCCATGGCGGCCACCATCCCACCAGTCTTGACCTCAGTGCGTTGGCATGCTGGTGCCATCACCTCAGCCTGAAGGCAGACGGACTCCTCCATCGTGCCTTCCAAACTGAGGAGTGCAGTGGACATCCCTTCCTGATGTTCCTGGGCTTGTCTTTGCTGATCCTGTCAGTGTGAGGGACTGGAAAATTCCAGCCAATGTCACTATTTCTACCTTTTGATCAGAGCTGAAAAGTTACAGAGATCTCTTCTAGAGAGCAAAGTGGAGGGCAACAGAAAGAGGGTGTAGTTGGAGACGGACACCACAGAACAGTTGCAGACGAGCTACAGTGAATGTGTGAGGATGACATCAATGATTAGTATTTCTCTCCTCAGCCTGTAGACATGCTAAGAAGAGATGGACTCATTCAGTTGTTGGAAAAGTGCAAGCCCTTGTATCTCATGCAATTTTAGGGGTACAACAGTATTTCGATTTTACATTGTGTAAATGATGCCTGGATCAGACCACTAACACCTTCTGAAGGTAAAGGTTAAGACCTATGATAATCTTACTTCGATTTCGAGGATCAGGAAACAGGTCAAGTGCTTCAGGTTATGGTACAATGATGACAATGAACAAACTGAATAGTTTCCGCTTACTATCCTTAAGGCCTATTGCCACAGCCGACTGCAATTTTCCAGTTGGCCCCCAAGGCTCCCTGAGGCAGAGGGAACTAGCTGCCCATGGAGACAGCTTCCTGGTGGCAGACTCAGAAACCTGTGCTCCAGGCAGGATTTGCGGCCTTCCTCCTCTGGCTGACCGGAGCTGCAGCTGCAGGCCGCCCTGCAGTGGGGTTCCCAGCTGCTGAAGACACTTTAAAACTGAAAAGTTTAATAAAGTTGGAGAGCTGGGCACCTCAAAGTGGAGGCTCCCTCTCCCTTGCTTGCCTGAACCACAGACTGCTGGTCCTTCAGTGCTGGAGGATCCCCTACTGACCCTCCAGCTTTGAGAGACCACCCTCCACCCTTAGCTGTCCTCTGTCCACTCATTGGTCAATTCGGGAAACATCACTGCCAGAAGACTGTTTCCCACACAGTGCGGAGCTGTGACCCCCATTTGACCCCAGCATTAGGGTCCCCATCCAAAAGGGCCAAATCCCTCCCCAAGTCTCTGAACAGCAGGCAAGCTGGGCTCAGACATTCAGCACCTTGGCTACAGCAATTAGATACTAGTAACACTGACTGGTCATCTCGTTAATCAGAGTGATGACGAGGAACTTACCATTCAATTGTAAAGCCCCTATACCATTCTCTGGTGGCACCTTATATATTACATTGCTGCTGGAAATGACACCTCTGACATCAAAGACAACAGCGCAAGGTAAACGTGGCTCCTTCACCTGCTGCTGGGGAAGCACAGAACCACCTCAGAAGTATATTGTTGTTGTTGGATTGGAGTAGTTTCAATAACTTCTCAAAGACTGCTGGCTGCAGAGCACTCTAACTTTATTGTAACATATTTACAGTTGTAAGGACACTCCTTTACTAGCTTCTGACCAGGCTTACTCTCCTCAAGTCCCAGATCACATAAGTATATGTCACTTCTTCCATGACATCACAGGTTGGTACAATTAACCTTTAAAGGGACTAAGTCTAACATACTCCAATATACCACAAGAAGGGCTTTTCCAAACCTCCTCTGTTAGAGGTGCTGTTGACAGCATTGTGAAGGGCTGTCATCACTGAGAGCCATCATTTCTAGCCACATGCAGATGAAGCACTGAGTCCAACCATATAGACTTAACGGTGAGGATTTCTGGCCTGCATGATATCAGTGAGGCTCTGAGATCAGATAAGAAAGGCTGCTAGTGCAACAGTGCATGCATGTCTTCATGCTGCCCAGTGCTGTGCTATTTGATCCATCAGATAAATTGGATGGATTACAGAGTGTCAGGAGACGTTCACGGAATTCCTTCTACGTGAAATGGTTTTGCAACATGAAAGGATTGGGAGATTGGCTGTTCCAGTTGAGTGGTGGTTGTCATGCCATCACACACTTCCTGCTGCCTTCAGCCATATAGTGATTTTGGGAGGCTGAGTATTTCTAGCAGTATCTGGAGGATTATCAGATCAAACAGGAGCCCAGAGAACCACACTACAAAGGGATCTGACTGGGATACATGGGGAGTTGGATAAGCCCAGATAAACAAGGAGGGAAGAATGATGGATGAAACACACCAGGAGAAAAGATGAACTATTTGGGAGAAATGACCACAGGTGGAAGAAAATAAACAAATTGGACGATGTTGGCAAAGTTTGACGCAAGCAAATTAGAAATGACAACAGTTTCAGCAAAGAACCATAACCAATACATGATAGGGACAACCTAAGCTAACAGAGACCTGGCCTAGTAAAGTGGATGGGAATTCCACATAGAACTGGGCATTTAATTTCTATCCAATCAGAAAGGTCTTTTAAAGGATACTAACCAGAAGGCAATGTTATTTTGCAAGAAAAAAAATCCAATATCCTAGAACCCAAGATCCTAGAAATACTATCAGCCACTTTTGGCTTTCAAGCCTGGCTGAAAGCTCAAATATACAAAGGGAAATGAAAAAAGAGAAGTAACTCTTTTGTACTTTTGGCAAACTATTGCATTTGTTTATTTTAGGATAAAATTGGAAGTGCTTTGGATATGGGTTCCTGTATAATAAGGTCATTCTTCTCATCAAATACAATAAAAAGCTTGTTCATCATGCAAGCTGCAGCCTTTGTTTATGCATGAATTTTCAATTATATTGACACAGGTTCTACGATGACCAAATTCAGGATGTCAACAGTTCATATTACTGGGCTTTTCCAGTATTAGTGCATTGTTGAATTCTGATAGAAAACATGGACTACTTAGCCAGGAAATGTTATGCTTGGATCAGGATTCTATAGATGAACTAGAAGCATGAAAATAAATCACCTCTATCCTCGGTGCTCCAAATCATTTAATTGTGTTTGAATCCATATTCAGACACTTGGGCCGGAATTTTCCAGTCCCTCACACCGGCGGAACCTTATGGTCCCACCAGTGTGAACGGAGGTTTCA
Organism: Carcharodon carcharias; assembly: GCF_017639515.1. Lineage (NCBI taxonomy): Eukaryota > Metazoa > Chordata > Chondrichthyes > Lamniformes > Lamnidae > Carcharodon > Carcharodon carcharias. The sequence continues at coordinate 140,551,397 of NC_054479.1, forward strand.
ACGGCTTGCTGGCCCCTCTGCCCCCCATAGGGGGAGGGCTGGAAGATTCCGGCCTTGGGTTGTTTAAAAAGCAATTATTTTTATTGTATAAACTTGGTAGCATGTGAACAAATATCAGCAAACATGCGGCAAATGAAGAAAACTGAATTCAGATATTGTATTTTGAGTTTTAATTGGGATTTTGGATTTATGGCCAGATTAGGATCGTTGTTTTTTATTCATATTCACAGGGTGTGGGCATCACTGGTAAGGCTACCATTTATTGTTCATCCCTAACTGTCCTTGACAAGATGGCGGTGAGCTGCCTTCCTGACAACTAACTAGGCCGCAGTTAAGAGGCAACCACATTGCTGAGGGTCTGACATATATAGGCCAGACCGCGTAAGAGCGTCAGTTAAAGGTCATTAGTGAACCAGATAGATCCTTACGACAATCTGGTAGTTTCATGGTCACCATTAATGAAACTAGATTTTTTTTAATCCCAAATTTTCTTAATTAACGGAATTTAAATTCCTCCAGCTGCCATGATGGGATTTGAACTCACGTCTCCAGGTCATTAGTCCAGACCCAGAAACCTAATGGATTAGTAGCCAGGAAGTCTCCTGTCCCTTTGCATCGTAGAAACAGCCATTCTATCCTGGTCTGGAGGTTTGTACAGAGGAAGCACCAGGTGACATGGCTTGGCATCAAAGGAGATCATTAGTGGGAAGGAAGATTAAGGGTTTCCCTAGAACAGTGAGGGACCTGCTGAGAAAAGCTGTCAGTACAGTGGAAAGGATACCACCCATTGAAGTCAAAGCTGATCTGCTTGGGTCTGCAGCAAACCTGGTTGTACGGTCAGTATTTTCCATTCGTCGGGCGGGCTCAGTGGGAGCGGTCATGGAGTCGATCACCTCGGCACCACGATTTGACACGGGTGGGGGTGGTGGGGGGACAATTAAGGCCCACCCTGCATGGATCGTGAGCGGCAGCTCTGTGTCTCAGGGAGATTGAAGCGCTTTTTAAAAAAAATAAATAAATACAATAAAAACTTAATGAAACATGTCCCCTCATGTGACTGTGTCACATGAGATGGGACATGTTTTTATTTTCCAAAAAAAAGTCTTTGTTTAATTTGTAAAAAGCTTTAGGAAACCTCATCCCGCTCGGGGATGAGGTTTCCTAAAAAACGTAAAGGTTTCTTGGGCCTTTTCGCCTGCTCGCCAACCACAAGCTTGTACAGGCAGCGTAAAATTCAGGTTAATTGCTTTGTTAATGGCCTTAATAGGCCCATCAATTATCGGCGGGTATGCAGCCGACTACAGCGCGCGCCCGCCGAATAAAATATCACACAGCTTCGCGATGATGTCAGGACGCACGCCCGACATTATTTAATGTTCCGGCACCCGCACGCCAAATGGAAAATTCTGCCCTGTGAGTTTATTGCATAATCGTAATAATTACCCTATTTTTTGTGTGTGAATAATAAACTTGCATTTGGACAACGCACTCAAGCCTGGACCGCGAGGAATTGCTTAACTAAGTTTAAGAGGTTCCCTGACATTGAGTCAATCAGACTTGTAACATTGAAGAATATATTCAAGAAGACTGATACAATCATTTTAGAAAGTTTTAAAACGCAAGCCTTCCAGAAAAAAAACTGAATTATAATTTGTTTGTACAATTTTTAAAACCTATTTAATTACGCTCCCTAGTGACTTTACTAGTAGTGCTCAGGGTTCCATTTTCACCCAAAATATTTTGGCTGTGGCTTCATTTGGTCCACATTAGAGCTGCACTAGAATTTTCAATGAGGAAAAGAACAGCTGCAAAAACATACAGCGTTTAATATCTCACCATTAATTTCTGCCCTGTCACATTGCATGAACAGCTTCTGCTGGCTGATGCCTGTTACCAGTTCCATTTCGTGGCTAAGCTGTAATTGTGATGGTGTTGCGCTATAACCATTTTGATGTCATTTTTTTCTGTAAAATCTTTATCAATTTACTGGGTTCAGAGAAAGTAAAAGTTCTGTCAAGGCACATAGTATTATACTGTGGGGTTTAATTAAGCCTGTTTTGATCAAAGTCCAAATAAAATAAGCACACGTTTTCTCAATATGTCACTACTATTTATGTATGCTAAAACAAACAGAAGTTGATATTTAACTTGGACAATCTAACTTGAAAGTGCTTTCAGCATTGAATTAAGTGAATTGTTTTAACTTGTCTTGTTCTCCCCTCCTTACCCTTGACTCCCATTTTCTAATCACACCTCCTGGTTATTTAGTGAGGCTTGAAAGAATATGCAGTGATGGTGGTCCCACAGTTCCACACATGGAAAGAATATTTCCTCTGCATCCCATGGAGCAAATTTTGGGCTCTGGGTTCAAAAAGCTGCTGAAATCACATAGTACATGTCAGAACAATGGGAGCCTGCTGGATATCAACAGCTCAGCATACGGATACCAGTTAAATAAACCCATTACTGGTTCCTTCCTTGGGCTAAATCACATAAGCATGCAGCCCTTCAATTTTAAGGGGATGCAGCCACTTAAATGTAAATGATACCTGTAGAGCCAAAAATTACTCAAGGCTATTAAAGAATTATATTCTATTAATAATAACCTATTATAAAAAGTTCCCAAGAATACGAAGGTAAGGGGATATGAATAACAAAGCTAAAATGATGGAAAATCCATATATAAAGACAGGAAACTTTTTTTAAATTCATTCACAGGATGTGGGCTTCATTGGCGAGGCCAGCATTTATTGCCCATCCCAAGGGGAAATAGGATTTGATTTTGCACACCTCTATCAAATCTCCTCTTAGCCTTCTCCTCTTCAAGGAGAATAGTCCCAGCCTCTCCAACGTATCTTCATAACTGAAGTTTCCCATCCCTGGAACCATTCTCGTAAACTGCATTCTGTCCAATGTGTTCGCATCCTTCCTAAAGTGTGGCTGGTGCCCAGAACTGTACACTGTGCTCCAGCTGAGGTCTAACTTGTGTCTTATATAAACTCAGCATAACCCCCTTGCTCTTGTATTCTATGCCCCTATTAATAAAGCCCAGGATACTTAACACTTTTATAATGCTCTCTCCGCCTATCCTGCCACCTTCAATGATCTGTGCACATATACACTCAGGTCCCTTTGCTCCTGCACACCCTGTACCCCTTATTTTATAATGTCTCTCCATGTTCTTCCTACAAAATGTATCACCTCACACTGCTCTGCATTAAACTTCATCTGCCCCCTATCTGCTTACTCCACCAGCTCCTTTATGTCCTTTTGAAGTTCTACGCTGGCTTCTTCACAGTTTACAATGCTTCCAAGTTTTATATCATCTGCAAACTTTGAAATTATCCCTTGCACACTGAGATCTAGTCATTAATATATATCAGGAAAAGCAAGGGTCCCAACTCTTACCCTGGGGAACTCCACTACAGACCTTCCTCCAGCCCAAAAAATATCCATTAACCATTACTCGCTATTTCCTATTACTTCGCCAATTTTGTATCCACGTTGCCGCTGTTATTCCATGAGCTCTAACTTCTCTCACATCTGTTGTGCAGCACTGTATCAAATGCCTTTTCGAAGTCTATGTACACCACATCAACAGCATTATCCTCATCAAGCCTCTCTGTTACCTCTTCAAAAAACTCCAGCAAGTTAATTAAGCATGATTTTCCCTTAAAAAATCATGCTGGCTCTTCCTAGTCAACCCACATTTTTCCATGTGACTATTAATTCTATCCGAATAATTGTTTCTAGAAGCCACTGAAGTTAAACTGACAGGTCTATAATTACTGGGCTTATCTTTACATCCTTTTTTTGAAAAAAGGCGTAATGTTTGCAATTCTCCAGTCCTCTGGCACCTTCCCTGAGTCTAGGAAAGGCTGAAAGATTATGGCCAGTGCCCCTGCAACTTCCACTCTCACTTCCTTCAATATCCTTGGATGCATCTCATCCAGTCCCGATGCCTTGTCAACTTTAAATACCAACAGTTTATCCAACACTTCCTCCTTATCAATTTTGAGTCCTTCTAGTGACAGAGTTTCCTCTTCTGTCACCATGGCTTGGGTAACATCTGCTTCTTTGGTAAAGACAGATGCAAAGTGTTCATTTAACACCTCAACTATGTTCTCTGCCTCCATGTGTAAATCTCCTTTTTAGTTCCTAATCGGCCCTATTCCTCCTTTTACCACCCTCTTACTATTTTGTGTGCCGATAGAAAACTTTGGGATTCCCATTTATATTGGCTGCCAGTCTTTTCCCATAATCCCTCTTCGCTTCCCTTATTTGCTTTTTCACCTTTCCTTTGAACCTTTGTATTCAGCTTGATTCTCAGTTGTATTTTCTACCCGACATCTATCATAAGCACACTTTTTCTTCTTTATAGATACATGGAAAATACTCCAAGTATGGTCTCATCAAGGCCCTGTACAGCTACAGAAAGACAGCTTTGCTCCTGTACTCAAATCCTCTTGCAATGAGGGCCAACATACCATTTGCTTTCCCAACAGCTTGCTGCACCTGCATGCTTACTTCAGTGATAAAAACAAAAAACTGCGGATGCTAGAAATCCAAAACAAAAACAGAACTACCTGGAAAAACTCAGCAGGTCCGGCAGCATCGGCGGAGAAGAAAAGAGTTGACGTTTAGAGTCCTCATGACCCTTCAACAGTGTCCCTTTGTACATCAAATTTTCCAATCTATTACCATTTTAATAATACTTTGCCATTCTGTTTTTCCTACCAAAGTGGATAACTTCACACTTATCCATGTTATACTGCATCTGTCATGTATTGCCCACTCACTCAACTTGTCTAAATTGCCTTGAAGCCTCTTAACATCCTCCTCACCATTCACACTCCCGCCTAATTTTGTCTCATCTGCAAAATTGGAAATGTTAGAAATTAAGATAAATTGTATCTCCTTTTTCATCTATGGAGCTCTGGATTTGTTTGCCCTACCTTTCCCTTTTTGAGGGAATATACCTTGACTGTGCCTGAAGGATTTCTTCTTTAAAGGTAGCCCATTGTTCAGCTACAGTTTTTCCTGCCAATTGAGCATACAACAGTAATAGAGGATTAAAAAAAACTTCTGGTGAACAAATGTCTCACTGATTTTTGACATAAGAGTGCAACCAGTGAATATTATGAATGTGTGCGACTTCACTGTGGTTTAATATTCCAGTTTATTTAAATATAGGTTTCAGTCTATACGGCAGGAGGAAAACTGTACTCATTTTGCATTATAGTCAGATTGTTAAAACAAAGTTGAGTTGTATATCAAATGTTGAAGCCCATTAGCTTTGCTGAGTGGAACACATGAGAAAAAACAGTTTTTAAGCTTCTGCTGATTAAGACTAAATGTGGATGAAGTCATGTGAGGATAGCACACAAATCCTCTAAAAAATTTTAAAATTTATCCGCCCACTACTTTTATTTTTCGATTTTCCTTCAGGTTCTCTCACATCAGGATCACATATTTTTCCTTCGGCAATGATCATAGCAGCTTTTCTGAATGAGGGCAAATTTAACATTTAGAAGGAGACTTTCATCACAAATCCATAGTTGGATTCATTACCAGGACACACAAATGAATAGACATGTCTTAGCCCATGCTTTTTAAGTATTAGCATATTGATTGACATCATGATCTGCCTGCTCTGCATACTTCCAGCGGATGTTAATTCCACACGCAATCACCCCTTTGTCCAACACGGTGACCAACGCACTTTGCATCTGAATTGTGCATGAGGGCCAAGGATACCATTTTGGGACTCTGAGGTGACTCAAAGCACCCAAAACATCCCTCCACGCCACATACCCTGATTTGGAAATATATCGCCGTACATTCGCTGCTGCTGCTGGGTCAAAATCCTGGAACTCTCTCCCTGACAGCACGGTGGGTGCACCTAGGATTTGTGTGCTATCCTCACATGACTTCATCCACATTTAGTCTTAATCAGCAGAAGCTTAAAAACTTTTTTTTTCATGTGTTCCACTCAGCGAAGCTAATGGGCTTCAACATTTGATATACAACTCAACTTTGTTTTAAAAATCTGACACCACATGGACTGCAGCTCACCACCACCTCAAGGGTAATTCGGGATGGGCAATAATGCTGAGCTAGTCAGCGATGCTCACATCCCATGAAAGAATATAAAAAACTACTAAGACCAATTTTGTTCCCACCATATTTTTAAGACTTAATGAACATTATGCATAACACTGGTTCTGAGGATTACTAGTGTTTCCAAGGCGCACTTTTTAAAATATATTTGTTCATGGGATGTGGGCGTCACAGGCGAGGCCAGCATTTATTGCCCATTCCTAACTGCCCTTGAGAAGGTGGTGGTGAGCTGCTTTCTTGAACCGCTGTAGTCCATGTGGTGTAGGTACACCCACAGTGTTGTTAGGATGGGAGTTCCAGCATTTTGACCCAGCGACAGTGAAGGAACAGCGATATTTTTCCAAGTTAGGATGGTGAGTAGCTTGGAGGGGAGCAGGTGATGGTGTTCCCTAACATCTGTTGCCTGTGTCCTTCTGGGTGGTAGAGGTTGTGGGTTTGGAAGGTTGAAGGAGCCTTGGTGAGTTGCTGCAATGCACCTTGTAGATGGTACATACTGCTGCCACTGTGCGTTGGTGGTGGAGGGAGTGAACGTTGAAGGTATTGGATGGGTTACTAATCAAGCAGGCTGCTTTGTCCTGGATGATGTCCAGCTTCTAGAGTGTTATTGGAGCTGTGTTCCTCCAGGTAAGTGGAGAGTATTCCATCACACTCCTGACTTGTGCCTTGTAGATGGTGGGCAGATTAGGGGAATCAGGAGATGAGTTACTCACCACAGAATCCCCAGCCTCTGACCTGCTTTTGTAGCCACAGTATTTATATGGTTGGTCCTGTTCAGTTTCAGGTCAATAGTAACCCCCAGGATGTTGATAGTGCAGGATTCAGCAATGGTAATGCCATTGAATGTAAAGGGAAGATAGTTAGATTCTGTCTTGTTGGAGATGGTCATTGCCTGGTACTTGTGTGGCATAAATGTTACTTGTCACTTATCAGCAAAAATTTGAATATTGTCCCGGTTTTGCTCCATATGGACATGGACTGTTTCAGTATCTGAGGAGTTGCGAATGGTGCTGAACATTGTGCAATCACCCGTGAATATCCCCATTTCTGACCTTATGATGGAGGGAAGGTCATTGATGAAGCAGCTGAAGATAGTTGGGCCTAGGATACTACCCTGAGGCACACCTGCAGCAATGTCCCAGGACTGAGATGATTGACCTCCAACAACCACAACCATCTTACTTTGTGCTAGGTCTGACTCCAACCAGTGGAGAGTTTTCCTCCTGATTCCCATTGGCTTAAGTTTTGCTAGGGCTCCTTGATTCCACACTCAGTCAAATACTGTCTTGATGTCAAGCATAATCACTCTCAACACACCTCTGGAGTTCAGCTCTTGACTATGTTTGGATCAATGTAATGAGGTCAGGAGCTGAGTGGCCCTGACGGAACCCAAATTGAACATCAGTGAGCAGGTTATTGCTGAGTAAGTGCCGCTTGATAGCACTGTCAATGACACTTTCCATCACTTTGCTGATGATCGAAAGTAGACTGATGGGGTGGTGATTGGCCAAGTTGGATTTGTCCTGCTTTTTGTGGACAGGACATATCTGGGCAATTTTCCACATTGCTAGGTGGATGCCAGTGTTGTAGTTGAATGTAACAGTTTGTCTAGGGGCACAGCTAGTTCTGGGGCACAATATTGTCAGGGCCCATTGCCTTTGCTGTATCCAGTGCCTTCAGCTGTTCCTTGATATCATGTGCAGCAAACCAAATTGGCTGAAGATTGGAGTTTGTGATGCCGTGGACCTCAGGAGGAGGCCGAGATGGATCATCAACTCAGCACTTCTGGCTGATGGTTGTTGCAAATGCTTCAGCCTTATCTTTTGCACTAATATGCCGGACTCCCCCATTATTGAGGGTGGGGATATTTGTGGGGCCTCCTCCTCCAGTTAGTTGTTTAATTGTCCAGCATCATTCATGACTGGATGGGGTAGGAGTACAGGCCTTAGATCTGATCCGTTGGTTGTGGGATCACTTAGCTCTGCCTATTGCTTGCTGCTTGGCACACAAGTAGTACTGTGTTTTAGCTTCACCAAGTTGACATCTTTTTAGGTACGTCTGGTGCTGCACCTGACCTGCCCTCCTGCACTCTTCATTGAACCAGGGTTGATCCCCCAGCTTGATGGTAATGGTAAAGCGGGCAATATGCTGGGTCATGAGGTTACAGCTTTTGGTTGTATACAATTCTGCAGCTGCTGGTGGCCCACAGCACCTCATGGATGCCCAGTTTTGAGTTGCTAGATCTGTTCAAAATCCATCCCATTTAGCACAATGTCCATGCCACACAGCACAATGGAGGGTATCCTCAATGTGAAGACAGGACTTCATCTCCACAATGACTGTACAGTGGTCACTCCTACTGATACTGTCATGGACAGATGCATCTGTGACAGGTAGATTGGTGACGATGAGGTCAGGTAGGTTTTTCCCTCTTGTTGGTTCCTTCACCACCTGCTGCAGATCTGGTCTAGCAGCTATGTCTATTAGGTCTTGGCCAGCTCAGTCAATTGTGGTGCTGCCGAGCCACTCTTGGTGATGGACATTGAAATCTCCCACCCAGAGTACATTCTGTGCCCTTGTCGCCCTCAGAGCTGTTGAACTTGGTGGAATACTGATTCATCAGCTTAGGGGGCACAGTAGGCGGTAACCAGAAAGAGGTTTCCTTGCCCATGTTTGACCTGATGCCATGAGGCTTCATGGGGTCCAGAGCCAATGTTGAGGACTCCCAGGGCAATTGTCTTCTGACTGCATACCACTGTGGTCTGCCCCAGAGGGGCAGAACGTATCCAGAGATGGTGATGGTGATGTCTGTGACACTGTAAAGTATGATTCCTTGAGTATGACTATGTCAGGCTGACCCTGTGGACAGCTCTCTCAATTTAGGGACAATCTCCCAGATGTTAGTAAGGAGGAGTGTGCAGGGGTTGACAGGGCTGGGAATGCCGATGTGGTTTCCGGTGCCTGGGTTGATGTCGGGTGGTCCATCCGGTTTTATTCTTTTTAGACTTCGTAGCAGTTCGATACACCTGAGTGGCTTGCTAGACCATTTCAGAGTCAACCACATTGCGGTGGGCCTGGAGTATTATGTAGATCAGACTGGGTAAAGATGGCTGATTTCCTTCTCTAAAGGGCATTAGTGAACCAGGTTGCTTTTTACCATAATCAATGATAGGCATCACGGTCACCATTACTGAGGTAGCTTCCAATTCCAGATTTATTAACTGGATTTAAATTCCACCAGCTGTCATGGTGGGACTTGTGCACAGAGCATTATCCTGAGTCTCTGGATTACTAGTCCAGTGACATTACTGTTACGCTACCACCTCCCCAAACAGCTGTAAAGCTAGGTTTTCAATCTCGACAACCCCTAATGCAGGACACCTGGGCCTGGAGTTCAGTGAACTATGAAGCTGAGGACCATGTGATCACTTTTTGCACAGGCCATGTATGCTAAAGCATTAAGCACTTAACTGGTTTAGCACCGAGCTGAGTATACATCATGCATTTAGGTTAACGCTCCAGGATTTCCCTGAAACCTTCAGGAATTTAAGACTATTTTCTAGGATTCTACTGTAAGCAACTCAGGAGAAGAACCATAGGGGGATGAAAATATATTGCATGTCTTTCTAATTTCTTTTAAACAATTTTGTTTACTCGTTACAAAAAAAAAGGCATGAGAAGAAAAAGACTGTTTGACTGTGGATCATCCAACTGATTAATGCAGAGTTTATTCACTTCCACTTGACAAAGTTATCAACTGCAATGTCATTACTGCAATGTCATTACTGCAAGCTTAAATGAGAAAATGTTCCACTGTCGATTACTGGAAGATTCAATAAACAACGAAAAATTGAATATACTACCTCAGTGTTCAAAAGAATTTTTCAAATTCTTTTATGCTATAAAAATATTTTTGTGCTTGCTTTGAAATGACTTTTTGATGAGTCTTGCTGCCCTCTGGCTTGCTGAATTACCGATATTGGTTCTCGGCGCTGGGGAAAAATGCTTAAGCGAAACAATAAAATCAAATGCTCTACACGATGCCTCCCCAACGGCTAGTAAAATAGTCTTTTATTTTTGATGCTGCAATTTTGGGATGCAGCTTTGACAACCCGGCTAATGGGTGACCGCGTGTGCACGGAGGGTCTTTTGTTGTTTTGTCTGAGGCAACCAAGATTTGTCAAAAGTGGTGAGGTGCTGAACCAAAGTTCAATCATTCTGAGGTATGGTGCTACAAATGATATAAGGGGTTGGATTTTTGTGCATTCAGGAAGGCTCTGCAGAACTTCAAAAATGGTGGGTGGGACCCAGATGCTGAGGTACCCCCCCCCCCCCACCCCTCCTCCCCATTTCTGACAGATCCCATTTTTTCTGGTAGAGGATTGTCATGAAGATATTCATGTATACAATGTTATTGGAAATTATTTTCAATTGGACTCGTAGTAGGGTCTGTGTCTGTGGGTGTGAGTGTATGTGTCTTAATTGGATTAAAGCCAGCTAGTCTGGATGCTTTGATGTGTACTCGTTTTGAGATGTTAAACAGTAAGGAAGTTAGGGTAAAGAGGACATTTGCATTTTGTGGAATAAACCATTCAAAGACTGGGGGCAAAATCTTGCACCTAGCTAGGAGACACCAAGCAATATGTTTATATTACTAATGAAATTGGTACTATGAAAGGGGTTTTACTGTTAGAAGAGGTGAAATTCAAAGGGCCTGGTGATACAATGAGAATTTACATTCAAAGGGAAGGCTAGGTATATACAGGAAAGAGTTTTGTGTGTGAGTCAGTGGGATGCCGCCTATAAGTCTACAACTGTGCGAAGGAGCCAAATTGAAAGGAACCTAATTTTGAATTCATGAGATAAAATGTGATTTGCCTGGTGTCTGTTTAAAGTCTATGGGTTGTCGTTGCCCTGGTGAAGACTATCTGGGAGTGATTAATTTGGGGATTTGTTTAAAAGTTATTATGGTAGTAATTTGTAGACGCGTGTATGTGTTTAAATTTGTTGTTAAATTAATAAATGTTTAATTTAATTGATATAAAAAAACCTCTGGAGGATTGGTGGTTTCATTTCTGAATTCAGAGCTGCACCTCAAACATACCAACTGAAAATATAGGCTATGACAGTTATTTAAAGTTTCCCTTTGGGAATTTAAATAACTTAGCCTTTACCAATTGCTGTGTCATAACAGGGATAGTGGGTATGGAGTGAATCACACAGGAAGAAGTCCAAACTTATCAGGGCCATTTGAACTTAGTGCTGAGTTCAAACAGACCACATTTTGGCTGTTGCAAGGGCCTTAACCTATTATGTAGATGTCACAAATTTATGGAGAAGACATAAACACTCTTGAAGGGTGATAAGGTCTGCTTAACTGTCATGATCTGAAGTTTTTAAAATCCCCCTCTCTTTAACCTTTAAAAATACTGGCTGCAGCTGTCAGTGATTGTTAAGAAAACCTTCTGCTGAACTGCTTTGCTTAACAGGCCAGCTGGTTTAGTTTGTGTTCAAACAGTTGCAATAGAATTTATTGTTAGAATTTCCCCAAGGACTATTCACCATGGATATCTGGCAGAGTTTCAAAAGTTACAATTATTGCAGCAGGGTGTTCTGAATTCACAATTTGATTGATAGCTTAAAGAGGTTATTAAAGGATGAGGAGTACGAACAGAAGTTTGTTTTTTTATAAGAGACAAAGCACTTGAAGAGATTTAAAAGCTTTGATGCTTTCATGAATGGGAGTTATTTCATTCTCAAGACTATATAGTGAGAGCTGTATTAGAATTTAAGAAGTTATTTCATTTCATCTCCACATGGCTCCTGAGATCTGCCTATGGTGGATATTGGGTGATTGGCTATGGAGTTGGTATTGAGGATATGAGGGGCCATTATGAGGGGCCATAGGAGTCAGTAAGGGGGCATGAGTTAGCATTGAGTTGGCATGGAAGGTATGTGTGGTCATGGGGTATGGGTGGGCAGAGTGAGGGTGTGAGGGTAAGGGCTAGAGGAACTAACAATTAAAACAACTGGAACAAAGCTCCAGAGAACTTCGGCAGGCCTTCTAACCAGTCCACCTTGGCACTCCCACCCCAACCCCGTGACCACCTAGGCTATGCTTCTAGGGCCAGCTGGTCTTTGGAGTCAAAATCTTGCAACTCGGGGTACATTTTACTGAAGAAAGTCTGGCGAGTTCAGCTACCAGCTTCAGTAGCCAAAATCCAGCCCAACATGTCACAGGGGGATGCAACAGCATTGTTTGTCACACTTATTCTCATTTTATATCTGTAATACTTTGCCATTGGTTCAAAAATACTTGGCACCACACAAAATGAAACACTAAAGCAGTATATTAATACATATAGAAAGTTCTGTATAAGACTTTTATGAAACCTCAATAAGATTGTTCATTCAGGATTTCACAATCCTAAATTGCTGCCAGTTCATTCAGGAGATATAAGGAGGTTTTATAAGGACACACCTATATCCTATTTGTTCAAGGGTCATAAACTTACGACCCCCTAGTGTTCAAAGCCTTTTTCCTTACAAAGACTAGTGCATATCTGTTAATCCCTTTAGCAATGTTTGTCCTGCTTTGATCTAACTGGATTAGTTACAGGGACCGTTAATAAAGCAGTTTAAAGGCCATCCACATTCCCATTTTCCCGCTGCAAACAAAAATATTTGGTCTCTAAACATCCTGATCATCTGGTGTTGACATCTTGCAGTGCTTTAGTGTCATGGTATCATTTGCAGAAATGTAAAGCTGGGCAGGAATAAGCTGCTCTCGGGTACTCTGTGTCTTATCAGTTCTGTGGATGTTGGCTTAAAGATGCTGTCATTTCGGAAATGGTCTGGGCTCTAGAAGCCGTGTGAAAGTTCAAGTGTTTCTAGGTCCACACATCGTATCCTTCAACATGGTTTTTTCATATATAGTTGCTCTCATTTTATCTAATTCAGCTGCTGTGATTTAATATTTGAAGTTATCTACATAAAGACTGATGTAATATTTGTATGAAGCAGTAAAAGTCAAATTGGGCAGTCTGCATTGGAAATGAAGTTAGCCTGCGTTGGGGGAGGGGAAGGTAAATCACATATCATTGGGACGGAGTGCTTGTGGCTCTGTATTGTGAGGCAGACCAAGGGCAACTAAAACAATTTACAATCTAAAATTTCCTCCTTGTAAATTCAGGCTGGAGCACCAAAATGTTTTCAGAAACAAAAAAAAAATTTGTGTTGGGGGGGGGGGGGCAATGTTGGCGTCATGGTGACGGCTTTGGGCTCGTGATCCAAAGGCTCAGGCTAATGCGTTGGGGACACGTGTTCAAAACCCACCAAGGCAGCTGGCGGAATTTAAATTCAATTAATAAATCTGGAATTGAAAGCTAGTCTCAGTAATGGTGACCATGAAACTATCATCGAGTGTTGTAAAAACCCATTGGGTCTATCGTTTCCCAGTCTGGCCTGCATGTGATTCCAGACCCCACAGCAGTGTGGCTGACTCTTAACTGCCCTCTGAAATGGTCTAGGAAGCTGCTTGGTTCAAGGGCAATTAGAGATGGGCAACAAATGCTGGCCATGTCAGCGATGTCCACATCCCATCAAGGAATTAATTAGTTACAGCACTGATTATATAACTGTATAGCTGCAAATTTAAAGTGTTTTACGCTCTGCAGTGTTAACGATCGGATACCAATGTAAAGTGATTTTGAATGACAGGCGCTTCATTTGAGGTAAAACTTTGCTTCTAGAATAAATAATTTAAGCGTACAGCCTGGCCTCATAACAAGCATGCATAAGGGCTTTCTTTATTACAGGTACACGCCCTCCAAGCCGGCAGCCTTGTGATCCAGACCATGCCGGATCTTGTGTTTTGCCAGATTTCGGGTCAGGAGCTTGGGACAAACGGCGGTTTGGGCCAATCCTGGTCAGGTGGGGATCAAGGGTCGCTCAGGAATAGACCGGAGTACAAGTGGCAAAGGGGATAACAAGTCCGGTAGGCAAATTGTCCAGATAAGTTACTTTAATTCAGTAAAATAATAAAAGGAAGTGATGCATGGGCACATTCTAAAAATCTCTGGTCTTCAGAAAACTTTGGTATGTAGACAGCTAATTTGAGAGAGTGTGCCTGTAATAGAATTGTTTATGAAATCACTTGAAGCAATGAAATCAGATGACTATGACAGATTTGTGATAATCAGGTTCCTAATTCATTGTCAAAGTCTTAATCAGTTTTTTTTTTGGTCACTGTTTGTAGTTTTCATTTATTCATTCATGGGATGTGGGCATCACTGGCCAGGCCAGCATTTATTGCCCATCCCTAATTGCCCTTGAGAAGGTGGTGGTGAGCTGCGTTCTTGAGCCGCTGCAGTCCATGAGGTGTAGGTACACCCACAGTGCTGTTAGGGAGGGAGCTCCAGGATTTTGACCCAGCGACAGTGAAGGAACGGCGATATATTTCCAAGTCAGGATGGTGAGTGTCTTGCAGGCGAATTTCCAGGTGATGGTGTTTCCATCTATCTGCTGCCCTTGTCCTTCTAGATGGTAGCGGCTGTGGGTTTGGAAGGTGCTGTCTAAGGAGCCTTGGTGAATTCTAGCAGTGCATCTTGTGTGGTACACACTGCTGCCACTGTGCATCGGTGGTGAAGGGAGTGAATGTTTATGAATGGGGTGCCAATCAAGTGGGTTGCTTTGCCCTGGATGGTGTCAAGCTTCTTGAGTGTGATTGGAACTGCACGAAGCACTAAAGCAACTCGCCAAAACTTCTTCAAGAACACCTCCTGAACCTACAACATCTACCACCTAGAAGGATAAGGGCACCAGATGCATGGGAACATCACCACCTGCAATTTCCCTTCTTAGATCATAAAAGTTCTTTCCTTCTTGAATTTACCTATTAATGTCTTATTACTAAAATTTCTGAACTAGAATAACACTTAGGCTCACTTATACTTGCTCTAAACTACATATATTCAATCCAGGGACCTGTCCTCTGCTGGAAAAAGGAACATGTCCATGATTTGCACCTTTTTTGAGTTAAACGAAAGCATTGGGGACAATAGTTCCTTGGCACATTCTCCATGTTAATTCCCTGACCAATCAGAGTCAACTTGCAAACCAATCAGCACCCTTTTCTCATGCAGTATAAGTTGTTGCTCCCTTTGAAATTTGGCATTCTTGCATCTATCCTGATGAGTGCAAGACAAAAAGCTTCAACGGCATGTCTCTTTTTTCAGCAATACTCAACTTCTGTACTATCAAGTGACTAATTCCTAGACAGATACAAAGCAGTCATCCTCTTCTGTTACAGTTTCTTTGTCCACTGACCTGTCTCCTGTCCAGAACTATAATTCCCAGAAGTGTAACGCTCCTTCCTGCCTGTTGCTTTGTGGTTTCATTTCACTCCCCAGCTCTTCTCTCTCTCAACCATCCCATGCTACAGGAAGGGAACAGGCAGCATTGCAAAAAGAAACAGGAAATAGGGAGGTAAAACAAAAGAATAAGAAAAGGGGAAAATGTGAAAAGAAATTAAATAGAAAAGAAGCAAAGCAGGACTGAGAGGGGCAAAGAATTGAAGGAAATGGCAAGACAGAATGATAAGTATGTGCAGAGACGTCCATATCCAATGAAAAAAATCCCAATTTTATATATGTTCAGCTGTGCTGCTGCCCAGAAAACAAAGAGAAAAGAAAAATGAAGATAGGGTAAAGATTTTCAGGAGGATGAGGAAAAGAATCAGGGACAGATCCATTTGTGGAGGGGGTGGGAAATGGGGGGTAGGGGCAGTGCAAGTGGGAAGCAGAAAGACTCACAATCTCGAAAAGGGTGTGATAGAAAGAGACAGACAGCCAGATGTTGGGTATTGGTGGAGAGAAAAACAGGAACAGACATAATCCTGCTTGGGTGAAGCTTAGAGTGAGTGTGGCGTCCTTTTGAGCAGAGTGAGAAAAAGGGAGGAGGGTTACCTTCTCGGGGAGAACGGATAGAAGAGGGATTTCCTATTGAAGTGGCGGTGTGGGGGGTGTGAGGGGTGCAGAGAGAAGGGGTGGGAGGGAAGTTAAGGGAGAAGGAAAAGAGAGATTAGGAAGGCAGTGGGAGTGGTGTGGGAAAACAGGGAGAAATAAAAACTGTTGGTTGACAGGAAGGATCCCTGACTCGGCTGGGAATGGGACAGAGGCTAGCTATGCAGCTTGGAGCATCCACAATAAAGCAATAACAAAATTCAGTTGTCTAGCATCTTTGACGTTCAAAACATCCCAAGGCAATTTACAAAAGGAATGGAACACAGTTGCTAATTCATAGTTGAGAATGGTCACAGGAGATCTATTAAAAAGCTACTATACTTTATTGCAATTAAAAAGCACTCTTACTGATGGAAGTTCCTGTGACTCTTTAAGAAGGCACAATTTTGGTAAACAAGATACTTGTCTCTTAAATGGAATCAAATTACCTTCAGCTTAATGAAATAACCAGGACTGGGAAAGAGAAAAGAATGTCGTACTGAACCAATTTATTTTTGTACTCATAAATTATATCCTGTTTTGAACTGCTAAAAATCCTTTGACATTTAATCAAGATGGTTGTATTTCCACTAAAATACATAAGTACTCATTAGATTTAGCGCTGAGAATTCTAAAATAAGACCATATGATTATTTGGCTTCCAACCAATAATAATGATTTCAAAACTTTATTTTACTACCAAAATCCATAGTGCCTAAATGCTCGATGGAGATGACCAGCAGATGGCAGCCTTACCCTGTGATCCTCTTGGATTTCCCAGTCAGTGGTGTAAGTTTGGAGATGTTGCCCTTGAGTGCAATTAGAGAACTGGAAGAGACTGGAAAACATCTTCATGTTCTCAGTTGTGTCTGGAAAAATAGCATCCTGAAAATTAACTCCATGGGGAATTATGTTATAATTGTCATCCATCCTGCAAAAAAACAAAATAGCATTTCTTCAACAGTAATATTACAATAGCTTGAGATCGACATTAATATCACATAATATTCTACTAGCAATAAATGCTTTACCCTGTGAAGAAATAGTAATGCAACAAAGGATATTTTAAAATATAAATCTGAAGATAAAATAGACACTGTCTTCATGCAAGATTATCGTCTAAGGACAAAAACTTGCATTTATATAGCACCATTGACATAGAAAATGGCACCTGGGTACTTCAGAGAGGTGGAATCAAGGGAAACATAGAAAGTCCCTTTAATTCTCCCCCACAAAGGAAGAGCGAAATTAAATCCCATTTCCGAAGCTGAGCCAGTACTGCTTCCAGGATGCCAATCTCCACGGTAAAAAAACAATGAGAAATTTGTTGCCCTTCGTTCTTTTATGAAATTGAACTAATTTAAAATACATTTTTTTATTTTTTTATTTTTTAAATTTTCAAAGTAGCAGAACTGTTGAAAAAACGGTGATGCACGGCATTGCCTACTGACTATTAATGAGTGTAAGTAAGCTTTTATGTCCTGTGTAGGTTGGCAATTGGTTTGGAAGAGAGACTTCAGAAATTCGATCCACATTGCCACATAGTGATTACAAAAACAATGCAACATTTCATCACTGACAGACTGAATGGGGAACATTGACGTGGTGGTGGTGTGTTACAAATGCACTTTTAAATGTATGTTGTAGTCTGGAGCTATGAATAGTGAATTCCAGCTTTCTTTCCATCAAATGGATGATCAGTTGTCTCTCCCACTCTTAACCCCTGCCATTGGCGTGTGTTGGAAGGATTTGCAGGTTGATACTCAACCTATTTGGCTGCATTATGAACACTCCTTCCTTGGCCACCAAATCCTGGGATGGTCCTCAAACCTAGAGCTTCTGGCTCAAAGGCAGGGACATTACCCACTGTACCACAAGGTCTGCCATAATATTGATGTAGCAATTCATAAACCTAAATAATGACAGAAAAGCCAGTGAAAGATTCTGTTAATGGGAAGTTTGTGAACAGGAAGTGCGTGTCTTACTCAAGGTTTTTAATGACATAGATTGTTCCACAAAATTATAGCTTAATACACTCTGCTGGTTTTACAGAAGTATAATTTATATGCTACCATAAGTATTTGGACCCTGGTACTATATTATTATTATTATATTATCTTTCATTTGTAATAACTACTGTATCTACTACTCATGACGGAATGAAAATTAAAGATTTTAGCCTCGTTATTATTGCACTGGACAGAGGTCATGAGTTCAAATCCACCATGAAAAGCTGAATTCTATAAATCTGGTCATTTGTGGCTTAACATCAAAAAGTGACTTTGAAACATGCTGGATTTCACAAAAACCTGTGTGCTTCATTAATGTCCTTCAGGAGAGAGAGCCCAGCATCTTCACCAGGTCTCAACTATATGCGGCTCCCTTCACATATGCCCAGTTAATGCTCTCAAGGCAACCAGGGAATAAGAAGCAATTAGGAAATAAGGGGAACAATTATGTATAATACATAAAAGGAGGCTATTAAACAAAGAATAACAAATGGCTGGCAGTGAATGAGCTTAAGGATGTAATTTGATCCTGCAGATCCACAAACATACATAAAATATTTTGGTAATGCTTTGGACAGATTAGGTTGTCACCCAAACCTTTTGATTGAATGAATGCTTTATAACTCATTGTTCGCCATCTGCTATATTATCTGGCATCTTGAATTCAGGATGGGAGCCATGATAAGTTAGGCAATGTTTGGTGCTGATTTTTAATCATAACAACATCAGCAGGTTCTACAGAACAAAGTGTAACCATTCCATTTAGACATGGTACATAGCATGGTACAAGACCTTGACAATCCCCAAATGCCTCAATCATGAGACAATCAGGAATTATAAATTCTGAGAGAAAATGTAAGGCAGGCCACTATAAGTATAAAAGGCAAATGCCACCTATTTGATTGCAAATATATATATTAAAAAAAGTAAAAATTGACCAAAAACTCAATGTTTTACTCAAACTTCAAAGAGTGAACTAGACAGGTAAAGTTTAGAAGTTCCTAACATATGGGCCCAGTTAATTTATTCAGGTTTCAACATTTGAAAAAAATAAATTTAGTTAAATAACTGTTATTTAAAATAGTGGTTACAATTGGTAAACTTAACAAAGTTTCATTCAGGAAAACTGTTTTGTGGAGTAAATTAAGAATCTAATGTTTACAAAAAAACAATGGATACAAAACCAGCTGAGGGACAGATTGCAGAGAGGGGTGGTGAAAGGCTGTTTTTCAGACCACAGGGAAGTACACACTGGTGTTCCCCAGGGGTTGGTGTTAAGATACTTGCTCTTTTGGATATAGTTTAATGCCCTTCAGAATATAGGGCAGAATTTCAAAGTTTGCAGGTGGCATGATACTTGGAAATGTAGTAAACAATGAGTAGGATAATAACACACTTCAAGAGGACTTAGACAAACTAATAAAATGGGCAGACATTGGCAGATAACATTGAACACAGAAGAGAGATGTGATATAGTTCTGTAGTAAGGATAAGAATAAGACATATAAACTAAAGGGTACAATTTTAAAAGGGGTTGCAAGAACACAGAGAACAAGGGGTGTATGTACACAAATCTATATAATGCAGCTGAACAAGTTGAGAAGCCTGTTAAAAAAAGATATGGGATCTTAGCTTTTTGAAGAGAATCCAAAAGCAAGGAAATTATTTTCAACATTTATGAAACACTAGTTAAGCCCCAGCTGGAGTATTGTGTCCAATTCTGGGCATCAGCCTTTAGGAAGGACATCAAGACTTTAGAGAGAGAGCAGAAGAGATTTACTAGAGTGGGATCGGGGATAAGGGACTTCAGTAGTGGAGAGATTGGAGAATAGAGCTCTCCCTATAGCAGAGAATATTAAGAGGAGATGGAATAACTATTCAAAGTTGTGGATGGTTTCAATAGAGTAAATAGGGAGAAACGGTTTACAGTGGCAGAAAGGTCAGTAACCAGAGGGCACAGATTTAAGGTGATTGGCAAAAGAACTGGAGACGACATGAGTGAAAAAAAAATAAGCTGCAAGTTGCTGTGATCTGGAATGCATTGTCTGAAAGGGTTGTGGAAGTAGGTTCCAAAGAGAATGGGCTCATTATTTGTAGGGAAAAAAACATCACAGGGCTACGGGGAAAGAATAGGGGGAGTTCTGTCAAAAAGCCAGCGTGAGTATGATGGGCTGAATGGCCTCCTGTGCTGTGCCATTCTATGAAATGCCTCCCCAGAAGGAAACTGGGTGATCTGTTTAACAGGGCATCTATGGGAGGCAGGGGTGGTAACCACTTTAGAATGTTTTAAGCCGATGATGCTGACATTTGCATGCAGTGATCTTAACTTCGTTCTCTGTAAAAGAGGGAAGTCAGAAATAAAAACAGTAAATTCTGGCACAACAACTGGTCAGTTAGCATCTGTTAAGAGAAAAGATAAGCAAGCTAACGCTTGGGCGATAGATGCACCCCTCACCAGAACTGAAAACCACAGGATAAGCAAACTTTGTAAATAAGATTAAGACAATGCATCTACACATGCGCCAGTTTAAGCTTTCAAAATAGGGATTGCAGGTCACATCGAACTATCACAACTTGATATAATTAACACACTCGACTTTAAAAAAAACATCCACCAATCAAACTGGCACAAGGTCGAAGAATCTCCTTAGTTGCACCGTTTTAGTTGGAAATTTTTTTTTCATCTTTTTTTTTTAAAAAAAAAGTCAATTTCAGGCCAGTTACATTGCTGTTCCTGTTTGTTTGGTGTGTGTTTTTTTTTTTATGTTTGCTTATTTATTTTTTTTTCTTTACCTGAGGAAGAAAAAGTAGCTGTTGTTCTCCATGACCGTGTGGGACTGACAGGAGAAATAGCCGAGGCCAGTGAGGTTCAGACGAGATCCGCCGGGTACTTCCAGCATGCTACCCCATGCCTGGTCACACAGCATCTCGATCTCCGCCGAGTAGAACAAGCTGGTCTCGTATTGCCACGGCAGGTAGTTATACACACTGTACATGTCCTGGTGGATAGCTAGTACTCTGGCATAAACTATTATCTCAGCCAGCTCAGCCCTGCAACCTTCACTCATGGGTCTCCAGTCCGTGGGGAACTGACATGTTAAAACTGGGCTGAATTTATTACCTGTAACAATTAGGATTATCACAGGTATAAAGATCATGCTGCTTATAGGACTGTGACTTTTTTTTTGGAGCGAAATTTCTTTCCCTCCTCTCTCCCCCCCCCCCCCAACACCAACCCCCCTCACCCCCCCACACCCCCCCCCAGCCCCCCAGCCCCCAGCCCCTTCCTTCTCCTTAACTTTTATGTTTGTTTTCTAACTTTTTTGTTCCCACCCACCCCCCACCCAACCCAGCCACCACCCCCACCCTCCCACCCCCAAGGACGATTGGATGAAGGTGCCAAAAGCGAGTCAACAGATCCCAGAGTTTGCCTAAGTGATCAGCAAAAGTTGTCAACAAACTCGACTCCCAGCCACCAGCGAAGAGAGATACAGAGTTGGTTGTTTGCGGGGGTTGGGGTTGGATGGGAGGGCGGGGTGGTGGTGGTGGGGGGGGGGTGGTGGTGGTGGGGAAGGTGTGGGTGGATGGGGGTGGGTGGGTGAGAGAGAGAGAGAGAGAGAGAGAGAGAGAAAAAAATACTTGAATGAAATTTTCTGCTTCAGACTCTGGAGGGAGCGACCCAATTGCATCTCAGGCAGCCGCCGGAACCAATCAGCTCCCCCTTGTGCTGCTGGATGAGAACCAATCACAGTTTTCCGCTCAGAGGACCAATCGGTGGTCTGTCTATATAAAAAAATTGTTAACCCTTTCCACAAACCCCACCCCCCCCCCTTCCCCCTTTCCACCTACCACCACCACCCACCCACCCACCCCCCACAGGGGGCAGGGACCCTGACAGAATTTCAGGACAAAGCCCAGTCATTTTAAAAAAGGAGGCACAGCCAGCCTCTGGAACAATGTTCTTGCCTGGGTTGTGCAGGGATGGCCGGGTCAGCAGTGATATGTGTGTGTGTGTGTGTGTGTGTGTGTGTCACATCATCATTCGGTGGGTTTCAAGTTCAGCTCAAAAGCTCAGAACTAAAAACAGTGACATTTTTTGAGCTGCTTTATGCGTCCGACAAACCCGTCCCTAAGGGGTTTTATTTTGGGGGGGGTGGGGGGGAGAAAAAGGTTAACCAACCGTCCCCTAAATTCACGGATTAAAAGGAGCAAAATTCCGTTTCAGTCATGGCTTTACGAGCAAACGGGTCTTTACAGCCTGGTTTAAAGTCACATTGGAGATCGTCAAACTTTTCTTTTAAAAAAAAGTTTCTTTTACAGTGGCTGTAATGTTTATTAATCTTACATTTTTTTTAGCTATAATGGACTTGATGTTGAAGTCCGTTTGCGATTAATTCAATAACGTGTATTTCTGTAACGCACCAAGGGGTTTCACAGGGGGTGTTACTAAACAAAATATAACACTGAAGCCACATAAGGAGATATTAAGTCCGGCGAACATAAGCTTGGTCAAAGAGGCAGGGCTATCAGGGGCGTCTTAAAGAAGGAAAGTGAGGTGGAGAGGTAAAGGAAGGAGATTGCAGAGGGTTAGGGTCCGGACAGCTAAAGTCATGACCCTCAATAGCGGAATGATTAAAATTGGGGATGCGCAAGAGGCCAGAATTTTAAGAGGGGCAGATGTCCGGGAGGGTGGTGGGGCTGAAGGAGATTACAGAGATGGCGGGGGGGGCGGTGGGGGGGGCGGTTTGGAAACAAGGATCAGAATTTTAAATTTGTGGTACACGTTGCTTAATCAAGGCGCCAATCTCGGTTCTGTGAGCAGAGGGCTATTGGGTGAATGGGACTCGCAGGGTCTTCTAAGCAGTCCACATACATGTTGCTATTTTTCCAGAAAAATCTGGACCTTTTAGCAGACATGCAGAAGCTTACTAAAATTTGTTTGCAATCATCCAGCAAGAGGTGAAATTTAAGCTGAGCAAGTTCATCACATCTCAAAATTGTACTCCTATTGCCACAATGGAAAATGTCAAACTTGTGCCTGTTTATCACAATATTGTTTACAAAGAACATCGCAAATCACAAGTGAACAGGTCTTGAAAGTAGAATAAGTAAAAAGCTTGTGGGACAGAAAACTATCAGTCAAGTATTTTAAAAACTACCAAACAAATCTGGCAGTTGGCAAATAGCTACCAATTGTAAGAACCATAATTTGAACCAATTAAATTGCACTGAATATTTTTTGAGAAATATTTTTGCCACCATCTTCTTCCTCACTTGTCTAAGGAATTGGTGCTAAAATAAGGTTTCTAATTAATAAAAATGCAAGTAAAAAGATAATTCAGAAAATACAATTAAGCTTACCAACAGAGTTGAGTTTTGTCATAGAGTCATAGAAGTCTACAGCACAGAAAATGGCCCTTCGGCCCATCGAGTCTGCACTGGTCAAACAAGTACCTAACTATTCTAATCCCATTTTCCAGCACTAGACCCATAGCCTTGTATGTCATGGCATTGCAAGTGCACATCCAAATACTTCTTAAATGTTTTGAGGGTTTCTGCTTCTACAACCCTTTCGGGCAGTGAGTTCCAGATTCCCACCATCCTCTGGGTGAAAAAATTCTTCCTCACATCCCCTCTAAACCTCCTGCCCCTTACCTTAAATCTATGCCCCTGGTTATTGATCCCTCCACCAAGGGGAAAAGTTCCTTCCTGTCTACCCTATCTATGCCCCTCATCATTTTATACACCTCAATCATATCCCCTCTCAATTTCCTCTGCTCCACGGAAAGTAACCCCAGTCTATCCAATCTCTCCTCATAACTCAAACTCTCTAGCCCAGGCAACATCCTGGTAAATCTCCTCTGCACTCTCTCTAGTGTAATCACATCCTTCATATGATGCGGATTTCAGAACTGCATGCAATACTCTAGCTGTGGCCTAACCAGTGTTTTATACAGTTCCAGTTCTTCCCTGCTCTTATATTTTATGCCTTGGTTAATAAAGGCAAATATCCCGGATGCCTTCTTAACCACCTTATCCACCTGTCCCACTACCTTAAGCAACCGGTGGACATTACACAAAGGTCCCTCTGATCCTCGGTAGTTCCCAGGGTCCCACCATTCATCGTGTATTTCTTGTGCCTTGTTTGTCCTGCCCAAGTGCATCACCTCACACTTATCCAGATTAAGTTCCATTTGCCACTGATCAGCCCATCTGACCAGCCCATCTATATCCTCCTGTAATCTAAGGCTATCCTCCTCAATATTTACCACCCCACCAATTTTCATGTCATTTGCAAACTTACTGATCAACCCTCCTAAATTCAAGTCTAAATCATTTATATATACCACAAACAGCAAGGGACCCAACACCGATCCCTGTGGAACCCCACTGGGCACAGGCATCCAGTTACAAAATCACCCCTCGACCATCACCCTCTGCTTCCTGCCACTCAGCCAATTCTGGATCCAATTTGCCAAATTGCCTTGGATCCCATGGGCTCTTAACTTCGTTATCAATCTCCCATGTGGAACCTTATCAAAAGCCTTGCTGAAGTCCAAGTAGACTACGTCAAATGCATTGCTCTCATCTACACACCTGGTCACTTCTTTGAAAAATTCAATCAAATTGGTCAGACATGACCTCCCCTTAACAAAACCATGCTGACTGACCTTGATTAATCCTCTCCAAGTGTAGATTATTTCTGTCCCTCAGAATTGCTTCCATTAGTTTCCCCACCACTGACTGGCCAGTTGTTCCCTGGTTTATCCCTTCCTCCCTTCTTGAATAACGGTACCACAGTGGCTGTCCTCCAGTTTTCTGACACCTCTCCTGTGGCCAGAGAGGTATTGAAAATTATTGCCAGCACCCCTGCTATCTCCTCCCTTGCCTCACTTAACAGCCTGGGATACATTTAATCCGGTCCTGGAGATTTACCTACTTTTAAGCCTGCCAAACCGCTAAGAACCTTCTCCCTTTCTGTGCTAATTCCTTTAATTATGTCACAGTCCTTCTGCCTGATTTCCATACCCACCTTGTCCCTCTCTTGTGAACACCGACACAAAGTATTCATTTAGAACCCTACCTAAGTCTTCAGGCTCCACACACAAATTACCACTATGGTGTTTAATGGGCCCTACTCTTTCTCTAGTTATCCTCTTGCTCTTAATGTACTTGTAAAATAACTTTGGATTTTCCTTTATTTTACCTGCCAATGTTTTTCAATGCCCCCTTTTTGCTCTCCTAATTTCCTTTTTAAGATCCCCTCTACACATTCTATACTCCTCTAGGGCTTCCGCTGTTTTGAGCCCTCGGTATTCGCCCTGGATTTGTTGGTCCCACTCTTCGTCTTTACTGGAATATTTTGGGCCTGTACTCTCCCTATTTTGTGTGTTTGAAATGTCTTTAGCAACATTTTTTGTGGGAGACCAGCTCCTCTCAAAGCAACCCAGAGATTAAGTTGAGAAGACTTTCCATCACTGTCACTCTAATAGCAGAAGCGAGAAACCTCATCGGAGCCCACAACTCTCAAATGGCACAGTGCCACTTTTGGAATCTATTGGTGTACTACATCACAACCTCCAGAATGCAATTTATGCTGCCTCTTCAGAGTCAAAGGAACAATGCCACATTTGGAAGTGAGGGAGCACATATCAAACTATTTTTTTTCCGATTGATGATAAATGTGCCAGAATTTACTATTTTTAAATCATGCACCCCCTAATGGAAATGGCCTGAGTACTCACACACAAAAATCTACAAAGCTGTTATAAGGATGGTGAAGGTAACTTTTTATCAAATTAAAATATCAAAACAAAGCATATTGAACCCATGCCCCTAGAATATTAGCCTGGACCTCTGGATTACTAGTCCAGTAGCATTACCACTACACTACCATTTCCCCCTATAAGAGGTACATGAGAGGGACAGGTTTATTTCTCTATCTTCAGTGACAAAGAAAACATTATGAACTGCATTTAGAAAAAGCTTTTATTGATAAGCAGTACCATGTGAGATCCATTCATATCAACATTTGAAAATTCTTTCGGATACACCCTCACCTACATCAGCATGATCTTCCCAAGGGGAGGTAGATCTAAACATTTCTATTTCTGGAGATTGGTCATTCATGGCTCTAATGGATCCCAGAACCACAATTAATCACTGTCAGGCAAATCAATTTAAATATGATTACTGCCGTTCATTGAAAAATACTGTCTGGCTTTCAGACATTGGCTGGGATGTTAGAATATAAGAAATAGGAGCAGGAGTAGGCCATTTGGAATAGCCTACTCCTGCCCCTGTGAATTGTTACCTTGTTCACAGCATGCTATGTTGCTATTGCCATGTCTCCAGACAAATTAAAACCTAAATTCCGGAAACTGTGGCAAAGCCTTTAGATCCCAAAATGATTCACTGCATTGAGAAGTGGTTTATGCATTTAGAATGTTCTGCGTGTGCAAATAAACTGGCAACCCCCACGAAATTTGATATGAATTTATGCTGGATCTGTCTGATGGTGGTGGCTGAGGCAAAGTAAAGATGATAACACCCTGCTGTGCCTGGTGTGATGGTTATGGATCTGCTCCACATGTTAAGTTAGCTCAGTTTGAAATATAAATGAACATGGCAATAGAGTCAGATGACAAAGCTGTCCAGCCATTGGCCAATTAACTCTTGAAGATACCCATTTTACATTGATGTGTTTCATTTGTTTTTCAAGAATAACAAGTTAAGTATTTATTTAGCATTAGAAACTGACAGATGAAACACTGCACACAATATTTTCAACGATTTTATAATGTTGAGTCATTTGGAATTAATGGTATGACAGCTCCATCTAGTGGGTAGGCAGAGTGATCCTTCGACAAGTGATAAACTCACAGGGCTGACCTATATGAGGAGCCAGATTGCCAAACCCCTTCCCCACCCACAGCTAAAATTCAGTGAGGGAGCTCACCCAGATTTCAGGGCAAAGATGTGTGGCATTAGATCAGGATCTAGGTCAGTTTTTTGGGGTCTGACCAGGTGCCAAACGGAGAGGGGTTGGTGGTGGGGAGAGCTTGGGGCTGGGGTTTGACAGGTCATGGGGGATAGAAACCTGACCACCAGCCCACCCCACCCCACCAACCAGCCTGCATGGAGAAACCTACCGAATCGGCCACTTGGGGGGCATCACCCACTGTCAGTTAAATTCCAGTGGCGGCTGGAGGAGGCCCTTAGGTCACATTGATTGTCTACTTAAGTCCACAGTTGGCCCACTGGCAGGCAGTCTGCCTGACACGATACCCACTGCTGGTCACATTGCACTGGGGACAGGGGCAGGCAGGTATGTGGTGGGTGGGCCACCCGCTGTATTTAACTTCAAAACCATCAGTGGCGGCGTTGGGGTGGGGGGGGTGGGGGGGGGGGTGGGGGGAGATAAAATCCAACCCTTAAATGGGGCAAAACCCACATTTTGAACAAACTTATACAAGCACATCATGGATGATGAAGGCCATAATGGGTCAGCCACACAGAAGCGGTCTACAATCTCCTCAATGTTGCAGCTAATTCTTTGGTGCCTTCACACAGGTTATTCTTTTGGGGAATAGTGGGGGAAGTGTTGAAAGGATTATCATGCTGATGATCAACATATTGAACCACGCCATGAATGTTCCTTTTACAGCAACAAGTCCCGGAGTAGGATTTGAACCCAGAGCTTCTGCCCTGGAGACATAGGTGCTATATACTGAGCCAGGAGACCTCCTGCTTCTTCTGTAATTCCTAGGTTTTCACCTCTACTATTCCAACAAGAAGTTTATTCCAAGTATTAATAACATTCCCTGTCTGAAGAACTTGGTGATATCAGTGTTAAAATACCTTTTACTTGGTTTGAATCTGTAACCTTTTGTCCTGCTTTCATAATTTAACTTAAATGAATATTTCAGGTTAATCTTTATCATACCATTTACGGTCTTACATACTTCCATAAGATTAGTTCTTAGATGCTAATTTTTCAAGTTAATAAAAAGTCCCCCCTTGCCTTCCCAAATAGCTCAGACCCCTGACACTTGGAACCAACCTCACCATTCATCTCTTCAATGCCTCCAGTCCTTGAACAGCTCTCTTACAGTTCAGTGATCAGAATTAGGCAAAATATTCAAATTTTGGTATGGCCAGACATCATTATATTGAACAGTCCTTGTTATACAGTTCAAAATTCTAATTACCCTGCATTAGGTTGGACCTATTGAATCTACTAAGGCTCCTTAGTCTTTTTAAACCTAACCTTACTCCTGCACATCCTGCAATATTTTTTTTTTTTAAAAAGCCATGCACAAGATCTAGAGTAGTGGATATGTCTGGTTTCATACTTAGCCAAGAGAGTCATTTTTGGAAAGACTACTCGAGAGTTGTTGTACAAATGGCTCAGAATAGTTCCCCACAAGTCACTCTGAATCTAAACTGCTAAATTTTGAATCTTATACAGCAGGAATGGTGCTGATAACTATGGCTGAGAAATAAAAAGCAAGGTGAACAAAATGAAAAAACTGAGATAAAAACAAAAAACTGCGGATGCTGGAAATCCAAAACAAAAACAGAAATACCTGGAAAAACTCAGCAGGTCTGGGAGGACTCGACACGTCAACTTTGTTCTTCTCCGCCGATGCTGCCAGACCTGCTGAGTTTTTACAGGTATTTCTGTTTTTGAAATGAAAAAACTATTGCTTTGCAAACTACTGCTGGTGAAACATTTCAACTTTTGTGCAAGTTCACCGATCTCTCCCCCACTCCCATTCACTTGTCATCCTCAAGTACCTGTCCAACACCATTTTAAAATTATTTATGGAACTACTTTCCACCCTATTTTCAGCATTCTAAATCCTGATCCCTGAGTGTCAGCTGTGACTCATTTAATAGCACTGTCACCACTGACTCATAAAGTTGTTGTTATAGGGGTTGTTCAGCAGGTCTCACAAAGAGGTTCAGAGGCTTGTAAGGTTGAACAGTAAATGTTTATTGGCAACACATACCTATATACATACATGTACAAAATATAGCCCAGACTAGGAACTAACCCCATGCTTACTTCTACACAAGTCTCTAGATCATGTCTGCTCCATGTCCTAACTTGTCTGCTCTGTGTGCCGATCTCTTACTATGTAAATCTTTACATTGCACAGGGGGTGGTACTGTTCTCCAGTCCCACATTAACCCTTGCCATACCAAACACCCTTATACTACGCCTCCCTCCCCAAGTCTTTATCCAACATAATTACAGTACAATCTTTCTTTAGATGCTACTCCTTCTCCCCCACCTCAAGTCTCTGACTTCATAAATTCAGGTGGTTTGAAGGCTCGGCAATTCTTCCAGATCTTGTTAAGGTCACATTAGGAGGGGTGCTAGACTCAGTTGCTTTAGGCAAATTTTGTTGGCTTGGAGTTGATCTCATAGTATTCTGTGTTTCTGGCACTTGATCCATCTGATTTGCTTTTTGTGCTCCACGGAGTTGAACTTTTCTTCATCGACAAACTGTTTGCTTTGTTCGAGCACCCTGGGTTTGTCCCATTCTTTCTGAAGCGAATGTTTACTTCGTTCATTAATAGAGTGGACTTGGGTTCTCTTTTTTCTGTGGAGTCCACCATTTTTTCTTTTTGGAAGTTTTCTTTCAAGCATGGAGTTTTTATTTTCACTTGTTTCACAATTTCACCCAAGTATTTGTTTACACTCTTATTTTACAATTTTTTTTTCAAGCTTATGAAGCTTTTCATTCAGCTCAGCAGCAACTCTGGTGAGTTCAGTTGTCTTTATTTCAGATTTATCCATGGAACCCTTATACAAACTTAACAACTTCACCTGGGCATTCAGTTCCTTTCGGAATCTTTATTCCATGGTCACTGACTGCTCCTTAGACTCTTTCAATTAACTCGTTAGATCCTCAATCTGTTTCTTAGAATTTTCCTTATCTGCTTTTAAAGTCAGGATTTGCTCTTCCAACTCCTTTGTCATGTTCTTTAGACATGATCGAAGTTCCACCATTTCCTCAGTTCTGGCTGTTAATTCTGCATTCAGCCAACTGTTCTGATTCATCAGCAATTTGTTCTCCTGCCCAAGGCATTTCTCACCATACTTAATAGAGACTTCTGATAGTTGAATTTCATCAAGTTCCAATTGAAGATCTCTCTTTGTTGAGTTGATTTCTACAAGTTTGTCATTCAGGCATTTCAAGTCCTCTTTTGAGTGTTCTACTTTGTGTGAGCGACACTCCAGTGCTCTCATCAGGTCTTGGTTTTCATTAGCAAACCCATCTTTCATATGTAAAAGTTGGTTCTCTACACTGATCAGTTTTTCCTTAGCAGAGGCTAATTTCTCTGTGCTATCCTTCACGCTCACGTTCTGTAATTTTGCTCCTGCTAATTGTTTCTTAGACTCTTCATGCTCCTTTGTGAGAACTTTGACTTTCAATTTGGTATGCTGTAGAAGTAGCAGAGAACTCTTCTTCTGACTTTCTGAATTGAGGCCTCAAGTTTTCTACTTCTTGTTGCTCCTGCACAAAATAATTCTTCATCTATTTTATACAAGATTAACAACTTCACCTGGGCATTCAGTTCCTTTTGGAATCTTTCTTCCATGGTCACTGACTGCTCCTTAGACTCTTTTAATTCACTTACTAGAGTGAATCTGTTTCTTAGAATTTTCCTTATCTACTTTTAAAGTCAGGATTTGCTCTTCCATACTGTGCATCTCTTTTTTTATGTTCCAAAACTCTGCTGATCAGTGATGTTTTCATTGTCTCAAACTCTTCAGCAGGAATGCAATATAATTCTGTTCACTCTTTCAATGCCTGGATATTTGATTGCAGCCTAACATTTTCTTCCTGTGATCTTTCACTTTGCAGTTTGACCTCTGTGTTATGTCACAGCTGATGGTAAACGCTGAGCTGCTCAAATCCCAAAGGGAAACTTGAAACAATTGCCACAACTGTTTCGCAATTTGTATAAATTTCGAGATGCGTGCCTTGAATTCAGTAGAAATAAGACCACCAAGTCTTATAGGTTTTTTTACAAAACTAAATTAAACCTTTATTAATAGAAGAAATTATTTTAAGAACACACATAGTTCTACAAATTACTACTATGATAACTTCTAAATCCCCTAGTTAATCTAACTCCCAGTTACACTTTTGTTAAGGCACATTGATTTTAAAAGACCCAGGTATAGTAACACGATACCCTGAATATCAAATTCAAAGTGAGTTTTCTTAACTTCAGTTCTTTGTAGACAGCAGTTTGAGGTGTAGATGCTAGAGGCTTTTTCACACTCATTTTAGATCTTAGAATACCTGCCCTTACACACAACCTTCGCTCATTTATATATATTTTCCCCTTTAAATCCAAATTCCCATTATTTCACTATGTCTTTGGGCTTTGCCTCTTTATTAATAGAAAATCTCTCATAGTACCAATTTTACCAGTAATCTTTGGGAAAAATAAACACAATGTTTCTTAACTTCTCCTGACTAGGTGAAACATTTCACC
Organism: Carcharodon carcharias; assembly: GCF_017639515.1. Taxonomy (NCBI): domain Eukaryota; kingdom Metazoa; phylum Chordata; class Chondrichthyes; order Lamniformes; family Lamnidae; genus Carcharodon; species Carcharodon carcharias. Next base: position 140,583,045 of record NC_054479.1, read on the forward strand.
CTTCCTTTGAAATCAATCTAGTCTGGTTCCCTTTACATCTATGTTTACCTACTTAACATTTCAAACTTAGCTTATCTTCTGTTATATCAAAGCCTTCGGACCAGCTGCCTCCAATTAAGTCACACACACACACACACACACACACACACACAGACACAGACCCCACTATAATAAATTCCAATAACATTATGAAAATTATTATATCTTCCTGACATCCCCCTCCTTATTAAAAAATGAACTGTCATACTTAAGAGAGTGGCTTCATTTTCTGAAACCATCCTATGTTACCTCCTATAACTTAATACAATATTAAATTACTAGGCGCATGCATTAACATAACAATGTATACATAAATCCTTGGTATCAACAGAAATCATTCCAGTCCAGTGTCCAAGTTTTTAAATGTCCAATTTTCCCTTTAAACATCAAACTCTTGACAATGCATCTGCAATCATATTTTCTCATCCCGTTACATGTAGAATCTATAGATTCAATGCTTGCAGTACTAAACACCACTTGAATAGCCTTGCCTTATGTCTGGAAATTTTAAAGGATTGTGGTCTGTATAAACAATTGTTTCTGACAAATGGTTGGCAACGTAAATTTCAAAATGCTGCAATGCTAATACCAACCCAAAGTCTCCTTTTCGATTGTTGAATATCTTCTCTGTAATACACTTTAACTTCCGTGAAAAATATCCTCTCAGTTTTTCAATTCCAGTGTCATCTTCTTGTAACAGTATGGCCCCAATATCCATATTGCTTATGTCAATGGCCAACTTAAATTGCTTGGAATAATTGAGTACTGCCAAAACTGATGTCATACTTAATACAGTTATCAACCTGTCAAATGCTTCCTGACACTCCTATGTCCATTGAAACTTCTTGTTCTTTTTAATAGTTCAGTCAATGGAGCAACCACACCACTAAAATTTGGTACAAATTTCCGATAAAACACACTCCTGCCCAGAAATCTCAAAATCTCTCCTTTTGTTGTAGGCATGGAGAAATCCATGATAGCCTTGACTTTCACATCTCTTGGATCCACTTTATCATGTTCAATGATATGGCCTAGATACGTAACTTGCGCTTTTACAAATTCAGTCTTAGCCAAGTTCACTGCCAAATTAGTTTCCTGCAACCGAGTAAATAATTCTTCCAGATGTTGTAAATGCTCTTCCCATGTCTGACTGAAAACTATCAAATCATCAATATACACAGCACAATTGCTCAGCCCTGCAATTACTTTGTTCGACAGTCTTTGAAATGTTGCAGGTGCATTTATCATAACAAATAGCAGGACCTTAAACTGATATAGTCCATCTGGTGTCACAAAAGCCGATATCTCCTTTGCTATCTCTGATTACGGTACTTACCAATATCCTTTTAGGAAGTCAATCTTTGTGATAAATTTTGATTGTCCCACCTTCTCCATACAACCTTCCAACCGTGGTATAGGATATGAATCCGTTTTTGTCATCGCATTCACCTTTCGATAGTCAACACACAGTCTTTGTGTTCCATCCAGTTTCGGTACCAACACAATAGGTGAACTCCAGTTACTGCCACTAGACTCAATTATATAATTCTGAAGCATGAATTCAATTTCTTTATGTGCTTGTGATAACTTTGTCAGATTTAATCTATAAGGATGTTGTCTTAGCGAAGATGAAACTTCTACATGTACATCATGTGCAGCTAAATTTGTCCTTCCCAGCTTTTTCCCACAAATAACTTTGTGTGACCACAATAACTTCTCCAAGTCACTTTGACACTTGTCTGGAAGTACTTATACTTCCAGAATTTTTCTGCACTCTTATGATTCCAACAGATTTTCCCTGCAATTTCAAACAAACTCACTTTGTGTGTCCAACTTTATTACAATAAAAATACCTCAATTTTCAAGTGTCACTTCTACCCTCAGCACCTTCCTTTTTATTCTGAGAAAGAACCTCCTGGGAATTTCCACCTACTCCTTCTCTTCCCTGACTGCCCACCTTCCTTTCACCTTCCCATCTCTATCATTCCCTGTTTTAAAAGGGTGACGAGAAAAGGTTTAGCTCTATGAACTAACTCATAATCATCAGCTATCTCTGCTGCTGGTCCTACCGTTTGAACCCTCGGTTCCTCCACATGAGTTCTCACTACCAAAGGAATTGAATCTTAAATTCTTCCAAAAGAATTGCCTCTTTAAGAGCTGCTTATGTTGTCTCTATCTTTAATGCCTGTACCCACTGGTCAAAATTACTTTGTTTTGCTCTTTCAAATTCTATGTAAGTTTTCCCAGGCTGTTTTCTCATATTCCTAAATTTCTGCCTGTGTGCGTCAGGAACCAACTCGTGTGCACTCAAAATAACCTTTTTTACCACATCATAGTTCACCGACATTTCAATTGACAGTGAAGTATACACCTCATGTGTTCTACCTACCAACCTAGATTGTAACAACAATGTTCAATTTTCCTGTGGCCATTTCATCTTTTTAGCTATCTTCTCAAATGAAATAAAGAACGCTTCATCATCTCTTTGCTCAAACTTTGGAAGAGCTTGTACAAATTTAAATATCTCCGCACTGGGTTTTAGGTTAAAGGTTTTTTTCATCATCAGAACTGTCCTCAGAATCTGAGATCTCTTTTTTAACTTCCAGCCTTTTGAGCTGGTATTCCCTTTCTGTTTCCCTTGCCTCTCTCTCTTTCCAGTTTCAGCTTCCTTTCTTTCTCCTGTCTTTCCGCTTGCTCCCTTTGAAATGCCTTTCTGCTTGGTCCCTTTGAAATGCCTTTTCTCTTTCTTTTTCTGCCCTTTCTTTTCCTGCTGCCCCTAGTTCAAGTTTTTTTTCATTTCCTTTTCTTGTTCAAGTTCAAGCTTGATTTGTAACTGAAGTCTCACTACCTCCAGCTATCTCACTAGTGTCAGGTATCACTCCCAACTTTAAATGTTGTGCTATACCTTCAATTATGTCTGGTTTATTTGCCCCTGCAGGTAATCCCAATTGTAACTTCTCTGCCAATTCCATTAACTTAACTTTAGTTACCTTTGGTAAACCAACCAAAGTTATAACTTCACTTCCCAGACAAGTCTAAGCAACTGGGTGCCATAGGTTTACATGGACTGTGTACTTGTGAACATTAAGTATAAAATAGCTTTTGTAACTTGTGTCATCATTACAAATCTGTATACATCTATAAAGGTATAGTTGTGGGTGAAGGAGTATTGTAGTATAATACATCTTTTCTTGTTGAATAAATGTTTTATTCTTTTGTTAAAAGTTCCTCAGACTAGAAAGGAAGGTGCTGAGGGTGGAAGTAATCTTCGGAAGCTTAAGTGTTTTCATTGTAACAAGGTGGGACATGTTAGGGCAGATTGCTGGAGGTTAAATGGTAGACCTATTGCAATAGTAGGAACCCCTAAGGAATCATCAGGAAATGTTGCATCAGAAAAGGAAATGGTTGTCAAAACTGTAGAAGTGGTATAGGTGAAATGTGTTCACACAGAACATACAGGAAAGGGGGATATGGCTCAAGATAGTCCAGAGAATTTTTCTTTGATTACTGGTGAAAGAAGTCGGGCTAACAGAGAGTCTGGATGTTTTGTGTCGAAGGGAGGAGTTTTCCCTTACTCCTCCGACAAAATAAGTAAGCAGATTAAAATTTTGAGGGATACAGGGGCAGATCAATCATTGCTGGTGGCTGTTGATAACAATTTGTGTTCCAGATAGTTTTATGAAGGAAAAATATTAATAAGAAGTATTAATGTAATTTATGAACCTGTTTTCTTTGTGTAACGTTAACTTACAAAGTTGCTTTGTAAATGGAATTCTTATGGTGGAATTATTCCTAAATCACCTACTGAAGGGGTGGATTTTATTCTGGGTAATGACTTGGCCAGTGGGGGCAGTAATGTGGTAATGACTCTATTGTGGCAGACAATTGATAATGTTGATCTTAACAAACTTCAAGAAACACTTATTGCCAATAACAAGGAATTGAAGGAAAACCTGACTAATGTAGAAAACCAACTTTCATGTGTGAAAGAGGAGTTTGCTAACGAAAGAAGAGAATTTATGAGAACAATTGAGAATCAGTCACAGAAAGTAGAACATTTGACTGAGGACTTGAACTGTCTAAATGATAAACTTGGAGAAGTAAATTTAACAAAGGTCAATCTTCAGTTAAAACTTGATGAACTTCGAGCATCAATTGTTGCTGTGAAATATCAGGGAAATGCTTTGAACAAGAAAAGGACTTGTTGGTAAATCAGAATAACTAGTTGAATACAAAATTAAAAACCAAAACTAACCAACTGTTAGAACTTCGTCAGGAAAAGAGCAATGAGATTCTCGAACTTCGAAGTAAACTGGATGAAAGGAAAGAGGTGGGTGATATGGACTGTCATGGTTACAAAGTTGTTCCCGTGAATAAAAACTCTTTGATGAACCATGATCCAGTTGAGCAAAGAACTGACCCAAGTAAAATTACTGGTGTATCAACCTCAGGAATATAAATATGAAAACAACTAATGTGCTTGCAGAATTGGAAATCAAGAATTGCCAACAAAAAGAATTGAAAACACAAAATGGTCTGGAAAAGTTAATGACCAGAAACACTGATTTACAAATGCTTGCTGATGTTAATATGCAAAATAGAGCAGTTGGAATCCAGGCAAGTGGACAGTTTGCAAAAGACTATTCAAAACCTGGAAAAGAGTGGAATGACATTGCTCGTGGACTATGTAAAAGAATTGAAAGGTTGGAACCCACTATGAAACTCCACAGGGAGAACATAATTGACACCGCTCAAAAAAAAGTGGAAAAGATTTGTTCAAAATGGGTGAAACAACAATATCATAAAATGTTTAAAGATCAAATCAAGCAGGAATACGAAATGTGTGAACATAAAAAGCATCTCAATAACATCCTTGAAATGGCTAAAAGAGATTTTGACCTGAGAAGAATTGAGATGTTAATGCACAAAAGTGCCATTTTGACTTTGTTAAATCAAAATGAGAATTTATCATATTTGGGTTTGGGAAATGAGCTTGAGGGTGGAATTATGCCTACAGCGAACGAAAGGGGCGATTGGGCTGTAGATTTAAATGAAACATTCTTTGCTGAGTTAAAGATTGGGAATAAGAAGAAAAGAAAACATAAAAGTTGTTATAATATCATGATGTACAAATCAATCTAATCCTGTTACCTTTATTTACTTTGTTTAAGTACATTCTTGTAATTGTACAATATAGCATGTTTAATTGTGAAACAAAATGAAACTTTTATTCATATAGTATGTAATAAGTTATTGGTAGAGGTTTATGATGTTAAGTTTATGTAAGGAGAATGGAAGTTTATTGTAAAGAAACCTTCACTGTGTGAATCTTTTCTTTCTCCAAAGGGAAAGGTGTTAGGAAATTGAGATAGCTTAAGTAAGTTATACTTGTATTTGTGGGTGTTAGGAATGAGTTTTAGCTTTAAAGTTTAAGTTTGATTTGTATTTCTGTATCCGTGTGTTAAGAAAGGTCAAATGGAGTTTTAGTTTCACTTTAAAAGATTGCTTGCATTTCTAATGAAACGTTTACGATCCCTATGAAGTGAAAGCAAACACATAAGAGCAGGAAGAGCAGTGCTGCCGCCTAGCAACAAGGGGGCCAGATAGGCAGGTTCCTCCCACAGACACACACACAGAAGAAAGATAATAGTTTGTTTTAGTAGCTGTTTTGAGTTCAGTTGATTTGAAGGCAGCTGTGAAGTAGAAACAGACTAAAAGGGGACAGATAGCAAGTCCCATGCTAAGAAAAACTCCAAAAGTCCAGGGGAGTGGAAGAAGAGAAAGTCCAAAGAAGACCTTCCAGTTAAAGGAAGGACTGGAACCTGAGAAAAGGTCCTGTTAAGTGAAATTAATAGTGAGGAGCAGAGAGAAAGGCTCCAAGTTTCAGATTTAAAGTAAGAACAGCTTGCAAGAAGCAAGAAGGTTCAAAGAGACAACTGAAGATCTGTAATTCTTTGCTATGGGCACGTGAAGTAGTGGTGTACTGTTAAGGCTGACTTGGTGAGAGAGAGTGCATGGAAGACAGCTTGACCAGTGCATGTCGTGACCCAGGGAAGAGGAACATCAGGAGGAGAGTTCGAAACCCTGGAGGTGAACCCTTGTTGAAGGCATCTGAGAGAAAGTGTTAGTTTGGGAGAAGATTCTAAGGCGAGGTCCTGGAGAGTGAAGATTAGAATCCCTCATGTGAAGGACAGAATTCGGTGAGATTAGTTGGTTTATGGTGTGACAAGCGTTTGGGGGTGTTGAGGAGAAATCCATAGCATCTGTTTGAGGTGACATCTGTCACTTGGTTTCGAAGTGTGGTGTGTCTGACCACAGGGTGCCATAGGTTTACATGGACTGTGTACTTACTGTGAACATTAGACTATAAGATAGCTCTTGTAACTTGTGCCATCCTTAGGAAATCTGTATACATCTGTGAAGGTATAGTTGTGGGTGAAGGAGTATTGTTAATATAGTACATCTTTTCTTGTTGAATAAATGTTTTATTCTTTTGTTAAAAGTTCATCAGCTGACTCCTATGCCTCTTTTCAGTAGCTACTCTCCACATTTCTAAACAAACAAAAATAAAAGTTAGGATCTGTCAAACTGGGTTCCACTCTGGGATCAGGCTTGTCCAGGGGTAACCTCAGCTTGGATCATAACAAGGCGTAGATGCTGGAGGCTTTTTCACACTTGTTTTAGATTTTAGAATTACTGCCCTTACACACAACCTTCACTCCTTTATACATACTTTCCCCTTTGAATGCAAATTTTTCACCATGTTTTTTGACTTTACCCTCTATTAATAAAAATCTCTCAAAGTACCAATTTTACCAGTAATCTTTGGGAAAAATAAACACACTGATTCATAACTTCTCCTAGCTAAGTGAAACATTCCACCCCTTCTTTAAAATCAATCTAGTCTAGTTTATTTAAAATGCAAATGTTCCCTTTATACCTCAACATTTCAAAGCTAGCTTATCTTCTGTTACAGCAAAGCCTTCAGACGAGCTGCCTTTAATTCAATTAAATCACACACACACACACAGAGGCACAGACTCCACTATTACTCTACAATAAATTCCAATAACATTATAAAAATTATTGTATCTTCCTGCCACTCTGCATACTCCTTCATTATTTTTTCCAGGTGCTCATCCTTTTCACATTTATTCTTTTAAATTCATTCATGGGATATGGGCTTCGCTGGCTGGGCCAGCATTTATTGTTCATTCCTAGTTGCCCTTGAGAAGGTGGTGGTGAGCTGCCTTCTTGAACTGCTGTAGTCCATGTGGTGTAGGTACACCCACAATGCTGTTAGGAAGGGAGTTCCAGGATTTTAACCCAGCGACAGTGAAGGAACGGCGATATATTTCCAAGTCAGGATGGTGAGTGGCTTGGAGGGAACTTCCAGGGAATGGTGTTCCCATCTATCTGCTGCCCATGTCCTTCTAGGTGGAAGTGGTCTTGGGTTTGGAAGGTGCTGTCTAAGGAGCTTTCGTGAATTCCTGTAGTGCATCTTGTAGATGATACACTGCATTGGTGTGGAGGGAGTGAATGTTTGTGGAAGTAGCATCAATCAAACGGACTGCTTTGTCCTGGACCGTGTCCAGCTTCTTCAGTCTTGTAGGAGCTGCATTCATCCAGGCAAGTGTGGAGTATTCCATCACATTCCTGACTTGTGCCTTGTAGATAGTGGACAGGATTTGGGGAGTCAGGAGGTGAGTTACTCATCGCAAGATTACTAGCCTCTGACCTGCTCTTGTAGTCACAGTATTTATATGGGTAGTCCAGTTCAGTTTCTGGTCAATGGTGACCCCCAGGATGTTGATGGTGGGGGATTCAGTCATGGTAATACCATTGAACATCAAGGGGCAATGGTTAGATTGTCTTGTTGGAGATGGTCATTGCCTGACACTTGTGTGGCGTGAATGTTTACCAGCCACTTGTCAGCCCAAGCCTGGATATTGTCCAGGTCTTGCTGTATTTGGACATGGACTACTTCAGTATCTGAGGAGTTGCGAATGGTGCTGAACATTGTGCAATCATTAGCGAACATTCCCACTTCTAACCTTATGAAGGTCATTTATGAAGCAGCTGAAGATGGTTGGGCATAGGATACTACCCTGAGGAACCCCTGCAGTGATGTCCTGGAGCTGAGATGACTGACCTCCAACAACCACAACCATCTTCCTTTGTGCTAGGTATGACTCTAACCAGCAGCGGGTTTTCCCCCTGATTCTCATTGACTCCAGTTTTGCTAGTGCTCCTTGATGCCACACTCGGTCAAATGCTGCCTGGATGTCAAGGGCAATCACTCTCATCTCACCTCGGGAATTCAGCTCTTTTGTCCATGCTTGAACAAAGGCTGTAACGAGGTCAGGAGCTGAGTGGCCCTGGTGGAACCCAAACTGTGCATCAGTGAGCTGGTTATTGCTGAGCAAGTGCCGCTTGATAACACTGTTGATGACCCCTTCCATTACTTTACTGATGATTGAGAGTAGACTGATGGGGCGGTAATTGGCCAGGTTGGATTTGTCCTACTTTTTGTATACAGGACATACCTGGGCAATTTTCCACATAGCTGGGTAGATGCCAGCATTGTAGCTGTACTGGAACAGCTTGGCTAGAGGCGTGGCAAGTCCTGGAGCACAAGTCTTCAGTATGATTGCCGGAATGTTGTCAGGGCCCATAGCCTTTGCAATATCCAAAGCCTTCAGCTGTTTCTTGATATCATGTGGAGTGAATCGAATTGGCGGAAGACTGGCATCTATGATGCTGGGAACCTCCGGAGGAGGCCGAGATGGATCGTCCACTCTGTACTTCTGGCTGAAGATTGTTGTGAATGCTCCAGTCTTATATTTTGCACTGCTGTGCTGGGCTCCTCCATCATTGAGATGGGAATATTTATGGAGCTACCTCCTTCAGTGAGTTGTTTAATTGTCCACTATCATTCACAACTGGATGTGGAAGGACTGCAGCACTTAGATCTGATCCGTTGGTTGTGGGATTGTTTAGCTCTATCTATCACTTGCTACTTATGCTGTTTGGCACGCACATAGTTCTGTTTTATAGTTTCACCAGGTTGACACCTCATTTGTAGGTATGCCTGGTGCTGCTCCTGGCATGCCTTCCTGCACTCTTCATTGAACCAGTGTTGATCCCCTGGCTTGATGGTAATGGTAGAGTAGGGGATATGCAGGGCCATGAGGTTACAGATTATGTTTGAGTACAATTCTGCTGCTGCTGAAGGCCCACAGCACCTCATGGATACCCAGTCTTGAGTTGCTAGGTCTGTTCGAAATCTATCCCATTTAGCATGGTGGTAGTGCCACACAATACGATGGAGGGTATCCTCAGTGTGAAGGCAGAACTTCATCTCCACAGTGACTGTGCGGTGGTCACTCCTATCAACAGATGCATCTGCGGCAGGCAGGTTGGTGAGGATGAGGTCAAGTATGTTTTTCCCTCTTGTTGGTTCCCTCACCACCTGCCGCAGACCCAGTTTATCAGCTATGTCATACTGTGCCCCTCTTGATGATGGACATTGAAGTCCCCCACCCAGAGAACATTTTGCATCCTTGCCACCCTCAGTGCTTCCTCCAAGAGGTATTCAATATGAAGGAGAACTGCTTCATCAGCTGAGGGAGGGCGGTATTTGGTTAGCAGCAGGAGGTTTCTTCGCCCGTGTTTGGGCTGATGCCATGAGAACTCATGGGGTCCAGGGTCGATGTTGAGGACTCCCAGGGAAGCTCCCTCCCGACTATACCACTGTGCTACCACCTCTGCTGGGTCTGTCCTGCTGGTGGGACAGGACATACCCAGGGATGGTGAAGTCTGGGACATTATCTGTCAGGTATGATTCCATGAGGATTGACTAGTCTGTGATTCAGCTCTCCCAATTTTGGCCCCCAGATGTTAGTAAGGAGGACTTTGCAGGATCGACAGAGCTGCGATTGCCATTGTCATTTCTGGTGCCTAAGTCGATGCCAGGTGATCTGTCCGGTTTCATTCCTTTTTTGTGTCTTTGTAGTGGTTTATTACAACTGAGTGGCTTGTTCGGCCATTTCAGAGGGTATTTAAGGTCTGGAGTCACGACTGATTTCCTTCCCTATAGGACATTAGTGAACCAGATGGGTTTTTACAACAATTGACAATGGGCTTTTAATTCCAGGTTTTTATTGAATTCAAATTCCACCATCTGCTGTGGTGGTATTTGAACCCGGGACCCCAGAGCATTACCCCTGGGTCTCTAAATCACTAGTCCAGTGACAATACCGCCACGCTGTCACCTCCCCTCATTTTTCACCTTTAGCATTAAGAAGCTTGCTTTCCATTTCTTCAAATACATCTTTGGAAATGAAAGGTTTTTCCATGTTTTTTTCCAAATGTCCAACCATTTTCTTCAGCTCTGCAGTCTCTTTCTTGTACCTCTTCACTTTCTCCTTGAATATAGAACATACTGAGTCTTCTCTGTGAACTGGTTTTTCAGTTCTTTGAGTGATAGTAAATTTATTTGGTTCTCTTCATAATTTTCCAGAGGAACAAACTTTGACCTGAGGGGTCCTTGGTGTGTGAAGCTCATTCAACAGGTTGCCCTTTCCTTTGCGAACCTCAATTGTTTCCTCTTGAATTTTCTTGTAACTTAATAGAGTGTCCTCAATTGTTTTCTGCTGTTGCTCCGTTCCGCTGTTCAAGGTAGTCTTAATTTCTTCATGCTGCCAAAGTTTGTACTTCTTATGCATTTCATGTTGAAGGACAATCAGCTATTCTTTCATCTGTTTTTCTTTTTTGGTCAGCTCTTGCCATCTCAATGTGTGCTTCAGTGCATTGCTTTGTTGCTACTGATAGTTCCAATGGGCTTTTTCTGAAATAGTGTTCAACATCCGTTTTAACTTGTCATATATTTCCGGGGGCACATATTAATTCTTCAGAGTCTTTCAAGACAGCAAGTTCTTTGTATACCTTTTCTGCTTGCTGTTGTGCCTGGCTGTATTTCTGGTTGAGTTCTTCCAACTTGCTCCTTGATTTGCCAACAATGGAATTCAGAGTTGTTAGTTGCTCCTTGTGTTTTTCTGGAGATACATACTGAATCTGTACATGTCTCAACGATCCATTTATTTCATTCTTCTCAACATTCAACCTTTCTGTTTCTTTCAAAGCCTCCTTGTACATTTGTGACATCTCAGAAATGTGTTTGTTTAGATCTCAAACTGTATGATTCATTGAAGACTTTAGCTTATCATGTGGTTTCAAAGATACATACTTAAGTTGAATCTTGTGTTTCAAGCCTTCCAATTCAGCTTTGATACAGTTTCTGATCTTCTATCTGTCTTCATTTCCTCTGTCTGCAGCAGAGCTTTGTCCTTCTCCTTCATTTTGGCTTCACTGTTCACCAGTTCCGTCCTGGTGAAGTCTTAGCATGTTTCATTTATGTAACCACGCTACTCGTTGCTTCATTATCCACTCGCAGCTTGAAATGTTCTACAACTTTCCCTTAAGTCAGAGCCAGGTAGCTCAGCATTGTCACCTGCCGTTGTAGTTTGGGTACTATGTCGGCACTTTCATAAAGATCCATTTCTAACACTTCCAGCTGGTTCTCAGGCTCCTCTTTCCTCTGCTCGAAACTCTTCAGCTCGCGCACTTCATTGTGATTACATGGTCTGCCCCCACTATGTGGTTTGCTTGGGTATTGCCTTTTTCCCTTGCATTGCTTTATTTGGGGTGTTCTATCCCTCTTTTTAAGCTCTGCGCACTCCACAGCGTGAAGATTAAAATACTTGTCAAAGCCTTTTAATATCTCATCAAAGCTAGCCGAGGATTCATCAATGCCTTGCATCATGATTACTTCATCAGCAAGTTCACCAAAGTATAAAATATGTTAATTTGGACTCCCTCTGATTTCCTACTTAATTCTGTTGTACTCCAGTAATTTAATAATCTTTTTTACCAAAGTCCCCAATCCTGCACCTGGTCTGGCCCTTAGGTCTGCCCAGATTGAACTGGTAGGGTTAATTTGCTGGTCATGGTTGCTTTTTAGCTCAGGGTAGTACAGCTTTAAATGCTGTTGCACTTTTAAGGATGGTGCTGCAGTAACCATTTCTTCACTACTTCTTCTTCCCACGCTTGTCAGGTTTTGGCAGGCTGCCATGTGGTATGGCTCCGGCTCTAAACACAAGCTAGCTGTGGTGTTTAATGAAATAGATTGAACTTATTAAAGATTTTAAAGGCTAGTTCAGCCTTGGAGCTGAATTTTTGATCATCCTTGCTAGGTCCTTTGACTCTGCAACGGATGGGGATTCACAGTGCACCTCCACATGCTCTGGTGGAGTTCTCTCGCTGCACAGTGGATTTTTCTTCTGCCCTTCAGCCTCCAAGTCTGCAATGGAGCTTCTTTTTAGGCAATCTCCAGCTGTGTTTTTGGTTCAGGTGCACTTCAGTCAGGTCAGGATGCTATTCCTTTTAGTTTTTCAGATTCCAGGGTCCTTCACCAGCTTCTCTGGGGTTCTGGGTTCTTTCATTTGCTGCCACCATGTTGTAAGGGTTTGTTCAGTAGGTCATGTAAAAAGGTTCAGAGAATTATAAGGTTGAACAGTAACTGTTTATTGGTAATGCATAACAATATACATTTGTACAAAGTATAGCCCAGACTAGGAGCTAACTCCATGCTTACTTCAAGACAAGTCTCGAGATCATGTCTGCTCTATGTCCTAACCTGTCTGCTCAGTGTGCCGGTCTCTTGTCATGTGACACTTTCGATCATATTATGAGTGGCACTGTCCTCCAGTCCCACATTATCCCTTGCTATGCCAAACACCCTGCTACTAAAAAAGAGCCATGTTGATGCTTTTCATCTTGCACTTGTCAGGACACTTACAAAAAAAACAATATAAGGGGAAAACAACAAGTTATACCATATGAGAGTGCAAGAGCTTCCACCTGTCTCTTTTTTCAGCAATACACAAGTTCTGTACTACCAAACAACTACCAATCAAGTCATCCCTCACTCTTCTAAACCTCAGTGGAAGCAAGCCCAGTCTGTCCAACCTTTCCTCATAAGACAACCCACTCATTCCAAGTATCAATCAAATCCTGGAATGAGACTTTTTTTCTTTTATTCTTTCATGGGATGTGGGCATCACTGGCAAGACCAGCATTTGTTGCCCATCCCTTGATCTGAGTGGACTGCTAGACCATTAACATTCACATTCCTGTGTGCCTGGGTACTCTGGGTCTAGAGTCATATGCAGGCCAGATGAGGTAAGGGTTTCCAAACTGAATAAGGATGTGGCTTCAAGTCCTACCCCAGGGCTTGAGAACAAAAGTCAAGACTCTGCTGCAGTACTGCACTGTTGAAGGAGCTAGCTTTCGGATGCGATGTTAAATTCAGGCCGTGTCTGCTCTCTTATGTGGATTTAAAAGACTCTGGGGCACTGATTTGAAGAGTAGAGGAGTTGCCTTGGTCAATATCGATCCCTCAATCAACATCACTGAAAAGCTGATTCTCTGGTCATTACGACATTGCAGGAAATTGCTGTGTGCAAATTGGCTGTCAAGCATAAAATGCCTCGGGGTGTCCTATGGTCATGAAAGCTGCTGCACGAATGCAAGTCTTTTAACTATTTTTTAAACTCACTTGTGGGATGTGGGCTTTGCTGGCTGGGGCAGCATTTATTGCCCATCCCTAGTTGCCCTTGAGAAGGTGGCGGTGAGCTGCCTCCTTGAGCCGCTGCAGTCCATGTGGTGTAGGTACACCCACGGCATCGTTAGGGAGGGAGTTCCAGGATTTTGACCCAGCGACAGTGAAGGAACGGCCGATATATTTCCAAGTCAGGATGGTGAGTGACTTGGAGGGGAACTTCCAGGCGGTGGTGTTCCCATCTCTCTGCTGCCCTTGTCCATCTAGATGGTAGCGGTCATGGGTTTGGAAGGTGCTGTCGAAGGAATGGAAAAACTGCTCCAGATAACCCCCTATTCTGCTGACAGACCAGCAGGATCTCAGAGCATCTTCCCAACCATTGCCCTCCTCCCTTACCAAGATGGCGGCGGCTGGGCTCCGCCTGTCGGGTCACGTGGGGCAGAGCGGCAGCGACGCGGGGCTCACGTTGACGTTCACGCTCGTCGCGGTGACGCGTGACGGAGGCCACTGCGGCTGCGCAGACGGCGCCGGAGAGGCTTGAGGAGAGGCGGTGAGTGTTTTGCTGGAGCCCGGACGGGGTTTGGTGGAGACAACCGGCGGCTCCTCACAGGCCGCTCTCCCCTGACAGGGATTTAAATGTGGCCTGTAGCCGCCAACAAACACGTGGGGGGGGGGGGGAGGAATAAAAGCCACTGCGTGGGTGTGATTTTAACCGGTTCGGGCACCAAACTCTCCCGAGGTGCGAGGGGAGCGGGCGGGAGACCCGCCTGACATTCGGGGCAGCAGCAGCAGCTGGCCGGACCCTCCGGCCTAATCCTGGCGAGTTTTGGGCTGGGGTCCAGGTTCGGGATGAGGGGCGGGGGGGGGAGGGGGAGAGGGAGAGAGAAAGCGCGAGGGGCGGGGGGGGGAGGGGGAGAGGGAGCTGGGGAGGGGGAGGGGCGGGGGGGGGGAGGGGGAGAGGGAGCTGGGGAGGGGGAGGGGCGGGGGGAGAGGGAGGGGGAGCTGGGGAGGGGGAGGGGCGGGGGGGAGGGGGAGCTGGTGGGGGGAGGGGGGGAGGCAGAGGCGGGGGAGGGGGAGCTGGTGGGGGGAGAGGCAGGGGAAGGGGGAGGGGAAGCTGGTGGGGGGAGAGGCAGGGGAAGGGGGAGGGGGAGCTGGTGGGGGGAGGGGGGTGGCAGAGGCGGGGGAGGGGGAGCTGGTGGGGGGAGGGGGAGAGGGAGCTGGGAGGGGTAGGGGGAGCTGGTGGGGGGCTGCATTGGGCAGTAGTGAGGGGAAAGTGAAAATGAAAGTGAAGCTGTGGGAGCCTGAATGTCGGGCGGGTTTGTTTGTTTGGGGCGAGTGCAGTGACCGTGTGTGGGTTCAACTCCCTGAGTTTGAGATCTCGCCACCTGTTCGTGTGTCGAAAACTTTGGCAGTGGAAGTTCCTGTAAAAGCTCAGTTTCTGGATTCTTGTGCAACATCCACACACACACACTCTCTCTCTCTCTCTCTCTCTCAGTCAGAAGGTTATGGGTTTGAGGAGACAGTGGAGTTATGGTAATGTCACTGGAGTAGTGCAGCCCAGAGTAATAATCCTGGGGATGTGGGTTCAAATCCCACCGCAGCTGGTGGGATTTAAATTAAATCGACAAACCTCGAATGTAAAGTTAGTCTCAGTAACGGACAACTACTAACATTGATTGTTGTGAAAACTGATCTGGTTGACTAATCTGTGATCCTTATTCAGTTTCGAAACCCTTACCTCGTCTGACCTGCATGTGACTTTAGATCCAGAGTACCCAGGCACACACTAATGTGACTGTTAATGGTCTAGCAGTCCACTCAGATCAAGGGATGAGCAACAAATGCTGGTCTTGCTAGTGATGCCACACATCCCATGAAAGAATAAAGGAAAAGTCTCATTTCAGGATTTGATTGATACTTGGAATGAGTGGGTTGTTTTATGAGAAAAGGTTGGACAGACTGGGCTTGCTTCCACTGAGGTTTAGAAGAGTGAGGGGTGACTTGATTGAAGTACATAAGATCCTGAATGATCTTGACAGTGTGGACATGGAAAGGATGTTTTCTCTTATGGGTGAGTCCAGAACTAGGGGTCACTGTTTTAAAATTAGGGGTCGCCCTTTTAGGGCAGAGATGAGAATTCTTTTCTGAGGGTTGTGCGATTTTGGAATTCTCCCTCATGAGGCAGAGTCATTGAAGATTTTTAAGGCAGAGGGGATGGATGGGAAAGTGGAATTCGAAACACAAGCAGATCAGCCATGATCAGTACTCAGATCCGGCAGCATCTTTAGAGAGGGAAACAGTTAATGTTTCATGTCTGTGACCTTGGAACTGTGAAAGTTGGGAGATGTTAGCAGTTTTAAGTAAGGGAAGGAAGGGGGGAGCAAAGGAAAGAGTAAAAGGAAAGGTCTGTGATAGGGTGGAAGACAGGTGAGATTAAATGGCAAAAGGAAGTAACGGGACAAATAAGAAAAAATGTTGTGTCCAGAAGAGTTGTGAATGGCAGAAATGTAAACAGGTTGAACATTGTAAAAACAAAAACCAAAACCAGGAAAGAAAATGAAATGGAGGCAAAAGTTATGATCTGATATTCTTGAACTCAAATGTTGAGTCGATGAGGTGTTGTTCCTGAAGCTTAAACTGAGTTTCATTGGAAAAGTGTTAGAGGTCAAGGACAGAGAAGTCAGAGCAGGAGTAAGGGAGTAATTGAATTGACAGGCGACCTTGAAACTTGGAGTTATACTTGATGACTGAACGGAGGTGTTCTACAAAGCAATCACCCAATTTGCATTGTGTACCATCTACAAGATGTACTGCAGGAATTCACCAATGCTCTTCATACAAAACCTTCCAAACCCATGACTGCTACCATTTAGAAAATCAAGGGCAGCAGATGCATGGGAACACCGCCTTCTGTAAGTTCCCCTCCAAGCCACACACCATCCTGACATGGAAATATATCGCCATTTCTTCACTGTCGCTGGGTCAAAATCCTGGAACGCCCTCCCTAACAGCACTGTGGGTGTACCTAAACCTTATGAACTGCGGTGGTTCAAGAAGGCAGCTCACCACCACCACCTCAAGGGCAATTAGGGATGAGCAATAAATGCTGGCTTAGCCAGTGACGTCCACAACCCGTAAATGAATAAATTGGTCTTCCCAATGTAGAGACAACATTATGAGCAGCGCATACAGTATCACTGTTTCAACTGGAAGGAATGCTTGGAACCTTGGACAGGGAGCAGGTAGAAGGGCAGTTGCTGCATCTCCTGTGCTTGCATGGAAAGGTGCTATGAGAAGGGGACAGGGTGATTGAGGCGGAGACTAGGGCGTCACGCAATGCATGGACCCTTCAGAAGGTTGAAAGGGAAAGGTGTGGTCATAACATCACACTAAAGGTGGTGGAAATGCTTAAGAATGGTTTAGTTTATATATGGAAGTTAGTGGGGTAAGGTGAGGACAAGGTGAACCCTGTTGTGATTCTGGGAGAGGGGGAAAGGGTGAAAGCAGAAGTGTGTGAAATAGAATGGTCACAGTTGAGGGCCCTTTCAGTCACAGTGGGGGCAAATCCTCAGCTGAGGAAAAAAAAATAGAGGAAACATTTCCAAACCGGTGCCATTCAACAATATCATGACTGAATTTCTACATATAGTATCTTAGGCTTCATTAGTGAGTGCATTGAGTACAAGAGTAAGTAGGTCATGTTGGTTGAACTTATATAAGACACTAGTTAGGCCTCATCTGGAGTACTACATTCAGTTCTGGGCACCATACTTGAAGTTTGCAAAGGCATTGGAGAGAGTACAGAGGAGATTCACAAGAATGATTCCAGTGATAAAGGACTGTAGCTATGAGGATAGATTGGAGAGGTTGGGACAGAAAAGAAGACTGAGAGGAGACTTGATAGAGGTATTCAAGATCCTGAGGGGTATGGACAGGGTAAATAGTGAGAAACTGTTCCCACTTGAAAGCATCAAGAACTGGAGGGCACAGATTCAAAATAATTGGTAAAAGGAGTAAAAGTGATGTAAGGAAAAATTATTTCACCCACAGGGTGGTTGGGGTCTGGAACAAACTTTCTGAGAGGGTGGAGGCAGGTTCGATCGAGGTGTTCAAAAGGGAATTGAATTCTTATCTGAAAAGAATGTGCAAGGTTATGGGGATAAGGCAGGGGAGTAGCACTAAGTAGAATGCTCTTTCAGAGAGCTGGTGCAGACTCGATGGGCCAAATGGCCTCCTCCTGCACTATAAAGATTCTGTGAATACATCACTCCACTTTCCCAGCCACACCCATATCCTTTTCAAATTCAGTCTTGAATATGATAGATAAGTGAGCATCCACAGCTCTCTGAAGTAGAGAATTCCAAAGAAACTCATCTTTGAATGAAGAAACTTTTTCTCATGGTATTTGAAAAAGAATGTTTTGTACAACTGCGGTTACACAATCTAACAAAGCTAAAATAGTCACAAAGATCATTATGAGCCGCACAGACAAGGAAAGTCCCTCACCTCAGGTATGAGCTGATTTTTAAGTAGGGCAGCAGTAATGCTGCCAGTTTAGTTGGAGATATAGTAGATATTTTTACTTCATTGAGATTGGACGCCGCTTTACATCATTGTGCCAGTTGTGGCTCTGTTGGTAGCAGTCTCACCTCTGAATCACAAGGTTCCAGGTTCAAGTAACCCAGAGACCCAGGATAATGCTCTGGGGACCCAGGTTGGAACCCCGCCATGGCAAATGGTGGAATTTAAATTCAATAAAAAATCTGAAATTAAAAGTCTAATGACCATGAAACCATTAACAATTGTTATAAAAACCCATCCGGTTCCTCTAGGGAAGGAAATCTGCCGTCCTTACCTCGTCTGGCCTGCGTGTAACTCCAGACCCACAGCAATGTGTTCAACTCTTAAATGCCCTCTGAAGTGGCCTAGCAAGCCACTCAGTTGTATCAAAGCCCAGAAAGTCTCAAAAAAGGAATGAAACTGGATGGACCACCTGATATCGACCTAGACACTGGAAACGACAACAGCAAAGTCAGAGATAAAAACAAAAAACTGCGGATGCTGGAAATCCAAAACAAAAACAGAATTACCTGGAAAAACTCAGCAGGTCTGGCAGCATCAGCGGAGAAGAAAAGAGTTGATGTTTCGAGTCCTCATGACCCTTCAACAGTTGAAGGGTCACGAGGACTCGAAATGTCAACGGCAAAGTCAGTCCTGTCGACCCTGCAAAGTTGTCCTTACTAACATCTGGGGGCCAGTGCTGAAATTGGGATTGCTGTCTCACGGACTAGTCAAGCAACAGCCTGACATAGTCATACTTATGGAATCATACCTTACAGATAATGTCCCAGACACCTCCATCACCACCTCTGGGTATGTCCTTTCCCACCAGCAGGACAGACCCAGCAGAGGTGGCAACACAATGGTATATAGCCGGGACGGAATTGCCCTGGGAGTCCTCCACATTGAATCCAGACCTCATGAAGTCTCATGGTTTCAGGTCAAACATGGGCAAGGAAACCTCCTGCTGATTACCATGTACCACCCTCCCTCAGCTGATGAATCAGCACTCCTCCACATTGAGCACCACTTGGAGGAAGCACTGAGGGTGGCAAGGATGAGGAATGTACTCTGGGTGGGGAACTTCAATGTCTATCACCAAGAGTGGGTCAGTAGCACCATTACTGACTGAGCTGGCCGAGTCCTAAATGACATAGCTGCTAGACTGGAACTGCAGCAGGTGGTGAGGGAACCAACAAGAGGGAAAAATATACTTCATCAACCTGCCTGCCGCAGATGCATCTGTCCATGGCAGTATTGGTAGGAGTGACCGCTGCATAGTCATTGTGGAGACAAAGTCCCACCTTCACATTGAAGATACTCTCCATTGTGTTGTGGTGTAGCACTACCATCATGCTAAATAGATTTCGAACAGACCTAGCAACTCAAGACTAGGCATCCAAGAGGCGCTTTGGGCCATCAGCAGCAGCAGTATTGTACTCGATCACAATCTGTAACCTCATAGCCCGGCATATCCCCCACTCTACTGTTACCATCAATCCAAGAGATCAACCCTAGTTCAATGAAGAGTGCAGGAGGACATGCCAGGAGCAGCACCAGGCACACCTAAAAATGAGGTGTCAACCTGGTGAAGCTGTAACATAGGACTACTTGCTTACCAAACAGCATAAGCAGCAGGTGATAGACAGAGCTAAGTGATTCCACAACCAAAGGATCAGATCTAAGCTCTGCAGTTCTCCATATCCAGTCGTGAATGATGGTGGATAATTAAACAACTCACTGGAGGAGGAGGAAGCTCCACAAATATCCCCATCCTAAATGATGGAGAAGCCCAGCACATCAGTGCAAAAAAAAATCTTCAGCCAGAAGTGCCGAGTGGATGATCTATCTCAGTCTCTTCCAGAGGTCCCCAGCATCACAGATGCCAGTCTTCAGCCAATTCAGTTCACTTCACATGATATCAAGGAATGGCTGAAGGCACTGGATACTGCAAAGGCTATGGGCCCTGACAATATTCCGGCAATACTACTGAAGACTTGTGCTCCAGAACATGCCACGCCCCTAGCCAAGCTGTTCCAGTACAGCTACAATACTGGCATCTACGCGGCTATGTGGAAAATTGCCCAGATATGTTCTGTACACACAAAGCAGGACAAATCCAACCCAGCTAATTACGGCCCCATCAGTCTACTCTTGATCATCAGTAAAGTAATAGAAAGGGTCATCAACAGTGCTATCAAGCAGCACTCGCTTAGCAAGAACCTGCTCATTAACGCCCAGTTTGGGTTCTGCCAGGTTCACTCAGCTCCTGACCTCATTACAGCCTTGGTTCAAACATGGACGAAAGAGCTGAACCCCATGGTGAGATGAGAGTGACTGCTCTTGACAACAAGGCAGCATTTAACAGAGTGTGGCATCAAGAAGCCCTAGCAAAACTGGAGTCGGAGGGGGAAAACTCCACTGGTTGGAGTCATCCCTTGCACAAAGGAAGATGGCTGTGGTTGTTGGAGGTCAGTCATCTCAGCTCCAGGACATCACGGCAGGAGTTCCTCAGGGTCGTGTCCTCAGCCCAACCATCTTCAGCTGCTTCACCAATGACCTTCCTTTCATCATAAGGGCAGAAGTGGGGATGTTCGCTCATGATTGCACAATTTTCAGCACCATTCACGACTCCTCAGATACTGAAGCAGTCTATGCCCAAATGCAGCAAGACCTGGCCAATATCCAGGCTTGGGCTGACAAGTGACAAGTAACATTGGCACCACACAAGTTCCAGGCAATGATCATCTCAACAAGAGAGAATCTAACCATTGCCCCTTGATGTTGAATGGCATTAGCATCACTGAATCCCCCACTATCAATATCCTGGGGGTTACCATTGACCAGAAACTGAACTGGACTACCCATATAAATACTGTGGCTGCAAGAGCACATCAGAGGCTAAGAATCCTGCGGCAAGTCACTCACTACCTGACTCCCCAAAGCCTGTCCACCATCTACAAGGCATAAGTCAGGAGTGTGATGGAATACTCTCCACTTGCCTGGATGAATGCAGCTCCCATAGCACTCAAGAAGCTTGACACCATCCATGCTAAAGCAGCCCACTTGATTGGCACCACATCCACAAACATTCACTCCCTCCACCACAAACACACAGTAGCAGCAATGTGTACCATTTACAAGATGCACTGTAGGAATTCACCCAGGATCCTTAGACAGCACCTACCAAACTCACGACTGCTACCATCTAGAAACACAGGGGCAGCAGACATATGGGAACACCACCACCAGGAAGTTCTCCAAGTCACTCACCATCCTGACTTGGAAATATATCACCATTCCTTCACTGTCGCTGGGTCAAAATCCTGGAACTCCCTCCCTAACAGCACTGTGGATGTACCTACACCAGATGGACTGCAGCAGTTCAAGTAGGCAGCTCACCACCACCTTCTCAAGGGGCAACTAGAGATGGGCAATAAATGCTGGCCCAGCCAGCGAAGCCCACGTCCCACAAATGATTAAAAACAAAGTTCCACTTCAGGGTTTGAGAGCACAAAAATCAAGTCTGACACTCCAGTGCGGTACTGAGAGAGTGCTGTACTATTGCAGGTGCTGTCTTTCAGAAGAGATGTTAAACTGAGGCACCATCTGTCTGCTCAGGTGGATGTAAGAGATCCCATGGCACTATTTTGAAGAAGAAGAGGTGAGTTATCCCCAGTGTCCTGGCCAATATTTATCCCTTAATCAGCATCACAAAAAAAAGCATTATCTGGTTATTATCACATTGCTGTTTGTGGGAGCTTGCTGTGTGCAAATTGGCTGCCATGTTTCCTATATTACAACAGTTAGGACCTCATTAGCTGTAAAGCACCTTGAGACATCTGGTGATCGTGAAAAGAGCTATATAAATGCAAGTCTTTTATTTACTGCTAAATGAGCGGTAAAAGTACACTATATATATTTACCACATAAGTATCAAAATGCTTAGGATTCGTGTAGAACTGTCTTGTGAAGTCAACTTTTTTACATCTTGATATGTTTGTTTCTTTCAGAACGAAAAGAGACAATGATGTGTTCTAACCAGTTAAATACTTCTTCCCTTGGACAGACTGGACAGAATTTGAATCAGGGCCTGCATGCTGTGAATGGTACTGCCATGAATGTCAATGGTCCCCACGTGCTGGGAACTTTTACACCAGAAGATACCCTACAGCAAATGGACGAACTGATTAAGGAGAACAATGAGTTGAAAGGTGCAGTTACTCCAGTAGATCATGGGCTTACTATAACTGATTTTCTTTCAAGGAAATGTGTAATTTGCTGTGCCATTCGTTCACAAGGTTATTTAAATTCTCATGTCAATGGTTAATTAGATTATAAAGCTTAAGAGTATATTTGTTACTTAGTTACTCTCCACAGCTGTTACATTATGGAAATGATATATAGCAACAGATCAAGAACTACAGGTTATAAAACATACATTGTTTTATGCAATTAAGTTGCACATTTTTTTTTAGTTTTAAACTGCTCTGTCAAGGTAATTCATTTCCTTGGCACCTTGTCTGAAATTAGGCAAGTGACTTGTTTCAATTACTTGATGAAGGATGTAGTTTCACTGGAGGCAGTTCAGAGGAAGTTCTCTAGATTGATTCCAGAGATGCAGGGCTTGTCTTATGAGGAGAGATTGAGCAGTTCAGGCCTATACTTGCTAGAGTTTAGAAGGATGAGAGGAGATCTAATTGAGGTATATAAGATGCTAAAGGGTAGACAAAGTAGACGTGGAGCGGATGTTTCCCCTTCTGGGGCATTCTAGAATGAGAGGCCATGGTTTTAGGCTAAGGGGTGGTAGATTTAAATCAGAGATGAGGAATTACTTTTCTCAAAGGGTCATGAATCTGTGGAATTCACTAGCTCAGAGTGCAGTGGATGCCGGGACACTGAATAAATTTAAGGAGGGGATAGACAGATTTTTAATTAGTAATGGGGTAAAAGGTTATGGGGAGAGAGTGGGAAATTGGAGTTGAGGCCGAAATGAGATCAGCCATGATCGTAATGAATGGCGGGGCAGGCTCATGGGGCTGAATTGCCTACTCCTGCTCCTAGTTCTTATCTTCTGGCTATTCTTGTCTCGAATTTAGCTCAATTGCTTTTAGAAACAAATGGGTAGTGAATTAGTTAAGATGCAGGAGACAATAGGGATAATGGGCATATATGGACTTGTGGTGACCCTCAGGGGTCTCATCTTTTCACCAGATTTATAAAATGACTTGGATGAAGGAGTGCATGGCCAAATATCTAGGTTTGCTGATGATGCCAAGGTAGGTAGTTGTGTAGATGGGAACAGGAAGTTGCAGAGAGGCATTGATGGATTAAATGAGTGGGAAAACTGGCAGATCAACACAAGGTGTGATCCATTTTACAACAAAGAAAGATCAGAATTTTTCTGAATGTTGAGAAGATAGGACTGCAGGTGAGCAGATAGATTTAGAGTCCATTAGATAGATTTAGAGTACAGAAATCACTTAGAACTATGGACAAGTACAAAACCTATCAAAAAGGATAATATAATGTTAGCCTTCATCTTAAGAGCTCGAAAATACAAAGGGATGGAAATTATGCTGCAGTTGTAGACACCATCTGGAGTAATACATTTAGATGCTGTCATGCATCTCAGGAAGGATATAATTAGCCCTGGAGGGCAGCCAGCGCAGATTCACCAGAATTATATTGGAGCTGAAAGGGTTAAGTTATGCACATAGACTAAGTTTGTAATCCCTCAAGCAAAGAACATTATGGGGTTATCTTAGCAATGTGATGAACATTACATGAGAAACCATCAGGAAGGCAAAGAGAAAATGCAAAATCAAATTATCAAGGAATAGAAAAAGATTACTGAAAAAAGACATATGCTGTTGAAGCTTTTCATCTTGCACTCATCAGAACAAGAGCAAGAATGCAAAATTTCAAAGGAAGCAACAATTTATACTTTATGAAAAAGGGGATGCTGATTGGTTGAGATGTTGCCATGGCAGATTCACCAGGGATCAATTGTTCCCCCATGCTTTGGTTTATTCAAAAAAGGTGCAATGTTTAGACATATTCATTTTGCTTGCAGAGGACAGGTCCCTGCATATGCATAGATGTAGCTTCTAGCAAGTGTAAGTGAGCTACATTGTGAACCTGACTAATAATCTTATTAGTTGTTAGTTTAATTCTTAGCACACTTAGGATTGTTCAGTTAATGCTGTCCAATTGTGGAATCACATCTAACATTAGACATTATGTTCTGAGTTTTGCAAGCACGGGTTGGTTGAGTGTGATCAGTACTCTGCCTATTGTGAACAACCGAAGAGACTGTAACTTACTTACGCTTGCTAGAAGCTACGTATATGCATGTGCAGGGACCTGTCCCCTGCAGGCAGGAGGAAAGTGTCCAGACATTGCACCTTTTTTGAATAAACAAAAACATGGGGGACAATAGCACTGTGGTGCCATTCGCCTTGGCAACATCTCAACCAGTCTTAGGAAGGCAAATTAAAGTTGGTATTTATTACAAGTGGAATGGAATACAAAAGTAGGCAAGTTTTACTGCAGCTGTACAGGGCCACATCTGGAATACTGCGTACAGTTTTGACCTGATTTGAAAAAGATATAACTGTATTAGAAGCAGTTCAGATAATGTTCACTTGACTCATTCCTGGTATGAGGAACTTATGGTTGGGCCTATACCCATTGGAGTTTAGAAGAATGAGTGGCGATCTTATTGAAACATAAAAGATCCTGAAGGGATTTGATCGGGTAGATACCGGGAGGATGTTTCCATCTGTGGGAGAGAATAGAATCAGGGGATACAGTTTAAGAATAAGAGGTCTACCGTTTAAGATGGAGATGAGAATTTTTTTTTTCTCTCAAAGGGTTGTTAGTAAGTGGAATTCTCTTCCACAGAAAACAGTGGAGGCTGGGTCATTGAATTTATTCAAGGCAGTTAGACAGACTATTGATAGACAAGGGAGTCAAGAGTTATGGGGGTGGGGGTCAGACGGCAAAGTGGAGTTGAGACCACAACCAGATAAGCCATGATCTTATTGAATGGTGGAGCAAGCTTGAAGGGCTGAATGGCCCACTTCTGCTCCACAGTCCAGCGTTCCAATCAGAATTGATTTCCCAACCAATCAGTACCCCTCTTCACAATAATTGTTGTTCCCTTTGAAATTTGGCACTCTTGCATCTGGCCTGATGAGTGCAAGATGAAAAGCTTTGACAGCATTTCTCCTTTTTCAGCAATGTTCAAGTTTTGTACTATTAAGCAACTATTAATTTGAAAATAACTAAAACATAAGCACATAAATAAGAAAAGAAATATTAAAGTTGGGATTGGGCCACTAAACATAAATGACAGAAGCATTAAAATGACAAGCAGTTTGCTTTGTTTTCTGCAAAGGCAACAAAATACATGCCACTAGAGGATGAGTTTATAAAGAATATTAATATAGTTAAAATAGAAAGGGAGAAAATAATTGACAAACTAGCAGAACTAAAGCAAGATAACAGCAGGATCTGCACCAATGCAGATTCAAGGAAACTAGGAAGGAGGCCAAAGATGTAATGTTAAACTGTCCAGAAGGACAGAGCCTTGGGTCATGTGACATGGCCCATTAATGGTTAATTGCAGCATAATAATCAGTTTCTGTGCTTCTGACCAGAATTCCATTGTTCACCCTTTGAAGAGAGACAAGGTGGCAATTAATATCTCTTCTGGTATAATGAGTTTTTATTTTTCTCTCTCTTGTGATAGTTCAGGCTGGGGAGCCAGTTCATCTGCACTTCCTCTGCTTTCGTTGATTACAAGGGGCCTGTACAACAGGGTGTGACATTCCACAGACTGAGAAAATAGTTATTTTATTCTTGTAACTCCTGTTGGTAGCTTCCAGAACAAAGGGCCAGTCCTGTGGTCATGTGTCTTGTAGCAGCTTTTTTTTGGTTCAGCAGAAAGTCCATCTTTTAAAAATGGCAAAAGAATAAAGTTTTGGATTTATTTTCATGTCATAGGGACCCAACAATATAAAGACAGAAAATAGAATAAAGGACCAGGCCTGGGACAACTGTTCATAATTTGAATTATTGGTCTGGACTTGGGAATAAGTAATGCTGATACCAAACTGAAGTGGTGTAGCTATCAGTGAGATGGAACACAATATAATACAAGAAGACATTAGGAGACTTGCATACATGGCAGTTAAGTGGCAAATGAGTCTTAAAATAGATAAATGTGAGGTGATGCACTTTGGAAAAACAGAAACAACATCTATACCTAAGAAAATAAGAAACTGAATGTGGTCGAAGAGCGAAGGAAACTTTGAATATGGCTGAACAAATCATCAAAAGTGCAATTTCAGATCAGAAAAAAAATTATTTCTGGGGTATAGAATTCAAAAGATTTAGGGATCTGATGGAGGTTTTTAAAACTGAGTGGGCTGGACAGCGTAAATGTGGAGAGAATGTTTTCACTTTGAGGGAATACAAAACTAGGGTCCATAAATACAGGGCAGTTACTAATAAATCCAGTAAAGAAATAAGGAGAAATGTCTTTACTTGAGGTGATTAGAAATTACTTCACAGGGAATAGTTGAGGCAAATAGCTTACGTGCATTCAAAAGATTATGAAAAGAGAAAAATATGTTGAAAGGCTGAAATAAGTTTGGTGGAATGGGAGGAGACTCTAATGATGAATAAACACTAGCACAGACTAATTGGGCTGAATGGCCTGTTTCTGTGCTGTATATTCTATTTAATCTCATTGAATTGTTTCAGATGATTAAAGGATTTGATAAGGTAGATGAAAAACTTTCCTCTGGTGAGGAAGTCTAAAACAAGAGGGCATATTGATAAATGAGATTTTGACCGTTCGGGGTAATATCAGGAGGTACTCCTTCACACAAAGAATAGCAGAAATCTGGAACTCTTTGCTCCAAAAACTATTGCGGCTGCGAGTCAATGGAAAATTTCAAAGCAGGTTGCTGGATTTTTGTTAGGCAAGACTATTAGGAAATATGGAAAGATGGCAGGTAAATGGAGTTAAGATACAGATCAACCATGATCTAAACGAATGGTGGAACAGGATTGAAGAGCTGAATGACCTCTAATATGCGTTGGTGCATATCATCCAGACCTGAAGTTTTATCCTGCTTTAGTTCTGCTAGTTTGTCAATTATGTTCTCCCTTTCTATTTTAGCTATATTAATATTCTTTATAAACTCATCGTCTAATGGTGTCGATTTTGTTGCCTTTGTATAAAATGAAGCAAAGTGTTCATCATTTTTAATACTTCTGCCATTTTCTTTGTCATTTCCCATATTCCTAAATATTTTTGAGACATGCTTAGGGACGAAATGTATACAAGTTTCTTTTTCTTATAAAAGGCAGCTTTGTTTTAATTTTTAGTTTGGCCATTCTGGGTATGCATTCGTTAAAAATTCTAAGTATACTTCCACATAATGAGACTGAAGTGATATCAAATGTAGCTTGCACTGTTGCCATACTTCCAGGAAGCCAAAACATCAGAGAAAATCAGCCAAAAGCCCTGTCAATTGAGTAATGATGAGTCACTGGGGATTTTGAAAGAAAGGATGAGAAGATACAATTTTTTTTTTTTAAAAGTTGATATTCAACTGGATTCCACAGGTGGTAAGAATAGGGGGAAAATAAGAATATAATACTTACATAAATGGACATACAAGACCACTTCTCATCTAGCCAGCTTTTTAATTAGATCATGTAGAATTTACACTTATGTGGATTTTAGCATTCTTATTAATCTCCTGTAGATGATTCTGCATAAATAGATGAGCAGAACTCTAAAATTTGCTTTCCACGTGTTAGCTGGTTAGCCCCGGCCTGCTAACCTCCACAAAACAGGACCATTTGTGTCCTACGGAGTATTTGATCTTCTGTGCACGTTTCTACCTCTGTAACCTTCAAGCACGTTACCAACAAGATGCTTATCAAGTTGCTTCATGAGGGATTTATTCACACCGCATCAACTTACTTATCTTAAATTCTGTTACACACCTAATATGGCAAGAAACTTGTACTATTCTCTCAACTTAATTTAAAACCTTGGCCTGGTAATTCTTTGCTCATCTTGAGGAGCGTGCCAAATCAAGATTGTCTGTACCCTTCGATCTTTTAGAGGCTTCAATCCTGCAGGGAACCAGGTTGATGTCAGGTTGAAAATTTCAAAAGGCACAATGACTTATAGGTCTGACTTAGTAATTGTATTCAAGATGTAAATCATTATCTATTACATATATTTGCATCACATGCATACAAATTAATACCTGTATTAAAGTAAGAACTTGGTGTTTTATATTAGTGCTACAAATTGAGAGGTTATTGCACTGTGGAAAATAAATCAGGTGACACTGGTATTATATCAACCTTAATTAGGACTGCATGTTGAAGTTTTTCTTTGTCAATACATTGTCCCATTCCATTTGGCTTTTGAAAATATGTTGGGAGTATAAACCATCACCATTTTCAAAAGATTACATTTCCTACATGACATGATTACTGATTGCATCGAGAAGAGATGTTGACTCTCAGTTTGGTAAAGATGGGTGTTGTGGTTTTATTGTGGAGCACTTGCAGATTGATTAAGCAAGTGTGGGTAATTTTGTTTTGAATTTATTATTTTGTAAAAACCCAATTAAATTCAAGGGCCTGGAAAATACTTCATTATTGCTGTGCTGAGGGAATGGGCTGCGGGAGTCGCACTCTTAATTAGAACTGGGGAGGTTAATTATCAGCCAGAAACTTGTTTGTATGCAACAAAGAACCTATCTTATAAAGATATTTGCATGACCCTGGAAGACATTGTTGCTGGGGTAGTTCCATGCAGTAATATCTAGTACTTTCTACTACTTTGACAAAAGGCCATCAAAACACCGACTCTAGCTGAAACAGAAAAAAAAGTACCTGGAAAAACTCAGCAGGTCTGGAGCATCTGCAGAGAGGAACACAGTTAACGTTTCAAGTCCGTATGACTCTTCAACAGAACTAACTTCTGACTCTAGCTGACTTTGTGTCTTTGCACTTTTGTTGCAATTTCAGTGACAAAACCTCTTAAAATAATTTCAGGAATAATTAAATAACAAACAAAAATCATGGACTGGAGCTCTCTTAAACAAGAGAGCTTGCTCTGATTTGATTTTTTTTAGTTCAGAATGTGTATTTTTAAAGCACCATCTCCCAATCCACATATCTAATTTTTTATGTGCATTTGAAGAGTTATTGTCTCAAAGGTCTTTTGTTTCACGCGCCTGAAATACTTGAACAGCAGTGACCCTATTTCAAATGGATTAGTAATCACAGACCCCCATCTAAATTATATTATTTATAATATGAGATTGCTGCATGTAAAGAATGTATTAACAAATATTTTTAAGAAAACAGGTATTTACCCTCGCACCGTTTTCAGTACTCCTCCATTCGTACTCCTGTCCTGAGCAAAACAGCACTGTATATGTGGCGGCTGCATTCCATTTCCAGCTTGCAGACCCCCTGAGAAACCCTCAGTGGAACTCCGGGGTCCATGGACCCCAATTCAACAACAGCTGAACTAAAAATAGAAAAGCTACAGCTGCGATTGGCATGGAAAACTTCAGATGAATAGCACCTAATAAATCCCTAGCCTCACAGTTGCACACAACTTCTTGCGCAGGATCGATAACTAAATTATCTTTTTGAACCTCGCTCAACACAACAGAATGTTTTCGGGTCCCTATTCTGCAACATTTTTGCTTTGCCAAAATCACAAAGAGCATTTTACAATAGAAATTGGAATTTTTTTTAATTGTACAGAAATTACTGAGAAATGGCAAGCATTGAAGTGAATTCCCCCACCCCTATTTATAGTTGTATTTTTTTTCTATCTTCCTGCGGTAATTTAATACATTTCAGAACTATTTTAGTCGGCCAATTATAAATGAATTGTCAAAAAAAGTATTTGCCTGTAGTGAAGAGATTTTTTTATAATGATCTTTTGCTAAGTTACAGAAAAATTATTTTAGGTTAGACATAATTTTACAGTAAAAGTTCCATATTTAGTTAACTTTTTGTATAAGTATCAATGATTGTGCCTTACAGAAGCAATCAAGCAAACAAATCATGCTATGAAGGAACGTTATGAAGAGCTTGCAACTTGGCGTGAGAAACAGCGGGAAGAACGGGAGTATATTCAGAAGAAGTTCGAGGAGGCCAAAGCCCGACTAACGGACTTTGCTGCAGAGAATGAAACCTTGAAGAGCAAAATACAAGAATTAAATAGCGATGGTTTACAGGTATATAGAATGAGGATTGGATAATTTCAGAGCTATCTGTACATGTAATTTAGTTACACTGTAGACATGGAGGCTGAAATATTTTAACTTGTTCTCATTGAAGGGAAAATTAGGAGAAATATAATCCTGGATCTTTTAAAATGCTGAAAGGCAATTGCACTATAATAGTTGATTTTTTATTGAACTGTCTTTTCTCTCTCTGATCCAGGTTGTAATCTTTTGGACATATATTCACAATCCAAGACTTAGCCACAAAGGGGTACCACTGTGCTGATCAGAGAGGTTGACTGGGGGAAATGAAAAAATTTGCACATACAGCAGGGGTGCTCTTCAATTTTAACACATTATTGGTGGAAGGAGAGAGTAATTTTCACTTGAATCATAACTCACTTGATCTGAGAGTACTTTATATTGGCACTGACTGTTTAAAAAGAAAAAGTTTCATTGTCTGGGAGTGATGCTCCCCATACACATTTAAACCAAGCAAAACATTGTTGATGCAAATAGGGTATTTAATTTAAATCCTTAAGTATTATTACAACATTCATGAGAATAAAGTTGACCTTTTCTCCTAATTTAGTACATTGAGTAGAATAAGCTTCGATTAAAATCAATTAACTATATTTTGTTTTCACAAAGAGCGGGCAAATACCTGCCTACGAATTAATTTACAAGTAATAAATATAGATCTTGATCAACATAGACTCTGTAATCCATTATGGTACAGTTTTT